>NW_027185764.1:18269061-18396703 GCF_028583685.1 Petaurus breviceps papuanus
AAGTTTTAATTCTGGTTTTTGAGAAAGATACTGGAAATACCTGCTGAGAGTTGCCTGTTGCCAAAAGCTATAATCCATTTTTCTAAATATAAGAACTCTTTCTATTTGTTTTATTCGTGGAACAGAGCATTCCTACTTAAAAGGTTGCTCCCATCCACCAATTTTTATGGGTTTAAAAACATCAGTTTGTTTAGTGCCCTCTGAGAGGCCTAATTCTTTCTTTAATTGTTTTCAGGCCTTTGTTATTTATAAAAATTGTCTGTGGCACCAGGCTTGCCTTGGGTGTAGGGATGCTAAAGATATAGTGAAATGTCCTGAAAGTAAATATCCTAGAAACAGGGAAAATTCATCAAATCAAAACTTTATAACTAGCAAAGATCTTAGAGGCCATCTAGTCCAGTGGTGTCAAACTTGACTGCAAATTGGCTTAGAAAACCACAAATTAGCATTAACTATATTGCACTGCATTAAAAAAAATATTTTTAAAAATACATTTCCCAATTATATCTATCAGGTTCAAGTTGCACTAGGGAATTTTGTAGCCCTGCTGGCCAGAGTTTGACATCTCAATTTCTAGTCCAACCCCTTCATTTAATGAATGAGAAACTGAGGCCCAGAGATATCAAGCAACTTACCTAAAGTCACATAGATAGTAAGTGGTAGAGATGTACTTTAAGCTCAGATCCTCTGACTACCCCTCCTCTGAATTTTAACTTCTATCAGGGTGAAAGTTAAAGTCATTGACAAGGCAAGGAAGATGTTTTTCTTTAGTTTTTTCCAGTTTCCTTTGCGTTGATGTTCCCTCTCTTCCCCCATATCCCAGTTTTCCAGGAGATAAGTATGGCAAAACAGACCTTTATTTGTTTTTCTTTTTTGCTCTTTTTTTTGGAGGGGGGGAGGTAGGGCAATTGGGGTTGACTTGCCCAAGGTCACATGGCTAGTTTATGTATGTGTGTGTGTGTGTGTGTGTGTGTGTGTGTGTGTGTGTTAAGTGTCTGAGGCCGGATTTGAACTCAAGTCCTCCTGACTCCAGGGCCAGTGCTCTATTCACTGCTCCACCTAGCCACCCCCTCTATTTGCTTTTCTATCAATAATGTTCTATTCCTTCAAGGTAAGGACCTGCCCTTCCTGCTCTTGGTGGCCTAGTATATAGGTCATGTAACATAGAGTTAGCTATTTTTACTGACTGAGTGATATAAAAGTATTAGTCAATAAGTCATCAACAACAATACTTGTTGGCTCATGATTCAATAAGTATTTTCTTGTTGTTGAGTGTATCTCATTCTTTGTGACCCAATTTAAGATTTTCTTGGCAAAGATACTGGAGTGGTTTGCCATTTCCTTCTTCAGCTCATTTTACAGAAGAGGAAACTGAGGCAAACAGGGTGAAATGACTTGCCCAGCATCACATAGCTAGTCAATGTCTGAGGCAGGGTTTGAATTCAGGTCTTCCTGATTCCAGGTCTAGCATTCTGTCAATTTTGCCACCTAGCAGTGCCTCACAGTGGTCTGCCACATAGTGCATAAAAGTGCTAGAATTGGAGTCAGAAAGACCCGAGTTCAAATCCTGCCTTAGATATGTGACCCTGGACAAGTCACTTGACCTCTTTCTTCCTCAGTTTCCTTATCTGCAAAATGGTGATAATAATAGCATCTACCTCTCAGGATTTCATTGAGGGGATTGCATGAGATAATATGCCAAGTGCCTTGTAAACTTTAAAGTGCTATATAAATACTTATTATTCACCATTATTAGATACAGCATGTAGTGTTTTATTAATTTTTTTTAACTTTGGGCATTTGTATCTTTCAACTGGTTATGAGATATTCTGGAGGCTTTTATAATGTGTCATGAAGATTCATGACATTGAACTGTCCAGTATTAAAACCACCCTTTAACAATATATGTTTGGCCATGAGTGACAATAGTTGTGCAACAGTAAACAAGTAATCACCTAACCCCTCCAAGCCTTTTTAAAATGGGACAGTGATACACATTAGTGTACTACCTATGGGGACTTAGTGCAAATAATGATAGAACACACTTGGCAAACTTTAAAGGTAGGTCCTATAGAAATGTGAGCTATTTGAAGACAGCCAGTTAAAAGGCACATTGTTGGTTACCTACGTTGCCACTGTGCCAACTGTACTGGGTACTGCAAAGGTACGGGAGGCACAGAGACAAATGAAATAAGTCTGCCCTCAAGAAGCTTATGTTCTATCGTGGGAGACAACATACACATAGGAAGGAAGACAAGCAGCAAGCATTTGTAAAATGCCTACTATATGCCAGGCATTGTGCTAAGCACAGATAAGGAACTGATATATGGTGGTGACTTGTGACTAGAGAAAAGGAGATGGATTTGAGAGATATATTGTGGGAGTAGAAATAACAATATTTGTTGATTGATTGATTTGTGGGAGTGAAAGATTCAGGATTCTTCATGACCTCATTTGGGGTTTTCTTGGCAAAGATACTGAATTGGTTTGCCATTTCTTCTCCAGCTCATTTTACAGATGAAGAAACTGAGGCAAACAGGGTTAAGTGACTTGCCCAGGGTCACACAGCTATTAAGTGTCTGAGGCCGAATTTGAACTCAGGTCTTCCTGACTCCAGGCCTGGTGCTCTATCAGAGTAAGCTACTGAGTTTTAGAGGAAGGGTTTGTAAATTTGGGTCTTCCCCATTCTATGCCCGGCACTCTATTTGCTACATCCCAGTGCCTCTATCAGCTTAGCAGAAGGAAATCCAGCATTTGTCATAGAAGATAGCAAATTGGATGAATCAAAAACCCAACCAACTGGGGCAGCTGTAGCTGTAAAACTCATGGAGGAGTCAGCAGGGATATTACTGTTTGCCTGTAAAAGTGGAACATATTGTGCCCTTCTTGAGGCTCCTGCGTGCTGCAGGCTGCAGCTCCCATAGCCTGGAAGTAAAACGCATTCCTTTCCTTGTGAGAATGAGTTTGGATTTTTCTTGTTTTGAGATCCTGAGTAGAAAGGACATTAAATGTATTAATCCCACTTTTCTTCCCCCTCACCATCTAATGGAAGAAAAAAAGTGCATACAGCGAGTGACAGTTAAAATATGTCTGCAAATGTAGGGTAAGGGAGAAAACTGGGGTATAATTCAGGGCAGAAAACAAAACAAAACAACCCACCTTCCCCTGAATTAGCTAGATGCCTAAGGTGACAAACGGTTCCATTTACCTGGACAATTATCTCAGTCTCCATTTTTCTTGATGACAAGAGACTTCATGTTGGTCAAAGAGGAAATGTAACAGAACAGTTTCTGAAGGTAAAAGTCCTTACAGAAGTGTCAGGATAGGGTTTATGCTTTTATCATTTATTTTCCTTTTTATCTCTTCTATTCATCCCCTCCTTTCCATACTTATTGCTTTCTCTCCAATTCAGTCCTTTTGTTACCTTTCAACTAGACTGTCACCTTAGCCTTCTGGTCTACCTCCATATATCCTGTATCTTGCCTCGCTACTTCTCCCTTGCCCCAGTCTAATTTTATGCTTTGGCTGCCAAATTATTGAGTAGGCAATAGGAAACCATTGGAGGATTTTGAGCTAGGGGTTGAAATGACTTGAGCTATGTACTATTTTTATTTAGTTTTCAGTCGTATCTGACACTTTGTATGAAGATTAATATCAAAATTTCTTAGTTTGGTATTCAGTACCCTCCATGTTCTTTGTTTTATTGCCTCTCTGTACCCTGACTACAGCTCTTCATTCAGCCTCCATTATTCTCTTCATTCTTTGCCTTCTATCTCCAGTTGAAATTCCATCCTTCAAGGCTTAGCTCAAATGCTACCTCTTTTGTGAATTCTTCCTTGACCTTCTGCTCCCCAGCTAGAAGTCTCACTTGAACCATTACTTAATAGGTTCCCAGGGGATCTCCCTGTCTCTAGACTGTCACCATCTCTAATTCATCCAGCCAAAATAATCTTGCAAATGTATAGATCTGACCATCTTATCCCATTGCTATACCTTGAGTGATTCCATATTGCCGATAAGATAAAATATTTAAGTCCTTGGTCTGACTTTTTAAGGACCTCCACCATATAACTGCAATCTACCTTCCAAATGTTTCTATTTTTCTTTTTAACTTTGTTCACTTAGTTATTTTTACTTGAAAATATAAGACCACATTTTATGGAACAAAATACACACACAGCTCATCGCTATAGGAAAGGTAGTTATTGGAAAAATACTTTACGGAAAGAAGAGAGTGGCCTATCACCTTTTCAGCCCCAGTGCCTTTGCGGACACACTCCTTGGTGTACTCAGGACTCTCAGCAGAAGCTAAGCTTCTCTTATAGGAGACATTTTTACACTTTTTGCTTTTCAGGACTCTACACAGATGCCAGGAAGACCTCGATTCAAATTTTGCCTCTGACTCATACTGTCTGTCTGTATGGGCAAGCCACTTAACCCTCAGTATTCCTGGGAGTTCTCTTAAGACTAGCAATTGCAGAAAAGGTGCCATTTTGCTTTGGTGGAGGGAGTTTCTTCACACAGGAGTTCCTGGTAGAATGAAATCACAAGTCAAATCCCAACTAAAATTCTACATTCTACAGGAAGCCTTCCCCAATCCCTCTTACTTCCAGTAATTTCCTTCTCTTAATTATTTCCCATGTCTCTTGTGTATAGCTTTTTTTGTATATATTTGTTGGCATGTTGCTTCCCACCTTAGATTGTAAGCTCTTTGAAGGAAGGGATTGTCTTTTGCCTCTTTTTGTATCTCTAGTACTTAACACTATGCCTGACACTTTGTAAGTGTTTACTAAGTGCCCATTGGTTGATTGATGATTGGTTGATCATCCTCATCCCAGTTCCCTTTCACAGCTTGAAGAGCCCAGTAGCAGCATTGCAAGGGTGTTCTGGGCAGGTGCAGTTAGACAGCACAGCGAACACTAAGTCAGCTGTTGCCTCTTTCCATTTTGCCTTCTCCCATGTCTGTGTATCTATGCAGGGTATCCCTCGTGCCTTAAATACACTTCTTTCTCATCTCCATTGAATGGAATCCTTCAAGATTTCGAGACAGTTCAGTTGATACCCCAGCCCCATTCAGGTGCCCTGATTTACCACAGCTGAAAATGTTTTCTCTTTTTAAATTTTCTTAGAGAAATTTGTGTTGTTCTTGCCTTTGTTGTGTTTATTTCATTCTATTTCACATCCTATTTCCTTTTATACATGGTGTATCTCCACTCTACCTACATTACAAACTCTGTGAAAGAAGGGATTGTAAAAAAAAAAAAAAAAGACAAAACCTACCAATTTTGACTCCTCAGCACCTAATTATAGTATATATAATATGAATAATAATACATATGTAAATATTATATAAATATATAATAAAACTATTATCGATATAATGTTACATTTAGCAGGTACCTAATAGATGCTTGCTGACTAAAGTCTTCCTTCCTCCAAGGTATTTTTTTTCCTTTTTGGAGGGCAGTGGGGGTTAAGTGACTTGCTCAAAGTCACACAGCTGAGGTCAGATTTGAACTCAGCTCTTCCTGACTCCAAGGCCACTGCTCCATTCACTGTGCCACTTAGCTGCCCCGCTTCCTCTGAGTTCTAATAGTACTTTGTCCTCCTTGGCACTTGGTACAAGACCTTGCAGGAGTAGCAGCACACATTTATATAGTGCTTTAAGGTTGGGAAAAGGCTTTCCTCACAGCAATCCTGGGAGGTAGTCATCATTATCCCTATCTGCTGGATGAGGAAGTTGAAACAATGAGTCATTAAATGCTTTGCCTTGTGATCGTACATTATTTTAATATTTGAAGGAGTTTTGAAACTCAGATCTCCTCTCTTCTTGACTACATGTTCAGAACTGCATCTCTGATGTTAAGCTGAGCTCAATAAAATCACCTTCTTTCCTTCAGGAAACTTATAGGAAGCAACTAGGAGTAAGGAAGACCTGAGTTCAAATCTAGCCTCAGACTACTAGCTGTGTGACCCTGAGCAATTCACTTAAACTCTCTCTGCCTTACTTTCCTCATCTAGAAAATGAGAATCATAATAGCTTCTACTTCCCACGGTTATTATGAGAATAAAATTTAAATTAAATTAAATAATACAGAACTTTGTAAATCTTAAAGTACTGTTTAAATGCTTTCAGTTAGTTGTTTCCAATTCTTTGTAACTCCATTTGGATTTTCTTGGCTTAGAAATGGTTTGCCTTTTCCTTTTCTAGCTCAATTTGTAGATGAGGAAACTGAGGTGACTTGGTCAGGGTCATACAGCAAGTAGTCTGACTAGTGTCTGAGGCCAGTTTGAACTCAGGAAGATGTCTTCCTGACTCCAGCATGAGTATTCCTGACTATTCACTTCTCTACTTGACTACCATGTATAAATGCTGGCTATTGTTCTTTGTTGTTGTTACAATTTATGAGCAAGGCAAGGCACAAAATTATAATACAGGTCAGAAGGTAATAAGTGTCTTTGCATATGTTAAACAAAGGTTCAGATATATTTGTCGACTGTTGGATAAATGAATTTAAATAGCTTCCCAAATTACACATGGATTCTGTTGGAAGAAAGATGTCATGCAAATTCTGATTTAGAGTGAATCACAATTTAAACTTGGTCATATTGTAAACCTAGTGGAAATAGAACGTGGGAGATGGAAAGAAGAGGGTTGAGCACAGGGTGTGGAATAGGGATGGAGACAAAAAAAGAACTTCATTAAGAAAAAGATTGTGATTAGAAAAGATGATTTGAACAAAGAGTGGAGATGGTCATGGGCAGTGGTCTGCCACTGGTCTCAATACAGCTTCTTTCTTTTCAGGAGGATGGGATGAGCCAGCACTCTCTGCAATCCATGGGGTGGGGGTGGGGGTGGGAGAATTCCATCTTTAAACTCCACCCATTAGCATTAAAAACTGTATTCTCAGCTAATTTAGCTTTTGTCTCCTTTGATCTGAGGCCAAGGTTCCATAGAATTCTAGAATTTAAATATGAAAAAAGTCTTTTTACTGACCCTTAGAGCTTATTTAGTTTTATTCCCCTATTTTATAGATGAAAAAATTCAGGTGCCTAAAGTGATCTGCCTGTAACATCAGTCAGTCAGTCATATCTGTCATTAGCAGAGCTGGGATTTAAATTTAGGACTCTGAACTGCTAATCCAATGTCTGTGCTTCCTTGTTCCCCAGGTCAATGGCCCTTGAAATTAAGACTGTCCCTGTCCTAGGTTCCCATTGTTGACTGGTAGCACAATTAATTCACTGTATAAAATAATCATATACTTTGCCTTTTTGACCCCTTCAGTTCTTATTTTCACTGACTTGATGCTGAACTCTTGGCTCCATCTCTTTCCTCTCTCAAACCTGGCATTAGTCAGTTGATGTCAGACCCATGGTACCACATGTCTTATGATGGCTTTAGTGGGTCACACGCAGTGAGCCTTGTCCTTGGTCTCACCTTTAGCCAGGGCCAGATGGGAGAGAAGAGTAAATCAGGAAGGCCGGCTTTTGTTGTTCAGTTTTTTCAGTCATGTCCAACTCTTGGTGACCCCATTTGGGGTCTTCTTGGCAAAAATACAGGAGTGTTTGGCTTTTCCTTCTCATTTTACAGATGAGAAAACTGAGGCAAATAGAGTGAAGTCACTTGCTCAGGGTCACATAGCCAGTAAGTGCCTGAGGCCAGATCTGAATTCAGGAAGATGTCTTCCTGACGCCAGGCTCAGCACCCCATCCATTGTCTGCCTCTTTGTAGCAGTAGCAGATTACTGCAAATGTGAGCCAGAAGAAGGAATAGAGATGGTATTTTAAAATTTATTTATTTAACAATCACTCCTAGAGATTTCAGACAGGAGAGATCATACGATCATAATGTTAGAGCTAGAAGGACCTGAGAGGCCATTGAGCCCTCATTTTAGGCAATTAGAGGTTAAGGGACCTATCCAGGGCCATACAGCAAGTACATGTCTGTGGCAGGATTCAAACTCCTGTCTTCCTGAAATCTGGTAGTATTTAATCTAGGGCAACTGGATTCCTGACTTATAGAGATAGCTCATTAAAAACATCTCTATGTGTGGAATTCAGGGGAGTAGCTTGGGTCAGCATTATGGTATCTTAGAAGAAAGCAGTTTCCCTTCTTAGTCAAGGGAACTCTAAGCCCTGATCCTTGGTCCTGTCTTGAGGTCGAAGACCACATTCCCAATGGAAGGTGGAAAAGCCAGTTGTGCTATGCAGGATGCTGTCCCTAAACTGAGAACCTGTAATTTGGGGTTCAAGCTTTTATCCCCCAGTTCTCCGAACTGATAGTAGAATAGATCTTGTCTTCTAAATAACTGTTTGAGTGTGTGATGTGCTGGTGACTTGGGGAAGGTGATGTAAGGTCACGTTCTAAAAAGTGGAGCCTTCTCCCCACACTCCACCCTCCACCTCCAATTTCCCTTGGGCAGTAACAGTGAAACTCAGGGTGCTTTCTATTTAATGTTGCCCCAGGTGACTTTGTCATAGCTTTACTTTTAGCTACATCCTATGATCCCTTTACAAAATTTGTCTTTTAACCCATGTGCTGCCTAAACTATTTTTCTTCTCTAATAACTAGAAATGAATGAATTTCTTTTTTTTTTTTTAAAGACTGGGTCTCTCCATCTTTTCCAGGCTAGTAGTGCAATGGCTAATCAAAAGCCAGCTCTCATCACTGATTGTTGTGAGAGCTTTGACTTCCTCCATTTCTGACATAGGCCAGTTTGCCCCCTTCTTAGGAGACTGGTATCTTCTAATTGTGGGACTTGCCCTAATGATGTTCAACTTATTGCAGATACCTGATTGTCTTCAGCCCACTTCTGTGCAGAATTCCTAAGCTTCAATGATCTGCTAATCTTAGTCTCCCCTGGGGAAAGATTATAGCACTTCACCATCATGTCTGTCTGGCAAGAATAATTAAAAAAAAAAAACAGAACCTTAGGATTTCATTTTTATAGGAAACTCCCAGAGTCCCTCAGTAAGTATATGTCAGAGGGTGCCTAGGTTTTCCTAACTCTCAGATCCCTTCTTGGTCCGCTCTGTCATCCTGCCTCTCCCTAGTGATGATGACTCACGTTTTTATAGCGTTTTATAATCTTCAAAGTGCTTTTGTCATAGTAGTCCTATGAGGTGGGAAGAGAGTTCAGATTTTGTTATGCCCCTGTTACGGATAAAGCCTCAGAGTTTAAGTGACTTCCATAGCTAGTAAGTGTCAGGACTGAGCTGAGAATTAAAACCAGGTTCCTCTAGTTCTAAAGGATATATTCATATTTTCTCCCCTCCCTCTTTTCCTCTCTCTCTTTCTCTGTATCTCTCTGTCTATTTCTGTATCTCTGTCTGTCTCTCTATGTCTCTGTCTCTCCCCCCTCATTCCCCATATGTGGTTTCATTGATATAGAGAACACTCAGTGAGGAAATGTCTTCTACAATGCAGATCAGCACCTGCCATGTAACTTACAGTCTTAGTGTCTTTTCTGGGGGGAAAGGAATAAGCATTTATATAACACCTACTTATATGGCAGGCACCACACTAATAGGACAAATATTGTCCTATTTAATCTTCAGAACAACCCTTTGAGGTAGGTGCTATTTTTAACCCCCATTTTACAGTTGAGGGAACTGGAGTGAACAGAGATTGAGTGACTCACCCAAGGTCTCACAGCTAGTAGATTTCTGAGATCAAATTCGAACTCAGGTCTTCCTGACTCCAGTGCTAGTGCTCTCTCTATCCACTGGGTCACACTGAGAAGTTAAGTGACATGCTGAGAGGTCACGCAGTCAGAATGTGACAGGTGGTTTTCTTGACCCTTAAGGTTTATAGCAACTTCTGTTGTGTCATTTTGTGACAACAAGGATCTAAACAAAATGTGGGGGTTCAGAAATATCTACAAAGATGGGATGGCAGTTATGTAAAAACACCCTGTCTCGGAACATTTTTCCATGGTGGAAATCAATTTTCTTCTAACCTAGTAGTGCAGTTGAGGCTGGTGGATGAGCCAGGGGCTGAGGGTAGCATTTAGTGTGCTAGAGAAAGCACTTCTGTTTTCCCTGTTTACTTGAGCCCATTCTGAAGAGGGTTTTTTTTTTTTTTGCACAGTGGCTTTTCTCTTGCAGTACAGTGAGTTGTTCTTGTGTTTTGGTCTGGAGGACATTGCATTTAGGGAGGGGCTGGGGAAGGGAAAGTGTAATCAGTGGAAGAAAAGAAGAATCCACCCCAGAGAGATTTGATTTGGGTTCCCAATTCCATAACTGAACTCCAAAAGGGCCAAGTGTTTCCCGTGTTGTGGAATTCCCTAGAGGTAGCTTTTTTTGTATGTGTGTGGAGTCTGAAGGAAGGGTAAGCTGAGTGGGAACCACTCTTTTACTGAATTCCATTGTCTCTGCTGGAAATACTTTCCTTTTGTTACGGCTCATACAGGGCTGTGTATATACGCAGCGCTGTCTCGAAATGTGAAATGTCCCAATCAAAAGCCAATTCTCCTGCTAAATAGCCGTTATATGGTGTGTTTCTGCTGCCCCTAACAACACTGTATTCAATAACAGTAGGAAAAAGACTGAATTTTCCACAGAAATACCACAGGGGTCCAAATATTGTACTAAGATCACTCTGGCCTCTTGCTAGATTTCCTTAAAAAAAAAATCTATTTTCTTATGAATTTAGTGGTGTAGTTAAGTCTTCAACGAAGAGAGCTAATCAGTAAAGTTTTGGGAGCAAGAAAATGACATGGTCCATTTAAAGAGAGGAGAGGCTCAAGGCAGGAAGACAGGTTAGGGAGCTATTACAATAATACCGGTGAAACTTGTAATTGAAGAGAGGGAAGGAGATCAAGGACGATTTCATGGAGGATGTAACATCTCTCATCCTTTTTGCCAGTGCCTACTTCACCCTGGGGAAACTTCCACCCTGGATCTCATATTTATGGATTTCTGCCTATCTCTCCCTGACCACTATTTTCTAGAAAACCCTCATTGATGTTTCACTTCACTCATTACCTTCTGGTCCTCTTCTCATCCTTGACCATCTCTTCCACCTAGCTAATGACCTTACCCCTGTATCTTTTCTTCCTTTCTCCCTTCCCTCTGGTTTTGAAACCATGAATGATAACCTACTTTGCCATTGTACCTGGATAGGGTGTATCAATCTACCACCCTGAGGCTTAGTCACTAATCCATCACATTTCTGACCCAAAGTGCCACTCCCCATTTTGTGCAGTCTCTTCTATTAGAATGTAAACTTCTCGAGGGCAGGGAGTGTCTTTGCTTTTTGCCCCATCTCTCAGCATCAGGTTAGACCACTAGTATAGCACTTAATACATAGTTTTTCATTCATTCATTCAAGTTAAGTCTTAAAGAATGAATTGAATTTCAAAAGGACGTCCCGGAAGGGGAGTACCATTCTGAGCAGTACTTATAATACTTTCTAATATTTACATAGCCTTACTATGTGCTAGGGACTTTACAATTATTATTTCATTTGATCTTCACAACAACCCTGGGAGGTAGGTGATATTATTATTATCCCTGTTTTACAGATGAGGAAACTGATACAAACAAACATTAAATGACTTGCCCAAGGTCTCACAGCTAGTAAGTTCCTGAGCCTGGATTTGAACTCAGGTATTCCTGACTGGAGATCTAGTGGACTGAATTATCGACTGCACCACTTAGCTGTATAGTAGGTGGAGGTAATAGTAATCTTCCTAATGTGAAGCTCTAATCATGTCACCCTAGTGATTAAAAATATATATAAATAAATAAAAACTTCCATCCCAATGTAAATTCCTTGAGGGTGGGGAATGCTTTCATTTTGTCTTTCTATCTCTAGATTCGAAAGGGTGGGGGATTTGTTCTCTGCAGTCAAAGGGCCACACTTGAGGACCTAGAGTGCCACATGTGGCCTTGAGGCTGCAGGTTCCCCACCCCTGCTCTACAGCCTCTCACAGTATGTGGAACATAGTAGGTACCCAGTCAATACTTACTCATTTGAATACAGAGAAGGCTGGGAGACAATGACTGGCCTCAGATTTAGAGTGAATATTCTCCTTCTGCAAACATTCTTCACATGAAATCCAACACCTAGGAAATATTCCTAAATTTGAGCATAGAAATACTCAGCAGATCCAATTCTGTTCCACTGGTCTCATGACTTCTCCCAAGCCCTAGGTTTCTCATTTGTGAAAGGAGAGATGAAAGAGGCCTTTGAATGTTCCAGGAACATCTAATTTAACACCTGCATGATTTGGCTAGTGGTGGAGCAGGTCAAGTGGTCAAGAAGCCTTCAGTGAGAGCTGCAAGTAAGAATGACACAGGAGATCATTCAAGGCCCATCTCAGGCCCTAACCTGCCCGTTGCTTAGGTATCCCTTAGACATGTCTATCTTTAGTGCCAGCTTCTATTTCATTCAGACCATCAGCATCATCTCACATAAAAAAGTCATAAACACAAAACCATTTAGAAAACAATGCAAGCCAGTTTCTTGCATTTCACTTGCATTTCACACTTGCATTTCAACTCGAGGCAAAGCTCATTTTAGTGCACTTTGCTTTATTGCGCTTAGCAAATATTGTTTTTTACAAATTGAAGATTTGCGGCAACCTCGCATCAAGCAAGTGTATTGGCACCATTTTTCCAACAGTGTGTGGTCACATTGTGTCTATATCACATTTTGGTGATTCTCACAATATTTCACACTTTTTCATTGTTATTGTGTCTCTTATGCTGATCTGTGATCAGTGATCTTTGGTATTACCGTTGCAATTGTTTTGGGATGCCACGACTTGCATCCATATAACTTAATCGATAAATGTTATATGTTCAGAATGTTCCTCTGACCAACCCTCTCCTTAGGCCTCCTTATTCCCCAAGACAAAACAATTTTGAAATTAGCCAATTAATAATCCTACAATGGCCTCTAAGTGAAAGGAAGGGTTGCAAGTCTCTCAATTTTAAATCAAAAGCTAGAAATGATTAAGCTTATGTTGAAAGCTAAGATAGGCTAAAAGCTAGGCCAGTATCTTGATCAGTTAGCAGCCATCAACATTGAGGCAAGACCCTCCACCAGCAAAAAAAGATTATGACTCACTAAAGGCTCAGATGATTTTTTTTAACAATAAAGTATTTCAAAATTAATACATTTTTTAGACATAATATTATTACACACTTAATAGACCACAGTATAGTGTATACATACATATCTTTTATATGCACTAGGAAACCAAAATATTTGTGTTATTCGCTTTATTGCGATTTTTGCCTTATTGCAGTAGTCTGGAACAGAACCCACAATATTTCTGAGGCATTCCTGTATATACTTTTTCTGGAGGCAGCTAGGTGCCACAAGTCTGGATCTGAGGTCAGAAAAACCTGAGTTCAAATCCAGCCTCAGACACATCTAGCTGTGTGACTGTGGGCAAGTCACTTAAGTGCTATCTGCCTTGGTTTCCTCATTGAGAATAATAATATCACTTACCTCCCAGGGTATCAAATGAGATCTCATTTGTAAAGCTCTTTGCAAATCTTAAGGAGCTGTATAAATGCTAATGGTTGTTAGTATTAACAATAACAATTATTATATTCTCTTTAAACCAAGTCCAATGATGGCACATACAGCACTGAATAGATACATGTTAATTGGTAAAGCAGTTTTTTTCTTCTGATTGCATATGTTAAAGGCTATCTCTTGATTTCCACCCAGAAAACCTTAGTCCTATTTCCTCCCCTTTGTCTTCCTTTGTTGTCCCTTTTCTCAGGCTTCATTCAGCCCAAGAGGCAGATTAGAGTCTAGACCCCACCACCTATGATGGAGCCATTAGCATGGCTACATATTATGCTTATATTGGTGTTGGCACATAAGAAAACACAAATTGTCAAAGAAGGGGTGGATATTTGGATACTGGTGGAGAGGAATGGCATCACTGTAGAGAGCCAAGCATAGGGATGAGTGCCGCTTGTTAGTGATTTCACTGTAGAACCTTTCCATGAAAGGGCCGCTTAACATTGGATTGGGATGGGTGATTAGATGAGCTCATCCTGCTGACTGGTTTGATTTTGAGGCACACTAATGGGCTCTCATGCCTCAAATGTGCCTGAAATTTCTACCATTTCAGTTATTCCCTCTGGGTTAAACATTGCCTCCTGAGAGTTCTGTTTGCAAATACATTACTCTGTAGAGTAATACATTGACCACAGATTGTTTCTTAGCAATGGCTTTGCAGGCAATAGGAGAAGACCTCTTTCCACTCCTGTGCAGAGGTGGGCATCCAAAGGTGTGAAACATTGCATATCATGTCAATAGTGTATTACTCCATTTTGTGGAATTTCTTTCTTTTTTTCTGCTCTCTTAAAAAAAAAAAAGAAATCTCTAATAAGCAAGTGTGTGCTGGAACAAGCCTGTACTGACTTGGGAGAGACAATTGTTAAATCTTCAGTGTGAGCTTTTATACCTCAGAAATTGGCAAATGCTACAAACCAAAGCTTGATTTATTGTTTTGTTGATTGTCTTAAGAAAGTGTTAGAGAAAATGTTAAATAATACAACTTAAACTTACATCTGTTATGCATATGTATTTTTTTTCCTTACGTACACCCAGTTGTTAAACATGTACCATCACACTATTAGTTATAAGGGGTAGCTCTCTGGGAAGTTGGAGGAAAGGAATACAGAGGGAAATCTAGACAATTAAAAAAATAGATATCCTCCCCAAAATCTATTTTTTTAGAAATGGCTTCTAGAATCAAAGGTAAAGGAGGAAAAAATTTATACTGAAGTTTGAGGTTGACTTACCAGTTTTGCCTGAGACAACATTTTATGTGAGTTGACATGCTTATCTGGTAGGTAATTGTTTAAGGAGAGCAATGGCCATGGAGGAGTGAAGGTCTATATGTGTGGGGAGTGGTCAGTCAGCCACTTAACTAAGTGTCTAAAGTCTAGGTCTATTATTTTCCCTCCCACTGTGTGACCCTGGGCCAGTCACTTTACTTTCTTATGAATGAGTAAAACAGACCTAAAGTGAGGGGGTTAGATTAAGTGATCTCTGAGGATTTTTCCAGCTTTAAAAGAAACACTAAGTTGCTGAAAGGAGTTTTTGAATTTTGAAGATTTTGAATTTTGAGAAACTGGGAAGCATAAAACCTTTCCTCCTCCAACTTTTTCAGTCTACCCTGTTAAGAATGAAATTGCATTCAGATTTATAGAGCTGCCTAACCTGGAATAGGGTCTTTCCTCTCTGAATATCAGCTTACTTCTAACTTCTTGCCAGTTGGGTGGGAGTTCAGTTAATGCAGTCTGTTTATTCATCCTGGTCATATAATTAGAAGTGCCCCAACCTACTGCTCTCTGTGTGCCCTGGATGGAATGAGCAGGAATTGGATGTTATGAAACTTGGACAAAATAGCTCCACCTGGGAGGTGAAATACTTTTCTGACTTAGTAAATCTCTTGAAGATTTTCTTGAACGGACATAAGCTACTTAAATTCTATTTTAGCCCATATAAAATGTGGATTCTCTTTCACTCTTCAAATTAATTTTTAAATTAAGGATATTTCTTGGGATAGTTGCGGGGAGGGAGCCCATAAACCTAGACCAAGCTATCGCTTTTTAAAAATGCACTACTAGTAGATTTATTAGTTATTACAAACATAATCCTTCATTGATTTCAATCACAACAGCATCCATGATCCTTTGGAATACATTCTCTCTTCTGCATATACACCCATTTTGCTAATGGGTACTATTCTTTGAGCTCATTGACACACTGAGAGAATAAAGAATGCATTGTGTCAATTTATAGTAACTGAAGCTGCATAATAGTGACATAATAAACAATTGGTACTATTCTTAGATTGAATTCAAATTGCACAGTCAATGCATAGTACGTCAACCCACATAGGTTGAAAGGGAATCTTGTCCAAAGGGACCTCTGGTCTGATACAGCTTAGCAGAAGTAGCAGAGTCATAGTGATTCCATTCATCCCTGAGACCCAAAGCACTCTAGAGCTTGCTGTTAATAAGAGAAAAGACATCAATATCAGTGTTTTCCAGAGGGCATCAGAATTCATTCAGGAGCTGGTGGGACCAGAAAAAAATATCCATGGGGTCGATAGGTGGAAAAAGACACTATAGGGGTGATGCTAGGTAGTGGTGGTAAATGAATAACGGTTTGAGTGACAGGAAAAGAGTGAAAGTAAGTTCTTCCCAATTGTTAATTTGTTCTCTCCTGTGCACTTACCACATTTGAACATAACTTATTTTTATCTATTTTGTTGTAAGTTCCTTGAGGACTTTGACTGGATTGAGTCCTCCTCCTCCTCCTTCTTCCTCTTCTCCTCCTCCTCCTCTTCCTTTTCCTTCTCCTCTTTCTTTCTTTCTCCTCCTCTTCTTCTTTCTTTCTTTTTTTCTTTCCTCCTCCTCCCCTCCTCTTCCTCTTCTTTCTCCTTTTTCTTCTTCCTCTTCTTCTCCTCCTCCTTCTTTTCCTTCTCTTTCTTTTTTCTTTCTTCCTCCTCCTCCCCTCCTCTTCTTTCTCCTCCTCCTTTTTCTTCTTCTTCTTCTCTTTGTAAGCCCATTGACTATTGGTGCTAAATAAATATTTCTTAGATGAAAGATGAAGATTGGAAGAGAGTCTATCTTTAACATTATAGAGGTCAGCAATTCTGAATTTTCAGACCTGGAAAGGAATTTCAGAAAACCTTTCTGGACCACATTCTCTCCTATAAAATGAGGGATTGACTAAGAGGTTGAAGAAAGTGGGGAAGATCCTATCTACACAAAAATATTTAGAGCAGCACTTATAGCAAGGAACTGAAATTACTAATTAAAATGTCACATACGAATGTAATAGAATATTATGTCTTAAAATGACAAACATGAAGAATTCAGAGAAGCTTGAAAACTAGTGAACTGGTATGGAGGGAAGTAAACAGATTAGGATAATGATTTACATGATGACCCCTATAATGTAAAGGGAAATAACACTGAAAGATTTCAATTCTCTGTGATTAATACAGTGACAATCATGATTTTTGAGAAGTCAGACAATAAACATTT
The DNA here is from genome assembly GCF_028583685.1 of Petaurus breviceps papuanus. Classification (NCBI taxonomy): domain Eukaryota; kingdom Metazoa; phylum Chordata; class Mammalia; order Diprotodontia; family Petauridae; genus Petaurus; species Petaurus breviceps. The sequence continues at coordinate 18,286,096 of NW_027185764.1, forward strand.
ATTAAGCATCTACTTTGTGCCAAGAACTGTGCTTGAGCTCTGGGGGAAAAGGCAATGTCTTCCCTCAAGGAGCTTACAGTCTAATAGGGAAAGTAAACGCATAAGAGAGCTGTAAAGGGAGGGGGGGATGGAAAGGTACCCACTGTTGGGAGCAAGATAGAAAAATCCAAAGGAATGCAGCCAGCTAGGAAATGAAGAGATGACTGCCCTGAGTGACCTCCTTAAATAGAGATTTTGGAAGGAGCTCTCCCTCCAAACACCCTCCCATATTTGGTACCAATGGGATGTGAGTTCCAAGGTTGGTGTGATCTTGTAGAATGATGAGGTTCCTGGGGTCATGATGGAGAAGTCTAAAAGAATACAACTGGGTAGGAAGTGAACTAAAAACTAACTGATGGTCAGGGTTTCTCTCTGCCCCTTCCTCCCTTCCAGTCCCTTAAGAGCTGGTGGACTGGAGGTATGGAATGAGACCTACATTTTTCAAATCTGGCCAATATATTGATTTGTTTTACTGGACAATACTTGTCTATGCTTTGGAAGGTGAGTAGGAAGTGATAGCAATTTTTTAAAACAGCATCAATAAAACATTTTTTTAAAATTAAAAAAAATGATGAGGTGGCCAGAGTCTAAGCAATAGTTTGAGGAACTGAGTTTAGAATCACTCCATAGCTCTAGTCATCTTTGGATTCATCAAAGCATATGTTTAAAAATCATTTTCAGGAGTCTGATGGCCCTGGCAGAAGATGTTTTGTTTTGTTTTATTCCCGAGCTCCCAGTTCTGCTACTTGCTTCCCAACCTCATTAAAATTATTAACTCATCTTTGGGGTTTGACATTGCTATTGAAGGGCTAAAGTTATGCCTGTCTGAGTTGCTGGTACTGTGTTGGAAGACCAGAAAGAGAAACTTGAAACCAATAACCTATAGGAAGAAAGAAAGAATGAATGTGGGGGGGGGGGGGGGGGGGGGGGAGAGAGAGAGAGAGAGAGAGAGGAAGGAAGGAAGGAAGGAAGGAAGGAAGGAAGGAAGGAAGGAAGGAAGGAAGGAAGGAAGTCATCTAATCAATACAATCAGTGTCCTCCAGCTAAGGAACTTGAAATTCTATCCATAGAGCTGGTTGTCACTCCTTTATGACAGAGCAAAGAAACTGTCTAACCATTGTTTGCTTCTATTCAGGATTTTGTTGGAGGATGGGGAAGAGAGGATAAGATGGGGAAGGATTATTGACTTTTTTAGGTTAGCTGCCAGGGAAAAGAATGGCGAAATTCTTTAATTTGTCTTCCTTTCTTTCTGTCTCAACTTATTTTCTGTAGGTATACGTGAATATGGAATGGGTGACCAACATTGGAGAAGGAGGAAGTTTTGGAGAACTTGCGCTGATCTATGGCACACCAAGGGCTGCTACTGTCAAAGCCAAGACCGACCTCAAACTTTGGGGTATTGATCGGGACAGCTACAGGCGCATTTTAATGGTGAGTCCTCTTTTAAGCCACACCTCACTAGACCAAGTTTGCTGAATTTGGAACTGAACTTCCAACATAGTTAAGTATAAGTATTTCACAAACTTTAGTTACTTCCCTGGACATAAAAACAGCACGGTGGATAAGTATCATCAGCATTAGTAATAGCTAGCATTTCTGTAAGGCCTTCTATGTGCCAGGCACTATACTAAGTGCTTTACAAATATTATCTCATTGGCCTTTGCAACACCCCTATGAGGGAGGTGTTATTATATATCCCCATTATACAGATGAGGAAACTGAGGCAGGTGGAGGTTAAGTAACTTGACCAAATAGTGTCTGAGGTAGAATTTGGATGCCAGGTCTCCTAACTATCAAGACTACTATTCTTGCCATCATCCCATGCTGACTTCTAAGGGCAACACTGTATAGCTAAATGTTTTCATAAAAGGGCACGGAGGAATTACATTCATTTTACTTTCATTTTACGAGTTGAAGACTGTGCATAATTCTTAACTTGGCTGAAATTTTATGAAATAATTACAATAGGATGAGAACTAAGCTGCAGTTAGGTATTCTAATCCCCATGCTCCCGTGAGATCTCTCTCTCTCTCTCTGCTCTATGATAGGTGTTCCGTAGGCTGGCCACTATATCAGTTCAGTAGGTTAAAGTGAATTTTGTCTGATATTTTGGGTACAGCAGAAAGCAACAGAACTGTCTCATGACCCTAATCTGGTCCCATCTCATGGGACCTCATTTGATAAGTCTTCCTCAGTCAGTCATTCTTCTGACAGCACTAGTCTCCCCATCTGTTAGCCATTCTTTTTAACTGCCCTCTATCTGGAAAATAATACTTTCCATGAGCACTAAATCCCCATTTTAGAAAAACAGTACTTGACACACATCCTGCAAATCCCTGAGACTTTTAAGATTCTTTTGTCCTTTAGTGTCAGACACATGTTACAGGGTTGGGGAGAGGGTGGAGAAGAGAAATAACAGTCGAACAAGACCTAACCTTTCCAGGAGAAAGGAAGAAATGTGGTTGGACAAGTGGCAATGCCAATGGCTTTCATATTTTCTCTCCCCTTAATGAATCTGGGGGGTGGCAAGTAAGTAAAGGGAGTAATGGAGGCCTGGGATTGGGATGCTATTCCAGAGGCTTCCTGTTAATCTTTCTTCTTTGAGGACAGTGGTGATTCTACAGGGGTGCCTTGCAGAAATTTGAGACTATATCACCTCTGGTTTTATTGGCATGATCCTATTTGAACAGTAGAATTTATATGACTTTCTAAGGACACTTTAACCCTTAGAATTTGCACAGTACTTTCTGTCTAATTGCTTGGAAGAAGTATTTGGAAGAAAAAAAAAGCAAACAACCTTAAAAAACAAGCAAATAGCAAACCATGATGTGTGATATTTGCCTGTTAAGACTCAGTGAAAGCCAGGACCAATTTTTATTTATTATATACATAAACTGTATAGTATTATCTATATAGTGCTGTGCTGGGATTGTAAACACATTAGTTTCTATAGCAACAGCACATCCAGAAACATTTTTCCTTCAATAGGGAATCCCCCTTCTATTTCAGATCTTCCAGAGTCCATTGGTGAACGCTTTTGGTGAGCACGCATCCCCCTGTTTGATGTCTCTTAATTTCTGAGATCAAATCTGCCCAGAGTCTTTTAACTTTCCCCAGCTGGCCAGTGTGTCAGACAGCTATGATTTCATCACTCCTGAAACATCTTCCACTGGTGCAGGTCAAAAGCAGTCTGTAACATAATCTTTGCCCTGCCTTGGTTCAGAGTTTTAATGACATATGCCTGTGGTGACACAGAGAACAAATGGCAGAAGTGGGATTCGAACCCAAGACTTCCCAATTCAGGATCCAGCACTCTGTCCATTAGGCAATACTGCCTCTACATATTTTCAGGGGACCAGAGCTATGATTTCCTTGATATGGGAAGCTCCCAATGAGGGAAAGAACCCTCTACCAAAGCACATCAGCAATTGCTTTGCAAATACATAGCCTTTAGAGGTTTTTGGGACAGCCTGAGAGATAGGACTTGAGCCCACGTTTTCTTGACTCTGAGGTCACATTATGCCCTGATGCAGAAGCTTCTGCAACTAGTCGGTGCTTAATAAATGATAGCTTGGATAGATAATAAACAAGAGGGCAGCTCCTCGGCAACAAGAGTAATTCATTGAAATCGTCTGTCAGCTTGCGGCAGGCGGGGGAATCGCTCAGTAAACAAGCCGGTCTTATAATGAGGACATTCAATTCCTGGTAAACAATAAAGCAGGCCTGATATGCCCCTAGACTACTGTGCCTGAGACTGATCTATAGCAGAAAGAGCGATTTCCTGCCGTTATCCTGTTCTGTTCTTTCCTCCAAGTCATTGGGCATGACCACATTGGTGCATTTGAGACATTTTAGTGGCCTCAATGCAACTTTAAAAAAAAAATCACCTTTATTGTAAGGACTCATATCCAACTGTAGGAACTGGTCAGACTTGATTACCCAGAACTGAGGAACAGATGTCCATCTCTATGTGATAGCCGGCTGGATGGCCAGAGCTTGTCATTTGATGAATATCTCTCTTGCCAGCGGCAATTCCTCTAAAGAGGAACATAATTTCAAGAATTCTTCTTTGTTCTGGAAGGATGATAACAACATAGCTTGGATGCCATTGGCTTCTACTGCACTCTATTCTCATTTCCCAATGACCTTCCTAGACCAGTAAGAAGTTCTTCTGGTTTCCAGGGATTTAGACAAGACCAGCAGGTTGGGTCCGGTTCTGAGGCTGTGGTGCTACTGATGGCTTTTGTACTAGGCCACATTTTAGGGACCTGCTTCTCTGGGGAAATGTGTGATTATCAGCTCAACATGCAGCCTGATTCTTTTTGTCCTTTATATGGGCAGCTACATTGTGCAATAGTCTTCCTTCCTCCCTTATCCTTAAATCCTGAGGTCTGTGGTCCTGGTCAGATTTTTGAGACCATTGTCCTAGTTAGAACCCAGTAAGATTCTTTAGTGGAGTGATTTTTTTCTGAGTTTATTGTTTTGCTAGACTCCAATAGGCAGTATGGGGCAATGGACAGATCTCTGAACCTGGAATGCTGGCTAAACTTGTTGCCAGATCCAGGTTCCAGTCATAGTTCTGTTACCTTTGGGTTGTGGTCCATTCATTTTTCCATTCTCCAATGACCCCATTTGGGGTTTTCTTGGCAAAGACACTGGAGGTCTTTGTCATCTCCTTACTCCAGATGAGTGAACCAAGGCAGACAAAGAGAAATGACTTACCCGGGGTCACACAGCTTGTAAGTGTCTACTACTTTTGTGATCTTGGACAAATCATTTTACTCTTTGGGCCTTGGTTTCCTCATCTATAAAATGAAAGGGTTCAAGTCCCTTCCCACTCTAGAGCTATAATGCTATGAGACAGTTACATTCTGAAATTTAAGGAGTATTTATTAAGTGCTTATTGTATGACAGGAACTTGGAAGACAGAATCAAAAAATGAAACAGTTCTTGCCCTCAAATGCTTATATTCATAGCAAAGAAATTTACATTTCTAGATGGGAACTGAAGGGATTTCAGAGTATGGTATAGAGGTCAAAGGGAGAAGGACTAGGAAAGCACAGTTGTTAGGAACTTGCGTTTAGTACATCACACCAGTAAGATGCCTCTATTTCCAGATGTGATCGCTGTTATTTATTACATGGAGAGCACTGGGCATGTTGTAAGGCAAAGACCTGGATTCCAGGCCTGACTCTGCCTCCTAAATAGTTGTGAGATTTGAGTAACTTGTCAACTCAAAAGTTTTAGTTTCCTCACCTGTGAGATGTGAATAATGATCACTTGCTCTCAGGATTGTTGGAAAGATCAAATAAAACTAGGAAATGATATATTACAATTGTAAAGTGTGTGTGGCAGTGGAGAGAGCTGGGTTTGGAGACAAAAGGTCTAGGTTCAAATCCTGCTTTCCTCCTATTTGGGAAGTTGTTTGACCCAGTTTTGAAGAAGTTTGGAGCAGGGCAGAAAGCCTTCCTGGTGCCACTGACCATACACAACTGAACCACCATTTACTCTATCCAGGTAAGACCAGCCTTAGTCAAGGTTCAGGGTTAGTAAGGTCAGTGGTCTCCATGAATCTCAGAGGAACACAGGCTGTTTTTTCAGGAGCCTTTACTTACATGCCTCATGAAGTATTTCTTCGCTGGCTCCTATTATACTGCTCTTTGAGAGAATTGTCATTATATGGAAGCTTCTTCAAGGCATTCTCAGTCAGGGTGAGCGTGCAATGATTCTGGATTGGCTAAGAAGAAAGAGGCATGTTCTCCAAGCCTTTATCTCTGTCCCATTGTCTTTTCCTCCCCTCTCTCTCCATCTTTTTCTCCTCTTTCTTTCTCTCTTCCCTTCCCTCCTTATTTTCCTTCTTTCCTCTTTTCTTCTATCCCTTTCTTCTCTTCTCTTCTTCCTTTCTCCTCACTTTTCCACTTTCTCTATATCCCTTTCTCTCCCTTTCTGTACCTCTCCTTTTTTCCTCCCTCTCTTCATCTTTCCTTCTCTCCCCTCTTCAATCTCCCTTCTTCCTCTCTGTCTTTGTCTCTCTCTCCTCCCTCTCCCCTTCCTTTCCTCCTTCTTTCCCCTTTCTCTATTCTCCTTTCCCTCTCCCTTCTCCCTTTTCCTTTCCCTCTCCTTCCTCCTTCTGCCTCTCCCTTTCCTTTCTCCTCTTCTCTCTCCCCTTTTCTCTATTTCCCCTTCCCTCTTTCTCCCCCCCTTTCCCTTTCCTTTTCTTCTTTCCCTTTCCTTCTTCCATCTTTCTCTATTCCCCTTTTCCTTCCCTTATTCTCCCTTCTCCTTTCCCTCCTCTCCTCCCTCCTTCTCCTGCCTCTCCCTTTCTCTGTCCTCCCCCCCTCTCCTCTTCCTTTTCCCCCCCTCCTTTCCCCCTTCACTATTCCCCTTCTCTCCCATCCCTTTCCCCCTTTTCCTTTTCTTCTCCCCCCTCCTCCTCCTTCTGTTTCTCCCTTTCCCCCCTTCTTCCTCCTTTCACTATACCCATTCTCCCTTCCCTTTCCTTTCTCCTCCCTCCCTGTCTTCTCCCTCCTCCCTTTCCTCCCTCTGTTCCTTTTTCTTCCCTTCCTCTCCCTTTTCTTTCCTTTCTCACCTACTGTATAGTTCCTGAATGTAGGTTTATATGTCTGGAACCTTGTATCCAAGTCAGTTTCAAAACCACAAAGGGAGTTTATGTTTCCTTTCTTTAATTTAGAATCCTTTGTACTATGAATACTTGTGGGCATGACTGTAAAGATGCTTGGCTTTGCAAACACTAGGTAAGCAAGTATCCTAGTGGTTAGGGCTCAGCTTTTCTGGTGATAGCCAGGCTGTCATGGAGGAATTCTTTCTGTCTTTTTTCAGGGAAGTATTGAGAAGTCTTAGATTATTGATTGATGGGCTGGTTCCTATTAGTAATAAGTATTTGTTCACTTACTGGGTGCTTAATCCTGTATTATGCAATCTAGGGCTTATAATAAAAGTCTTAAAAAATAGTCCCTATGTATCATCTTTCCTTGAATGAAAGAAGGAGAAAGCACTTAGACCCTTTGCTGTTAGAGATCCTGGGTTTGAATCTGTTTTTTACTACCTGTGGGTCCCTTAAAGTTTCTGGGCTTCAACTCAATTTAGCCTAGGTAATCTCTGTCCCAGTTTTGGGACCCATCTCCTTTCAGCTTCTTCCTTGCTTTCTCTCATTCTGTTCGCCTAGTTTAGACACATTTTTGGTTGTGGTTTGTCCTTCGTTCTCAAAGAGGACCATCACATCAGGGAGATGATGACATGACTTGCAATTGAATTAGATTTGAGTGAGGGATGGCTGTGCAAGGTCACCAGCCTCACTTTCTCTTCCAGAGCCTTCTGTGTCTGGTGGCCTGATAATGATCAGGACTACTGGAGATTGCCCAAGATGCAGTGGGAGACCTTGACCTTTTTAAGCTAAGGTCTTTTCATATTTACTTACTAAACCAAAGCCTTCATTTTTCTTATGTTTCCATTTCTCCAGGGGGAATCTCATAACTGGTACTGCCTCCTTCCCCTGATGGGTCATCGTTCCTTTGGCCACGTCCATTCTTCTATGCCACCACCTACCTTTGATAATAGATGGCCATAAATATAATTTAGCAGCCCACTGAGATCAAATTTAAAAGAGCATGAAAATGATACTTGTTTCGAAACAGAAGAACCACTTTTCTTTTCCAACACTTTGCTTTAGTGCCTCAAACCTTAAGTGCCTAGAATTAATTCAATTTTTTTATGACGTCTGCATTTTAAAGTGCCTTAATGAAAGTGGAATTCTTTTAGGCAATTGCAAAGAATGATAGATATATTTTTAAGGATTAGGGTCATGTACTTCTTTTATACCATAACAAATTAATTTTAAAACTGGTCATTTTTTATGCAGTCTCTTTTTTTTTTTATGATCTATCATACTAGTAGAACCCTTTAGAGCTGTTATGGTTAATGGTCTGTCAGTGTTTCCATTATCATTCTTTATTTTTCCAGAGTGTATTTAACCAATCATAAAATTTTAGTTTGGGATACAACTTGACTTACAGGGTTTTTATCAGGTATACTAGAACATGAGGCATGTGGCTTTCAAAAGCCAGTTATGTTATTAGAGCCTTTAATACTTTTCCACAGACTGGGGTTTAGTTTTTCAGTATAGTTCTATGCCATCATATTATATAGCAAAAACAGTTCAGGAAGAAGCATGATATTATGGAAAGAGTATTGACTCTGGGTGGAAAGACCCAGGTTCCAATCTCACCTCCAATGCTTCCTATCTCTGTCACTGTGGACAAGTCACTTAACCTCTCTAGACCTGAATTTCTTTATTTGCAAAATAAGGGGATTAAACTAGGTCGCCTTTGAGGTCCTTTTCAACCCTAGATCGATGATACAATTTGCCCCTTTCCACTGCGAACAATGAAGCCATATCACGGTCTCTGTCTGGAAACTAACCTACTATTTGGGTAACTTCCTGGAGGAAAATAAAGGTTGAGTAGGAAGGTTAAAATATGGACATCTGAAAACCCCAAACATACAGAATCTGTCTGGTTCTATCTTATGCTCTATTCTCCACATTTTATTTTTGTTACTTTTCATTTATATTTTTAGCCACATATTCCTAGAAATAAAATTGCATTGTAAAGAACCAAGACTGTTAAAAGTTCAGAATAAAGTGAATTGTACACTAGATGAAGGTGACTGACTATATTATTGCTTTAGGCTGTACAACCTCAGGTTTCTTTTGGCTTTTGAAAGTGGCTCCCTCCAAAAAGAAGGTAGCTAGATGGTGCAGTAGATAGAACAGAGAGCCTGGATTAAAGAAGACCCAAATTCAAATACAGCCACATGACCCTGGACAAGTCACTTAAACTTCTCTATCTGCCTCAGTTTTCTCTACTATGAAATGGGGATCATGAAAGTACCCACCTCATAGGGTTGTTATTATAATCAAATGAGGTAATATTTGTAAAGTGCTTAGTATGGTACCTGGCCCATAGTAATTATTCAATAAATGTTGTTTCCTTCCTTCCCTAAAGTCCTAAAATGGCCTTTAATTATTCACTAGGACTTATTTCCTTCCTTCCTTCTGGTTCTTCCTTCCTTGCTTTCCCTCATTTGTTTTCCTCTGTTCAAGCATTTTTACTTGTTAAACCAAAGCCTTCATGTTTCTTACATTTCCATAGTTAGTACCACCTCCTTCTTCTGATGCATTGTCCCTCCTCTGGCCAGACCCATCTCTTTTAATTGTAAGGTCCTCACACCAGGACCCATGTTATTGAATGCCTGGGAGGGACTGCTCTCTCCATCCGAGTCTTACTTGTGTCTCACCATTAGTTTTATCCCCATCCAAAATCTAGTCTCTAGTTAGTTCAAGGATTTTTTAAAAATGGAATTGTCAAAGAGATGATGATTTGGGAGGCATAACAAGAGTTTCTAGCAGGTGGACTGATACCTACCAGTAGAATCTGAAGCCTTATATGGTAGATATCTAGCTGACTACTGCTGCCTTGCCCATGACCTCCCACTCCCTCTTCACCTAATCTCCTCTCTCTGACACACCATTCTCTTTTCAGTTCAGGTTGCCAAGATTCCCAGAAGGGAGGCCAGCATAGCTGGCAGAGTTTTCTCCCTGTCCTCCCCTCTCTGTTCTTCTCAGGGACTATATTGTCAGCACCCATCCCTTTTCTCCACCCTGTTCTTGGACTTTACTCTCAAGAACTTCTCCCTGTTTCCAACCCGTTCATGATTTCAGAGCTTCTATTAAAAGAAAATAACAAAAAGGTTGGAGACCCCCCCTAGTCCAAAGAGTCCAAAGCTATGAATCTATGAGTTATAGATAATGTTTTTTTTTAAAGATATCAGTTTTGTTATTTTCAGTTACCCGTAGGATCTTGAGGTAGGCTAACGTGTTTTCATCGGCACTAGCTTTGTTTGGGGTGGGGGTGGGGGTGGGGGGGTGGTAATTCTTAAAATAAAATCATACCTGAGAATGTACATTCTAAACATGGTTTGGTATTGGGTTTACACAGGGAATGAGCAAGCTGGGAGAGTCTGAGCTCTATTGCCAGAGAGATCTTGCCAGCTTAGCTCTTATTAGTAATGTGAGCCCTCTTGCAATTTGTTTGAGTAAATTAGACTGCAGAAGCCCAGCCCTGAACATGAAACCAGAGGGGGCCGGAACATTCTTTTTTCTCCAGAGTCTAAACAAAGTGAGCAAAAAAGAAAGGGAGGTGAGGAAAAGGAGTTGAGGATATGAAGAGAGAAGGGAAGGAAGGTTCAAAAGGAGAACTAGGAAGTACGTGAGGGATCTGGTGGGACTGAAAGGAGCGACATGTGGAAGGAGTCTTCTAGTCACCATGATAAGTTTGTTTCAGTGTCAGACCCTTTTGGTTAGGTAGAAGGCTAGTTATAATGGAAAGAACGTTGGGCGGCAAAACCGGAAACCTAACTTCTAGCCCCTGCTTTGCCTACTACTTGTCATATGACTTTGGACATGTCTGTTAGAGGCCAATGCATATTGATGAAATTGGCTACTTTCTCATCCACAAAGTGGGGATAATAAAGGTCACTCACCTTCCTGCCTCATCAGAGGATCAGTCTAGCTAAGTTTGAAGAGGCTCATTTGTTTGGTTGCCTTCACTTGTGAAAACCACCTACAAAAGTGCAGAGGATTTGTGATCTATTCTGATATTGGGAGCATCCATGCCAACAAAACCCAAAGATCCTTCAAATATATGTTTGGGACATATGATCTCTACATGTACATTGTGCACAATTTCTGCTGTCTCTGATCATCTATGTTTTTTAATTCTGGGGTGGAAACAGCATTAAACTCAGGGGCTCATTTGGGAATATAGAACCTTATCATTTGTCTTCTCACTTCCCATAAAAGCCTCTTTTCCATAACAATAATTATAACTTGATATTGATAAAAATTGGATCTGATGCCCTTTGAAGCACAGCTTGACTGTTGCATAAACAGTATGGAAACAGTATCATTATTCATTTTCAGCTACAAGTTGAATTCAACATATGTATTGCATTCAACTTGTAGCTGAAAATGAATAATGATGTATCAAGGCCAAGGGGGTAAAATTTTGCCAGTTCCTCATGACAAGAAGAAAGGTGAGTCAATAGGTAGCACAGAACACTAGAAAATGAATTGAACTTAGAATCAGAGGACCTGGGTTTGAATCCTGCCTTGGTCACTTACTAACTTTGTGACTTGGGTCATATTATTGAATTTCTCTGGGTCTCATTTTCCTTTTGGAAAAAGAAGACTTGGATTAGTTGGCCTGTGAGTGTCCTTCCAGCTCTGTATCTATGAGTTATAGATAATGTTTTTTAAAAAGATATCAGTTTTGTTATTTTCAGTTACCTGTAGGATCTTGAGGTAGGCTAACAAAGTGTTGTTTGAAAGAAGGCGTTTGGGTTTCTGCTAATGAAATATTAAACAAGAATTATTCAGTAGTTTTTATATGTCAATTTTATATGTCAGTTGTTTAGTTGATATAGTTAACAGTTTCCTGTGCAGTTTCAGGAACGTAAGAAAGGGATCTTTTATATGTATATCTTTTTTTCCTAAATAAAGTGAAAGATATAATGTTTAATATTTCCAAGAACATAAAATACTGTAAAAAGCACTCTTATTTGACAAGAAATGAAAGCAGTTTGGCAGAATAATAGATTTTGACCAGAATTTTGTATCATATATCATAACAAATCCCATCTAATAAAATGCTCTATATATGCAAAGTCATACATTAAAAAAATTAGAAAATGGAAGGCAGTATCTTTCACAGCTGTTGATTAAGGTAGAATTCACAACTAGACAGGGGATGAAGGAGATTATAAAAAACAAGACAAATAATTTCAGTTGCATAAAATTTAAAAGCTTTTGCACAAATAAAACCAAGGCAGCTATAGTTAGAAGAAAATATGTGGACTGGGAAAGAGTGTTTTGTATTAAACATTTCTGTTCAACGATTGACATCTAAACTCTATATACACTTGACACAAATGTATAAAACTCTCTTTCCTAAAAAGACAAAAGGTCAAAGAATATATGAATTTCTGGTACCTTAATTACAAATTTGGGTGTACTGTTGGTGTAAGAGAATGTAGGGTAGAATGGACAGCAAAACTTCCATCATGGTACCTCACTAATAATTCCAGAGAAAAATTACCATTATTTTGGAAAATGGAAAGCTGTAGTTTGTTTTACTTTATGTAATAGATGTGTACTTGTGAAGTTCTGTTTCTAAAAAGAATGTACTAAAGGCAGCTTACTATTTAAAGCCAACATTCTGTAAAATTAAAAAAAAATCTTTTGCAAAGAAAATTCCCTCCTCCCTATCTTTAAGAACTCTGAACCTACATACATTTTAACTTCAGATTTTCAAAGTGAGACAGACAGGTAGGATAGAGTTACATTTAAACAACATCTATTTGATGCCAAACATCTGAATGAAAAGTGAAAAATCCACTTACTTTTCCAAATATTTCCACATATCCAGGTGACTGGCATCATGTGGGCACAGTTTTTATATTTTGTCAGCTGCAGAGTCTGTTAAACACCAAACTCTTTAAATTTAGAAATCTTAAAGCTAACCTTACAATTAGCTACTTGCCTACTCCTCCAGGCGAATAAAAATATGTGTTGGGTGAATAGAAGTGACTTAGGATTTTATTTTTCAATCACAGTGTAACCCTTGACTGGGAGGGCAATCTGGTAGGGGTGGGGGGAGAAACATTGTGGGCTATTTAGTTTTTAGGACATGTTTGCAAACCTGCTTCTAAACCACTTCTGATGATGGAGGAGACATTCTAAGGTTGCTTTGCCTCATACTTCACAGGAAGGAGAGTAATGATTCTTCAAAAGGAGGTAGAAATATTGCCACTGATAAGAGAAGCAAGCCACAGGAATTTTGGGGGAATGAAAAAGCGAAGGATTGGACCTTAGTCCAATCTTCTCATTTCACTAGTGAAGAAGAGAAACCCAGATGAGGAAAGTTATTTGTCCAAGGTCACAAAACTACTTAGTGGTAGAACCAGTACCAGAATCCAGACCTCTGGACTTAAATCCAGGGTTCTTTCCAATTTGCTGGAAAAGGATGGAAATACCTGGTATTTGGAGGTAAATCTGTATGGCCCATTCTGTTGAATATAAATGCCTGGGTAAACCAAGATATGGGAAGAACTAAAGATGGGTTGATACTGAAGCTTGGGTGGGACTGAAAAGCTGGAAGATGAGAAGATATGGTAGGTAGAATCAGGAAGTACTTGATTTGCTTATGTATAAGGTAGGGCTAGAGAGAGGTCAGTGATACTACCACAAATACCAGAGCAAATAACTATGTAAAAATCTTGCATTTTGTCCCCTAGTGAGTTATTGCTTTCTGGGTGCTCAGTCATTCCATTCTCTATTTCTTTTCAAATTTTTGTCATAGTTTTCTAGGGACAGGCAATTAAAATCCCCCATAAAAAGCCCATGGCATTAGTCTTTCAGTCCTTCTTTCCCTTTTTGCCTCTGGTTTCTCTTCCTTACTTTATCCTTTCCACACCCATTAGCATTCCCTTGCTGGGAAGAACAAGACAAAGGGAGTTTTGTACCAAACACACTTTCCCCCCTTCTAGAAATAGCTAGTCAAACTCTTGAGAGATGCAGCCTGTAGTTCCCATTCCTCAAAACCTTCAACATGTTGCTTTTATGTGGCTAGTCTGTCCTTACAACTCAGAAAAACTAGGTGGGCCTTTTTAACCATCTTCAAAAAGGACTACTGTTACAATTTCGTAGGCTATTTAATAATGATTTAAAAAAATCAAGATCATAGGATCACAGAATACCTAAAAGGATCTCAGAAATCATCAGATCCACCCTTGTCATGTTACAGATAAGGAAACTGAGGTACCAAAACAACGTTAAGATGTATTTAAACAGAACTTAAGAATTTAGTAGAGGAGTAGACCTGTGATTTTGTTGGTAAACAGAATTCCCAGGTGCCAATGCGGGGTTTGGTACCTTTGCTGCAACTTCGAGGCTTAGAGCTGGCTGGGGCACCAAGGGGTCAACTGACATGCTGACCACCTTAGAGAAGACCACGAGGCCTTCTTAACTCCAAAGCTCATTTAATAAGAACAAATATTTAATAAGTACCTGTGCTAGCTGAAAAGAGAGGAGATAATGTTTAGATGAGCCATGATCCCTGCCTTCATGGACTTTACACTCTAATCTATGGATAGACTTCAATGCTTGTAGCTATAATACACAATAGTAGTAATAGTCAATAAACATTGATTAAGCATCTGCTTCTGGTCAGGCCATGTGCTTAGCAGCGGGAATACAAAGAAAAGTCAAAGGCGGTCCCAGCCCTCAAGAAGCTAACCATGTAATGCATCACAGGCACAAAACGAAAGTCCTTTGTAGAATCTGAGGACAGGGGCGGGGAGGGGGGAACAGAGATAAAGGAAGGCTTCCTGGGGAAGTAGTGTTTTCACTGGGCTCTGAAGGACGGGGAAGGAGCATATTCAAGTAGAGGGATCCTTCTGAGCTGAAGCACCAGAGGCCTGAGGATACATCACATGGTGAGGGAACAGAGTTGTCCAATCTAGGTGAAGCATAGAGGGCATGATGGAGCAATGTAGGATAAGAGTGGAAAGGTATGATGGTGCCATATTGCTGAGGCCCTTGAATGCTAGGCAGAGAAGGGTCAACTTTATCTGGTAGGTAACCAGTAGCCACTGAATTTTTTTTTTTCATTTTATTTTCAGTTTCAAATTCTCTTCCTCTCTCCATCCTCTGCCGATCGAGAAGGCAAGAAAATTTGACACTCATTATACATAAGAAGTTATATAAAACATCTTCCCATATTAGCCATGTTGAGAGAAAAATAAAGAGAAAAAAATATGTTTCAATCTATACTCAAAATTTATCTGTTCTCTCTCTATCTGGAGGTGGATAGCATTTTTCATCGTAAATCTTTGACACTGAATATTTTTGAGCAGAGGAGTATCTACATGATCAGAATTATGAATAATGAAGAATGTTTTGGCAGTGAGAGGAAGGTTGAGTTAGAGTTGGGGAGAGAGTAGAGATGGGGAGGCCTACAAAGATTCTATTGCATTCAGATGGGTGGATATGAGAACCTATGATAGGGTAGTAACAGTGAGTATAGAGGAAAGAGGATAGATACAAGAATTGGTACAGGTGGTAGAATTGGTAACTGAAGGAGAAGAATGAGCCCCAAAGGTATGAATATAAGAGCCTGGGATGATTGGTGAGCAAAGAAAGGAAAGAAAGAAAGAAAGAAAGAAAGAAAGAAAGAAAGAAAGAAAGAAAGAAAGAAAGAAAGAAAGAAAGAAAGAAAGAAAGAAAGGAAGAAAGAAAGAAAGAAAGAAAGAGAAAAGAAGGAAGAAAGAGAGAGAAAGAGAAAGAAAAAGAAGGAAAGGAAGAAAGGCAGGAAAGAAAGGAAGGAAGGAAGAAATGAAGAAAGGAAGGAAAAGAAGGAAAGAAAAAAGGAGGAAAGAAGGGAAGATAGAAAGAGAAATAAAGAGAGAAAGGAGGAAAAGAGGAAAAGAAGAAAGAAAGAAGGAAAGGAAGAAAGAAAAGAGAGAGAAAGGAAGAAAAAAGGAAAAAAGAGATAAAGGAAGAAAGAAGATCAGTTTTAAGAGAAAAAAAATCAGTGAACTCTGGAAGGTAGGTGGTGCAGTAGATGGCACACTGGGCCTAGAGTAAGGAAGACCTGAGTTCAAATTTGGCTTCAGACACTTACTAGTTGCGTGACCCTAGGCAATTCACTTAACCCTGATTGCCTCTGTTTCCTCATCATTCCTCAGGAACTCATCTGTAAAAGCTAGAGAAAAAAATGGCAAATTACTCCAGTATCTTGACCAAGAAAACCCCAAATGGGGTCACCAAGTATACATGACTGAAATGACTGAACAACATCAAAGGGTCAGGAAGAGGATAAGGAGCCAGAAAATAAAACGGGTTGGAATGTAGAATCTTATTCTATGGAAGGAACTAGGTTTTATAACTTCATGGTCTTTCAGAAAGATGTTTTATAACTCATCTTGAGTGTGATGGTTGCTATGGAAACAACAGATCGTAAATCTAATCAATAGCTTAGCTGGATAGTGTGTAAAATGAAGTAGTGGGAGAAATTTACTGAAGCTTCCCTTAAAAAAGAGTCAGTCTGTATGTGTGTGTGGTGTGTGTATTTATGGAATGAAAACGGCTTCAACAATTTGAGACACTTTTTTTCCTGATTGGAGAAAAGATGATCAGGCAGTTGTAGGGAAGGATCACACTTTTTTTTTTTTCCTTTTTGGAGGGCAATTGGGGTTAAGTAACTTACCCAAAGTCACACAGCTAGAAAGTGTGTCAAGTGTCTGAGGCTGGATTTGAACTCAGGTCCTCCTGACTCCAGGACCACTGTGCCACTGCCCCAGGATCACACTTATAACGAGGAGACTGAAATGTGTGGCCGTGACATTTTTTTCCTTTGACTATGCATAGAGAAGGGCAAGTAGGTGGTACAGGGAATAGAGCACTGAACTTGGAATCAGGAAAATTTATCTTCATGTGTTCAAATCTGGCTTCAGACACTTAATAGCTGTGTGACCCTAGGCAAGTCACTTAACCCTGTTTGCCTCAGTTTCCTCATATATAAAATGAGGTGGAGAAGGAAATGGCAAACCACTCCAGTATCTTTGCCAAGAAAAACCCAAATGGGGCCACAAAGAGTAGGGCACAACAAAAATGTCTCAGCAACAACAAAATGGGTAGAGAAGTACAAAAAGCCAAAAGTTGAGGATCCACAGGAAATAGTGAAGTCATCTGCTAACTGGCAGACGAGGTAAACCGACTACTAGTGGCTATAATGGAAAGAGTCATAATAATAGCTGACAGTAATTTAATATTTAGGTTTTTAGCACTTTATAGCCATTCTCTTTGCTCTCATAACTCTGTAAGGTAAGTATTTCAAGACTTGGGTCATAAAGGCTTGAGTCTGAATTCTGACATCTGAAAGGTACTAGCTGTGTGACTCTGGGCAAGTAATTTTGACCTCAGCCTCAGTTTCCCCATCTGTAAGGTGAAGATAATAATAGTATTTACCTGTCAAAGTGTTAATGAGGATCAAGTAAGATAATGTAGGTAAACTTAGCGATACAAAGACTAGATATTATCCTTATTTTATGGAATGAGGAAACAGGATCAGAGAGGTTTAGAGGCTTGACCAGGATCACACAGCAAGTAGATGTATTTTTGTTTTGTTTTGCTTTGCTTTTTGGAGGGCAATTGGGGTTAAGTGACTTGCCCAAGGTCACACAGCTAGTAAGTGTTTAGTGTCTGAGGCTAGATTTGAACTCAGGTCTTCCTGACTCCAGACCCGGTGCTCTTTTCACTGTGCCACCTAGCCTCCCCTAGTAGATGTCTTAAGAAGGATTTTAAATTCAAGCCTTCTTGACTTGAAGTCCAGAACTCTATTCACATTTCCACTCTGCCTCTCTCACAGAAGGTATGACTGACTGTCAGGGAAATCAGTATAGAGATCTCTGGGGCTGAATTGACCTGAAGTCTCAGGGGAGGTAGAGAGGGAACTGTAAGGAATATTCAGGGTGAATTTGTTAAAATCAAGGCTAGGAGAAATCAAGAGTCAGAGTAGATGTTTGATAATAGTTAAGGATTAATGAGAAAGATACCAAATTGTAACAGGGAGTTTATTTAAAAAAAAAATTTAAACCACATAATTAGAGCAAGATTTAAAGGAAATGTTTGCTTATTAATGAGGTCTACGAAATCATTAACCAGTATCACTAAGGGATTTTGTTATTTAACAAAAAGCATAATTAGGTAGGAAAATTTTCTTAGTCTCTTTTTACCAATTAATTTTGTCTATGGGAAATTTAAAGCTGGGGGTTATAAGGCTAACCAGGAACTAGCATTTGCTTCATGGCAACATATTTTAATTCATAATTTGTAATATGGAAGAGGATGTAAATTCCTACTTTGCAAATCTAACCCCACAAGCAAATATAAGGTAAGGATGACAAGAATTTTTAGTGGTGGTTCTTGGTCTTCTTTGGGGGTCATGTATTTTCTCTAACATATTATGCATGTAATTAAGGTTAAAAAAATTCTTGAGGGGGTGGCTAGGTAGCGAAGTGAATAGAGCACCAGCCCTGGAATCAGGAGGACCTGAGTTCAAATTTGGTCTCAGACACAACATAAAAATTAGCTGAGTGACCTTGCGCAAGTCACTTAACCCCAGTTGTCCTCCAAAAAGCAAAAAAAAAAAATTCTTGAAAAATTTTGGACAGAGTTCAAATCTTCCCTTACCTAGAAACTTTTTTTTTTACTTATCCAAAGCCAGTCCATCCTTCAAGCCCCAATTCAAATCTCATCTCTTCCATGAAACCTTCTCCAATTACTTCAATGACCTCTCCTTTCTCTAAATCTCATTGTGGTTCACAGTCTAATGGGGGAGACAAAAGCATACACATATATACAGTTATCCCTTCTACATCACAGATCTAGAAAATCTGTGTAAAATTTTTTGGTCTTCCCTTTATATCAAAGAAGTCTGATTTTTTTCTTTTTCTTTTTAAGGCTGTTTACAATGCCTTATTGCAAAGTTTGGGTTAAATATTTGGTTATAGGCTATATGCAGGTTAATATTAAGTAAAAATACTGTATAAAAAAGAAATTTAAAAAATGAAACTTTACTTATTTGAACTTTGAAAAAGAAATTGTGTTTATTGTATTAAAGATAAAATATATTATTATACAGTACTGTGCCTATATTTTATGCATTTCTCACTTTCTAAACTTTTTCTGTGGCATCCACCTACCTTCCAGTGTTGTCCGCAGCTTCCACAAAACTCCCCCCAAATTCTCATTTAATTTTTTATGCTGACTGGTGATATATCAAAAACTCAAATACAGAAAGTCCTATATTCAGGATAAATAGGAAGTAGATAAGAGAGGGAAGGTATAGCACTTTTTATTTTGGAGGGGGGAAGGCAAGGCAATTGGGGTTAAGTGACTTGCCCAAGGTCACCTAGCTAGTAAGTGTGTTTGAGGCCACATTTGAACTCAGGTCCTACTGACTCTATTCACTGTGCTCTATTCACTGCACCACCTAACTGCCCCAAGACATAGCACAAAGAGGAATTGGGAAGGGCTTCCTGTAAATGATGAAATTTTCATTGGGATTTAAAGGGATCCAAGGAAACAGCAGGTAGAGAAGGGAAGGAAGAGCACTCTAGGCATTGGAGTCAGCCAGAGAAAATTCCCAGAGCCAAGAGATGGAGCGTCTTGTTTGTAGGACAGCCCATTACTGATCAGAAGAGTCTGTGGTGTAAGAAGCCTAGAAGGGTAGAAGAAGACTATGAAAGGCTTTGAATGTCAAAGCAGGACTTTTGTTTGGAGGAAATAGGGAGCCACTGGAGTTTATTGAGTAGGGATGCCATAGTTGTTCCTGTGTTTTAGGAAAATCACTTTGGTGGCTGAATGGAGGATGGATTAGAATGAGGAGGAACTTGAGGCAGCAGACCCACCAGCAGGGTATTTGCAGTAATCAAGGTGGGAGGGGATGTGGGCCTGCACTAGAATGGGGCCAGTGACTGGGGAGAGAAAGATGTTGCAAAGGTGAAGTTTGCAGGTCTTGGCAACAGCTTGCATATAAAGGGTAAGAGATGGTGAGGAATCCAGGCTGACTTGGAGGTTGTGAGGAGAATGGCATTGCCCTCTGTAGAAATAGGGAAAGCAGGAGGTGGTGGGGTTTAGGGGGAAAGATAAGGAGTTCTGTTTTGGATGTATTGAGTTTAAGATGTCTACTGGACACCCAATTCAAGATGTCTGAAATAAAGTTGGAGCTGTGACATTGGAGGTCAGCAGAGAGACTGGGGCAGGGGAGGTAGATTTGAGAACCTCTTCCTTTTATCAATGAGCATTTATTAAATGTCTATCGTGTGAGAGGCACTGGTGATAGAAAGACAGAACTGAAACACTTCTTGCCTTCAAAGAGCTTAGATTCTATGAGGAAAGACGAGATGCACATATATAATCATATACAGAACAAATACAAAATAAATGAGGTAATTTAAGGAATGGGGCACAAGCAACTGAGAGCATCAAAAAAGATTAAAGGGGAACTTTTATGTAAGAAAATGCTATTTATGGAAGGTAGCTGAGTTGCTGCCAATGTAGGCTAATGGTCCTCAAATCCATATGTAAACTAAACATTGTCATTTTGTTATTTTGATCTTTATTTAGCTCTAACAAAATATGCAGTGCGACTCCAGATAACAAATAAGAAAACACATCTTGTGTAGACTGAATAAATAATATGTCTTGCACATATATGTATGACTAATTTAAAAATGTATGTGGATGCTGTTATGATTAGGAAAATACAAATTCTTTTAAAAGCATTCTTGAATTCAAAGTCAAATTTGTTCTTGGATGTTTTCTCAAACAATTGATACTTGTAATAAACTGCAATCATGGGAAGGTTGGTGAAATTTTTTTAATGTTAAAAAAGAATCCTCATGTTAAACAGTAGAGAACCAGTGGTATAAGTCTATGTCATATAATCAACAACATTTCATGACTTTCGGGATGCTAGTACTTAGTGTTCTTCCTTTTTTATAGAAGGAAAAACTGTGGTAAAGGACTTGTCCAAAGTCACATTCATTGGTAGACGGAAATCTGGTACCTAAATTCCTATTTATACACTAAAATATTTTGCCTTCATTTTGGGAATGATGATACTTTTAAAATCCAAAAAAAAAACCCCCAAAACAAAAAAAACAAAACAGACCAATTCAGAAAATATTAGTTAAATGGCTGCTGGGTGCTGGGGTTTCAAAAGCAAAAATGACATAACCCCTACACTGAAGGAACTTGTGTTCTTCATAGTAAATTATACTTAACTCTGTACATTAAAAATTGTGATGCTTTTTTAATCAGTGCTTAAAATTCATTGTAAGAGAATGGATCATAATTTGATCAGGGGAGAATTGAGCCCTGGGCTGCTTTTACTGTCTATGCCATAGAGCAAAAAATCAAAACATTGTTTTAATAAGTTACAATATTAAATACTATTCCCCATAGCCTTAGATCTCTGTTTCTCTTTCTTTTAAACAGGGCAGCACTCTAAGAAAACGGAAGATGTATGAGGAATTCCTGAGCAAAGTCTCCATCTTGGGTCAGTTGCCTTTTTTATTCCAGCCTCTGTCATGCATGTTCATTTGAGTTATTAGAAGATTAAATCATTCCTTGTTCTGTCTGACTGCCATTTTGTTCACTTAACTCGGTCTGAAAAGAAGTTTCAAAGGGTTATTTGATTATGAGTCTGGGTGTCATACTTTGAAAGTAATTTGCTTTTTGGCTTTCAAATGGGAGAGGATTTCTCCCACAATAGTTTCTGATTTTCTCTGATAGTTTTTCAATTGTTTTCGTTGTTCTCTTTGTTCAATTTGTACTCTCATATCTACCAATTTTTTCCTTCCCTTTATGTGGCATAGTGGAAATATGACTGGAAAACAATAGAGTCAGAGGATATAGATTCAAATAAAATCTTCAGCTTACTACCTATGTGGCCTTGGAAAGTCACATATTCTCTGGGCTTCAGTTTTCTTAATTGTAAAACTGAACTAGATGACTTCTTAGGCCCCTAATATCTGTGATCCTATGATATTTTTTCATATTGTGTTATCTGGTAATTACAGTGTTAGCTAAGTGTACTTCAGTATGTTAGTGTTAATGATCTAACATACTTGACACCTTTCTATGTATCCATTTTATCTCTAGAGGTGTCAAAAAATTTTGGTTATGAGAATTTGGGGGAAGAAATAAGCCTGACTCTAAATGCGAATAGATTGTTGTTGTCTAAATCAGAGGTATCAAACTCACAAGAGGCCAGATAAACCTGGAACCAGATTAAAATGTAAATGGGAAATATTTACCAAAATAAAAAAATATACAACATAAATAATGTTAATTTGTGGTTTTCTGAATCAACGTATAATAATTCTATTTGAGTTTGACCCCACTGGTCTAGATGATCTGGAAAAAGGCTTACAATTTTAAAATTCCAAGTAAAAATCCATGCAAATTGGAAACCCAGGCTACCATATTGATCCTGCATTTCTGCAATAAACATGTTCTGTATAACTAATCCATTTCCTTGTCGCTATAGCCATTCCAATATCCCATATGCTTTTGAAGTAGTTCCTTAGACCAAAAGTGAGTTTTTCTTCTTACTTTAACTATAGATTTTTCTGTCTTCATTAACTGAGTCTTTGTTACAGTAAATTGCTTTGCAGTAAAAGGCTTTTAGAAAGGTGGCTAAATGTAGCAATTACAAAATATTGCTTTTTGCTTCTTACATTCTTCCAAGTGAAATGGGAGAGCCTCCTTCTAGGACAGAAGACTTGAAGGTTATAGATCTAGAACTGGAAGGTATCTCTGAAGCCTTCTACGCCAACCCCTTCATTTTACAAATGAGGAAACTGAGGCTCAGGTTGGTGAAAGACTTAAGGTCACAACTCATAAGTAGAAGAGCTGAGATTTGACCAGGCGCTCTGGACTCCAAGGCCCATAACTCTTCCCGCTGTGCCACCTGTCGAGTGTACCCTCTCTGAATTATTGCACAATAAACTAGGCAACACCCATGTCCCAAATGGACAGAGGCCCTTCCCCCTGCCCTTTTTATTTCTTTTAAAAGTCTTTTAGCTTTTATACTCCTGTCAAACATTCTTAAAACATCTGTTCAACTTCATGTCTTGGGATTCTGTTTTTTCTTTGATTAATGTGATAGTCACGAAATATGGACATGTCCCTGATGGCCTTCAGTAGGAAAAACAACCAACTGCTAATCCTTCCCTGATCAATCACCTTTGGGAAAACAAAAGCCCGACCATTAAGTGGACAGTGTTGGACAATAGAAGGAAAGGCTCTCCTGTGTAGGAAGCATTCTGATCATATTTCGGTTGGCAAATCTCCCTCTCAGACTATATGCGCAAGATCTACTCTAAAATGCTTAATTTTATACATTTTACTTTGAAAGTTTTGGTAGCACATTCATGAAAAGAAAATTTGTTTGTTTTTTGTTGTTGTTGCAAAGATTAATCTCTATCCTTGTGAGAAGAGAGGGAGCCTAGCATGTAATTGAACTTCTGACTGTCCCTCTTTGGGAAATCAGCAATTACATAAATTGTGAATGGGTCGAATTTCATACTAAATTAATAATTTAGCAATGATTAGTTTCAAGCCAAATGTAAGTACTTTTCCCCTCCCCAAGCCCCCATTCTTGGCTTCGTTTAAATTTGAACTCGACTTGCCTTCCAAAACTCACGATGCCAATTAGGCCAAATTATGCCAAGGAACTTTCTTAAACTAAGCTGCACCTGCCTTTATTATGTATCACCTCATTGCTGAAATGTTGAAAATGTATTTTTTTTAAAAAGCATTCATTAAAAATTGAATTTTCTTTAGCCTCAGATTGTTGGCTGTTCTGATTCCTAAGTATAGCAGATTGCCAGTCTTTAGGATACTGGTTATTTGGAGGTATCTTTCTGAATTTGGCTGAAAATGCAAAAAAGAACACCCCACCTGACAGCTCTGTGTTTAAAGAATAGCTTCAAATTCATTTGACATTTGAGAAATTCAGGTGAATAGATTTGATGAGACCCTTTCCTTTTCTTGTAATTTCATCACACCAAGTCTGCAATAGAAAGATCTATTTGGGAAGTGAAAAAACTCTCTGGTTCTGCATTTGTTTTCTACCAGACTTTTTTATGGCAATTGAGACCTGTTACTTCTGACATTGAAAAATAAACATTACAACTGTGAAGCTACTTGGTTTTTTACAAACATAGAAAGGGCTATTTAATTTTAAGGGTAAATAAGCATTTTTTTCACCAAAATAGCAGATTTGTTCATTTTCTCTTAAGTCTTTTCCCCAGAAACACAGACTGTAGTTTGCAATTAAATAATTCAAGTGTCTTTTGAATGAACATCTTTCTCAAGGTGTTCTTGCCTAATTTGGGAATGATTGAGTACTTCAGCATTCAGAATTACTGAGTACTGTTTGTACACAACAGAAGCAAATTGGTTAAGTAGTTTCCCCTTTCCTCCATTAAAAAAAATAATCTTGATTGAAATGACATTGCTCATTTGCACAACAACTACAAAATTATTTAGGCTCTTGAATAGAAACCAGCTGTTCATCTTTTCCTTGCATGCACCATGGTATGGTTTTTGAAAGCTCTTTACCAGCTCTCAATATTATAAGAAGAGATTCCCCCATTAACCCAATTCTAAATACATTGCTTTATCTTTTATTTTTAGCAGCTGCCCTAAATAAGTAACATCAGATAAGTACAGGCCAGAGTGGAATAAAAATTTCTTTGCCCCCAAAGGGAAACTTGATGATTAATCAAGCATTTATTCTTTTCTTATAAAAGAGTAGATTGTGTTTATTCCAGGGAGGTGGGGTAGGAGGTTAGGGATGATGATGGAGAAGGAGGAGGGAGTGCAGAGAGTGCAAGGAGAGGTAGTTTGTTGAGGGGGGCAGGGAAGTAATCCTGAATTTTAAAAAACATTTCTGGAAGATTAAAATTAGCACAGTAATTATTTTGACCTTAAAGGGTTATAAAGTATAGTTAATAGAAGGACAACCTTGAATTCAGAAAGTTCTAGGTTAAAAATATGCCTCTAGTACATATTAGTTGTATAACTATGGGTAAGTCACTTGAACCTAACTCTCTAAGATTATGAGTTACGGAGGAGTTATCCATCTCAATTGGTGGAGGAAATTTCTACACTAAAAGTAGTGTATACAGAATAGCTACAGAAATAAAATTACATATTCTGTGATGGTTAATGCTATTTCTTAATGGATAGTTGCATCAATAACGGAATTAAATGAATCCAACAGCTATAGTACTTGGCTGTAATTTCATTGCATATAAATGTTTGTGCTGACCTTTTGGAGATAAGGAAAGTAACATTTTTTTTCTAAACCGACCTGCTGTTCCACAGACTCCCATCTTCATTTTTAATATCTGTGTTGTTACTTTCATTCTTGAGAATAGTTGCCTGCTTTTAAACCATATCTACCTGCTAAAGACTAAATTAGAATCTTTTGCTTCAAGCATCTGAGTTAATTAAAAAATATCTGGGCCTTACAAGTACAAAAGAATTGGAAAATTCACTTTTTGGACTTTTTTGTCCTTGTGCTTTTATTCAGTTTTTCCTCCCTGCAAAGATCAATCATTGCAGAGCTAATGTTCTTCATGTATTCCGAGAATGTTCTGAGAAAAAAAGGCAGAAAAAAAAGCCTGACTTAGACTTTTGCAACTGCTAAGAGTTATAAAAGAAGCATTTTGCCATTATCCCTAGTGACTGGATTCCATAGCAAATCAGACATTTCCATCATGAAAGTTTTATTGTCTCTAAATCTTCAGAATCACTGGATAAGTGGGAACGACTGACAGTGGCTGATGCACTGGAACCCGCCCAGTTTGAAGATGGAGAAAAAATTGTGGTTCAGGGACAACCAGGGGATGACTTTTTCATCATTACTGAGGTGAGTCCTATGTTTGATGGTTGCCTTTAGGTGGTGTTCTTACAAGCAATATAATGATCAAACAAATCTTGTTCTACATTCTTCCCATGGACCTGATGTGGAAGGGAGAATGGGCAATTTTGGATACCGCTAGTAGACTCAAATCAAAATGAAGGGGCAGTTAGGTGGCACAGTAGATAGATTCCTCTTTGGATGCCAGTTCCTTCATCGTAATGGGGCATCTAAGTGGTGCAATTGATAAAGCTTCGAGCCTGGATTCAGGCCCTAGAGTCAGGAGGACCTGAGTTCAAATCCTACCTCAGGTACTTACTAGTTGGGTGACCCTGGGCAAGTCACTTAACCCCAATTTCCTCCCCACAAAAATCAAAATGATCCAGAGCTGTACATAATTGTGGGTATAAGAAGCACCTCTAATTCTTAGACAAGCTGAAGTATCTTGTATGAAAATGAAAGACAAAGTGAGAGGCAATGTGTTGTAGGGGATAGAGAGCCAGCCTTAAGTCAGAAACACCCACATTCAAGTCTGGCCTTTGATCATGTGGTCCTGAGCAAGTCATTTAACCTTATGTTAGACCAAGGCATGCCTCTAAGCCTGTAGGATGCACAGCAGTGATGATTTGTGCTGATGAAGTGTTTCTTCCCTGGGAGTTCCCTAGACCAATGAAATCATGGGTTTGAACGTATAGCCTCTCTCCCCACAAAATTTTGAAAATGGTGACTGATAGGATCTAGAAATGGAAGGGACAGTAATGATCACCTGGTCAAACAACATTTTCCAGCTCATTTTACAGATGAGGAAACTGAGGCAAACAGGATTAAGTGATTTGCCCAGGGTCACATAGCTAATAAGGGTCTGAGGACAGATTTGAACTCAGGAAGAGGAGATTTCCTGAATCCAGGCCCAATGCTTTATCCACTGCACCACCGAGGTGCCCCATTAAAATGAAGGAACTGGCATCCAATGAGGAAAAAAGATTTCCCTAAGGTCAAATAGCTAATCAGGAAATAGCAGAACTGGAATTTGAACTCAGATCTTCCTTCTCTAAATCTAGTATTTGTCCCAGTATTGCACTGACAGTACCAAACGTTACTTGTCAGAGATAGAGACTTTTTTTTTTAAGGCAGTGCGCATGACTTAAAAAGGAATTGTGCTTGATAGACCATGTCCATATCTTGCTATCAGCCCAAGCCTCAGCAGCTGTCTTGAGAAGGGGGCGGGGGAAGGGGAAAAAACCTTTGGTAACTGTTGGTACATCTTGCCAATTTTTCACACTGGATTTGGTGGATAAGAAAATCCCATTTTTCTCTTTAAGAGGTGCCTGAGACTTTCTGTAGGAAAAGAATGAAAACCCTCTAGTAACTAGTTCTTTTGTGTCTAGTAGATGAAGGAGTAGGTAAAGTCTAGAATAATAGCATTTGGAACAAACCCTTGTTCTTTCAAAGGGTTATACTTTTGTTTCAAATGTATTCTTTGAGAGAGGGAGAGTGAGGGAGGGAGAGACAGACACACAGAGAGATAGGAACAGAGAGAGAGACAGAGAGAAAGGCAAGAGAAACAGAGGAGAAAGATAGAGACACGGAGAGTAAGAAAAAGAGAGAGAGGGAGACAGACAAAAGAGAGAGAGAAGAGAGAAACAGAGTGAGGGACAGAGAGCTACAGAGAGATAAGAGAGGAGAGAAGACAGGGGGAGAGAGGAGAGAGATAAAAACAGAGAGACAGAAAGAGAGGAGGAGAGGGCCGACTAGGTGGTGCAGTGAATAGAGCACCAGCCCTGGAGTCAGGAGGACCCGAGTTCAAATGTGGCCTCAGAAGCTTGACACACTAGCTGTGTGACTTTGGGCAAGTCATTTAACCCTGATTGCCCTCCAAAAGGCAAAAAAAAAAAAAAAAGAGAGAGAGAGAGAGGAACAAGAAGAAGAGGAGGGGAGAGAGAGCTGGAGAGAGGAGAGAAAAGAGGAGAGACAGAGAGGAAAGAAAAGAGAAAGACACACACTGAGAGAGAACATTTATTAAGCACTTACTGTGTGCCAGACACTATGTGCAACATTGGGGATAGAAATACAAGCAAACAAGATACACTCTCAAAGAGTTTGTCTTCTGAAGGGGAAAGAGAGCAGATTAAGGGGAACTGGAAATCAGGCAGTGGGAGGAAAGGTGGTTGTTGAGGAAGAAGTTATCTCAAGAGTCAAGTCGTGAGTAAAGTAAAGTATGGCTAGGGCCCCTCTTAAAATAGTAGTCTCATGATGAGAGTGCCAGAGAACCCTGGGACAGTGTGGAGCTGCTGGGCAGAAGTTTCTTCAGGGTGGGAAGGTGATTATTGAAGAGGAGAAGGAAGAAACAAGCTACACTGAGCTTTAGATGTTTTACCAATATGTAAATATTCCTATAGTCCTTATTTCCTACATTTTTAAAAGATCAAAAACAATTTTATGTTCACAGCGTACCTTTGGCCTTAAGCAGTTTTAAAACTTTTTTCTCCTTCAGATGAAAGGGTATATAAGTTGCATGTAATTATGCATCTTTCCCAACTTCTTCCATTGAAGTCCTTTCACTTCCCTGTGAAATATACTCAGCAGTAGCACTAAGCAATAGTAAAGAAAATCATATTGTATAAAGTTATGAACATTTATCAATTTGGAAATATTTTTCTTATGCATACATGTGGTTGTGTCACTCCTTTGCTCAAAAATCTTCCAGGGTTTCATATTGCCTACAAAGTTAAAAATCAGACTCCTTTGTCTGGCATTCAAAGCCTTCCACATCTGGCATTACTCTAGCTTTCTTGTTATACTGTGTGATACTTCAGCCAAACTGAACTTCTCTTTAATCTCCAATAACACCTCCTGTACTTTTTCATCTCCATGCTTTGCTCTTCATCTGATGAATACCCACCCATCCTTTAAAGACTAACTTAAGTGTTGCCCCCTATATAAACAACAACTCCTCTTCTTATCTTGGTTGCATTGACTTTGTTCATATAAAAGCTTTTCAGTTTCATGGACTCATATTTATTTATTTACTTTTGGGTGATCACCTCTATTCTTTGTTTGATTCAAAATCCTGCCTTTAAGACACAGGTACCTGACGTGGTTCTCTGTCACGTTACATTTTGTTTTATAACTCTCTAAAGTACTTCTATCATATTGTACTTAATCTGTAATTTTCAAATGGTCAAGAACTATCTTATACAGAATTTATAGCTTTCTCAACTTAGTATAGTACTTAGTACACAGTAGACATTTGAAAATGATGGTTCAGTATCAAATGGAGGAAAATGTAGAAATTGGCAACCCTAATAGCAGATTTGGCTAATATAACCAAATTCAGCACCAACATTTTTAGAGAAGAAAGAAAAAATGAATGAGATCTTTGGGGAGCTCAGCATACCTAACTTTTTGAGTTTTATTTGAAAATATTGGCTATGGGGTGGCCAGGTGGTGCAGTGAGTAAGAGCACTGGCCCCAGAGTCGGGATGACCTGGGATCGAATCTGGGCTCAGCTATTTAGTACCACACCCAGAAATAACTGGCTGTGTAACCTTGAGCAAGTTACTTAACCCCAATTGCTTAAAAAAAAAAAAGAAAATACTGGCTAGAAGATACCATTATATATGTATGTATGTGTGTATGTATTTATGTATTTTATGAATCATAGAATTCCACTAATCAAAAAAATTTTTTCTTTTATCTTTTCTCCTGGATGCTGAGGTATTCCAGTATAAGGAGATTTGAATTCTCTCACTTTTTTCTTTCATTACTCCCCCATTTGGTGGTGGTGTTAATGAGGAATGAAATGTCTAAAAGGATGAAAGGAAGGAGAAAAGGGGCAATGGATTTGGATAATCTCCAAACTAGATCATTAGCTCCTGAATAATCAAGGGCCAACTGCAATGTTTGCACTGCTTGGCTGGATATATGCAGACATTTTGAAATGGCTACTCTATGGAATAGAATTATCTGGGATTGAGAGGGAGGTGAGGATGCATAGGGAGGACATTAACTTAAACTCACCAGAAGAGCTGACAAATAGCTGCTGAAAAAAATAAAAGATTAAAGGAATCCTGGGAGGAGGAAGGCAATGGAAAGGAAGAGAAGGGAAAAGAAATAAGAAGGAAGATTCTGGGGTGGCTAGGTGACCCAGTGAATAGAGCACTGGCCCTGGAGTCAGGAGGACCTGAGTTCAAATCCGGCCTCAGACACTTAACACTTACTAGCCATGTGACCTTGCGCAAGTCACTTAACCCCAATTGCCTTCCTAAACAAACAAACAAACAAACAAACAAACAAATAAATAAATAAATAAATGAAGAGAAGGAGGATTCCACAAGCATTCATTATAAACACCTACTTGGTCCTAGGTACGGAGCTGCAAGTATTAAAAATATTGTGTATTCCTGCCTACAAGGAGCATACATTTTCCTGGGTGGGTAGAGGGGGAAATATAGTATGAAAAATCTTGAGAAATGTTATATACATCCCTAGATTTGGACATTCATTCAACACAAACAAGTTTATTATTATTTTGGTGGGAGAACGTGGTCCATGAGAGGGAGAAGAAAGAAAAAGAAACCAGCATAGCAATATTATAATTCTGGTCAGAATTATTTATGTCCAATGTGGAAAACTTGTTCCTTTCTTCTGGGTGAGAAGTAAGAATTGGAGAAGAAAAAACTTTGTGTTGTTTTTTCTCACCTTGATTCAGCAAGGACATTAAATGAGTTAACTCAGAAAGCTGATGCCTTGAATTCCCTCCAAAAATATAATAATCCATCCTGTGGACAGACTATGGGAAAGGCAGGGTTTTCGTAATTGCTACTTAGGGAGAAGGCCATGATTTAACTTTGAATATTTCTGAAGCTTTTATTCTAGATTTTTAAGGGACTTGTATTTTTATCTCGCAAAATATTTTTATAAAGCTAGGAAATAGTCTCTTGAAGGGTGTGTCTACAAAGCCATTTGAAGACATTTCCCAAGGAAACCATTTTCTTTTCTCTTTAGAGACTGCATAGCATTGATTCCTTTCTTCAAATGGCAGATGTAGCCAAATCATAAACCCTGACTGTGTGTAGACACTACCACAATATGGCATGTCAGAACACATTCTCCATATTTCTTTTTAGCTGCTCTCATTCTACCTTGTGCTATAATTATTTGTGTATGTTATCTCCCCCACTAGGTTATAAGTTCTGTGAGGGCAGGGACTTTGTCATATTATTCTGTATGTCCCCCATGGCTCCTAGTGTAGTTTCTTGCATACATTAGGTATTCAATACCAAAAATTTGGGGGATGCAGCCAAAGCAGTCTTTGGGGGAATATTTTTATCACTAAACACTTTTATCAACAAAAGAGAAAGAACATATTAATGAATTGTGTAGACAACTAAATTAAAAATTAGAAAAATGAACAAATTTCTAGGCATTTGATAAATTCCATTCAATTTAATGAGCATTTATTAATCACTTACTGTGTATAGGGCACTAGAGGCAGGATGGCATAGTGGATACATTGCCAGTGGATATCAGGAAGACCAGGGTTCAGGCCCCACTTCTGATAGATACAGAATGAATGACCCTCCAGGCATCACAATCTCTCAGTGCCCCAGACAACTTTCTAAGTGTATTACTTTCAAAGTGACAACCTGTATAATAGAGAGATTTCTTTCTTTCCTTTCTTTTTTTTCAAGGAAAAAATATCTTTATTTATTTTTTGGAGGGGGAAAGCAAGGCAGTTGGGGGTAAATGACTTGCCCAAGGTCACACAGCTAGCAAATGTGTCAAGTGTCTAAGGTTGGATTTGAACTTAGTACTCTTAACTCCATGACCAGTCCTTTATCCACTGTGCTACCTAGTTGCCCCGTAGAGAGATTTCTAACTGGGAGTTCCAGATAGATAGACAGGTAGCTAGATACACACATACACACATACATGCACATATACATACATACATACACACACATAGATAGCTGTAGATGTATGTGTGCATAAATATATGTATATATGTGTATATACTGCATTTCTCTATGTATATGTATACCAATGAAATCCTAGGTCATTTTCCCCTCTCTCCATGCCCACCTTTCTACCTCCCCCCGCCCAAAAGAAGGAAAAGAAAGTCCAAGGTATTATACCAGGAATGAATTTATTGAATAAATCCATGAATTGAGTATCTTTAGTCACTTAGGTATCATCATTTACTTTTTATCACCATTGGTATCTATACTCTTTTATGTAGCTAGATAACATATTATAATGGAAAGGAGAAGACAATTCTGATTATTGGGCAGGCTTTGCCCCCGATTTTCTGTGTGACTTTGGACTTAGTCTCCCTGAACCCCAGCTCTCTCATTATAAAATGAGGATAATAATATTTGCTTTTCTCACATCAGTCAGGTATTAGTAATGGTTTAGGCTAATCAAGCCTGAAGGGGTAAGGCAAATTTGAAAAGCATACAGGCTCCAGAGATCTTTG
The DNA here is from genome assembly GCF_028583685.1 of Petaurus breviceps papuanus. Taxonomy (NCBI): domain Eukaryota; kingdom Metazoa; phylum Chordata; class Mammalia; order Diprotodontia; family Petauridae; genus Petaurus; species Petaurus breviceps. Next base: position 18,318,190 of record NW_027185764.1, read on the forward strand.
AGCAATCACTTTTTAAAAATGTCTGCTACGCTACAGATTCCTCCCAATATAATTATTATATTTCCTTTGACTTTTTTGACTAAAGCCTTGTAAACTGAGGGTGCTTCTCCCTCCACCCACAAGCTGAATCTCAGAAAAGAACTCTGACTTAGGATCGATACCATTCCAACTTGGCTCCTTTCTTCCTCACTTTCCTTCCCCATCCCCTTTTCTGAAAGTGAACTTCCTGGCTGAACTATAACTCAGACTCAAGATTCCTTGCTCCATCCCCTCATTGACAGCAGTGAAAAAGGGCTGTGACCCAGGGTGGTTGTGAAAATGATATGAGATAATGTATATAAAATGTTTTTGTAAGACATTCAGGTGCCAAATAAATGTCAGCTATTATTGTTACCAGTTTAATAAGCATTAATTAAATACCTACTGTGTGCCAAGCAATACACTGAAGAGCTCAGAATACAATTTTTTTTTGGTAAGGCAGTCAGGGTCAAGTGACTTGTGGGTCACACAGCTAGTGTCAAGTGTCTGTGGACAAATTTGAACTTAGGTCCTCCTGACGCCAGGACTGGTGCTCTATTCACTGTGCCACCTAGCTGCCCCAGAATACAATTACAAAGAATGAAGCCATCCCTTTTCTCATAGAATATTACCTAGAAAATAGAAAATTACAATGAAAGGCATAGGTTTCTTTGAATGAATCTTAAAATTAAATGACATGAAGCCTCTCAAAAGTTCTATATTCTCAATAAAAGGATATCAATAACTCTATTTGGACAATATAGAAAATTCTCCAGTGTCCTGTTATTGAGACCCAGGACCTTCTCCCAAACAAGCTAAGGGCCTGTAATGGGAATGCAAATTTGGAAGATCTTCCCTGCCCCTAGGCTAAAGTGCACCTGAAGCCTGGGGTGGGAGGCTTGTTTTTCAGTAGATACTTCTTGATTGGCCAGTGAGTCAATAAGGTTGTTACATTCTCTGAGCCAGGAAAAGGCTATGTAAGCCCTGATGTGTAGCTTTGTTTTGGGGCTCACTTTGAGAAGTGTTCTGTGATTTGATATGGATTCTGGGAAGCCGTTGTCCTGAGCCCCCCGGCTTTGAAAAAACCCAGATGTTGAAACCCAGATGTTGACTGGGTATGGATGTAATGGTTGGACAGTTTGAAATCTGTCTACTAGATCTGTTTCTGTCTTGATAATTCTGTCTGTGTACTTTGAAGTTCGGGGTGCTGACCTTTTCCCCTGAACAAGGTAAACGATATATGTCTGACTGATTAAAGTAAGCTTGTTAACCCATTTTGAGTTGCTTTCCTTTAACAAAGCAGATCTAAGAACCTGTATTGGCAGCAAACCCTGAGGACGCTTGGGGTGCTTGCCACTACAGGGCCTCGTATGTTAAATATAATATACTAAAAGTAGTTTTTAAAAGGTCACATCTAGGGATGGTCAGGTGGCGCAGTAAGTAAGAGCATCGGGAGACCCAGGCTCGGTTCTGGCCTCAGATACTTGGCACCCACACAAAATAACTGGCTGTGTAACCTTGAGCAAGTTACTTAATCCCAATTGCTTAAAAAAAAAGTCACATCTGTTATTTCATTGGTCCAATATGTGTCACAAGGAGGACTTCAATGCATTTCTTCTTGACTCCAAGGCTACGTTTTTATCCACTACACCACTCTATCTCTCTAACTAAAACTGATAATTGCAATAATATCTTACACATGTATTGTGTTTTCTAGTTTCCAAAGCACAATTCACAAACATTATCTATTATATGCTCCTCCCAAGGACCCCAGGAGGTAGACAGGGTGGTGGTATTATTCCCATTTTACAGATAAAGAAATTGAGGCTTAGAGAGGTTAAAGCTAGTTGCCCAAGGCAATGTGGTTAGTAAGTGGTAGAGTCAGAAAGTCTAGGTTTGAGTACCAGTTCCCAGTCTTTCTAAAATACTAGTTTAAAATGGGGGGCACTAGAAGAGATTGTCCTGGAGGTAGGTGTGAGACCAGATAAATTATTGAGGTAGTAATAAAAAGTTATTATCATTATAAAAGACTTCTAAGCAAAAGTAGTTCAACATGCAGTATTTTTCTAAATTTTTTTGAATTTGTGGCTTAAATGGCTACTCACCACAGAGTGTACGCATACAGACATGGTAACCCCTGAAATGGTGAATGGTTCACACGTATTATTTCTACTGTTGGAATGTAACCTAATACATTTTATGGCACTACAAAAAGCTATACCTTTACTTCAAATACAGTTTAGTCTCCTTGAAAATGTGTATTTCCCCTCTTTTTTCTCTGATCAACCAAATTTGGCAAGTCACGGTCACACCATAGTAGTTTACAGGATTTAAGAGTTTACTTGAAGACTTTGAGTTGTTAAAGCATCTCTAATAGAATTTCAATTTTAAGAGTCGCTGTTTTATTAGTGGCTATTAAAAATGTCATTGACTACTTGAAAGCAAATATAGCTCTAAGCTCCTTACTACTGGGTTTCAAACAGGTGTCTTGAGCTGTGATATTTGTATGACTTTAGAGTGTGGTTTTATATTTGACACGTTTCTCATCTATCAAGTACTATTCTTGTAATTCAGGTAACTGCCACCAGGTAGGTGACTAGTGATGCCAAGATTGTGGTCTCCAGCTTAGTAGACCTGTCTCCTGTAGGTGTAGTTAGAGTGTATCTAGGGTTAAGGGAAGCCAGTGTGCACTAAAAAATAGAATTGAATAAAGGTGAGACATTTGACACATGAATTATCCTTTTTAGGGAAATTCATTTATTTATTCAATCAACAAGCATTTATTAAATGCTATACTCTTTTAAAAAGACAAAAATGAAACAATCTCTGCCTTTGAGGACCTTACACTGTATGGCAAGAAATATACAGAGATATACATGCATACATAAACTATATTCAAATGAAAAATAAAGTATTTTTGTAGTGAGGGACTAGAAGGTAGGAGAGATGAGGAAAGGTTTCATGTAGAAGGGGGATTTTGAGCTAAGTTTTGAAGGAACTCAGGAATTTTGAGAAATGCCATGGTGAGGAGGGAGACCATTCCAGGCACAAGGGACCATCGGTGCAAAGATATGCAGCTACATCATTTATTAGTAAAGAGGAAGACAATTTTTGTGAATCCATAGTTTAATAAAAGATGGCATTTTTATCTTTATGCATTTCATGCCTTCCCTTTAAGAAGGGAAGAGAAAAAATCAAACCCTTCAGAAGCAAGCATTGTGTTGTAATGACAGCCCGGATGTGTTATTTTTCATACTTTTTGCATTTGGATTTAAAAAAAAATTTTTTTTAAAGCAATCAGGGTTAAGTAACTTGCTCAAGGTTACACGACCAGTTATTTCTGGGTGTGGTGCTGAGTGTCTGAGCCCGGATTTGATCCAGGTCATCCCAACACTGGAGCCGGTGCTCTTACTCTACTCGCTGAGCCACCTGGCCGCCCCTAAGCAATTGTAGTTAAGTAACTTGCTCAAGGTTATACGGCCAGGTGTTTCTGGGTGGGTGCTAAGTGTCTGAGCCCGGGATTCCATCTCCAGGTCTTCTCAACACTGGAGTCGGTGCTCTTATTCGCTGTGCTACCTGGCCACCCCTGCATTCAGATTTTTTTAAGGTGCCATTTAGTTTCCAGTTAAAATATATTTTGACTCTAATGTAGATTTTTCTAATTTTTATAGATTCTACTTAGGTAGAAAATGACCCCAACTCCACACAGTCAAATGCTTTCTGGTTGTGCAGACTTACCTTACCTGGTAGGATGACTGTTGATGACAGAGGCTGCTACCCATTGGAATTCAGGCCATTGAGATACCATCTACTTGGGGGAAGGTGTGTGGGTAGCTGAATTCTTCATAGCTCGAGGAGGTGGTTTAGTGGCTAGAATGTTGAACTTGGAGTCCAGAGACCCTGAGTTTGAATCTTGCTTTGGACACTTAATAGCTGTGTGACTGAGTAAGTCACTTACCTCTCCTAGCCTCAGTTTCCTCATCTATAAAATGAGGTGTTGGCCTTGATGACTTTCAAGATCCCTTTCCAACTCTATATCTGTGATCCTATTGTCCTTTGATTTTGCTGTGCCTTTTGTCAAGGATTCTGGGTGTGTACAGTACTGTCCCTTTTATAGCATGCAAATAGCTTATAGTGATGATCCCATTTGTAGTTGTCAGTCATTTAAAGTGAGAGAATGTATAGAAGCTTCTTCTACCTGACCGGTCTGGTCCAGCTCCATTCCAACTAACACTTAAAAAAATTTTTTTTTTGTTCCACAGTATACCTACAGCCTTCATCTCTCTTTTAATTTTCTTGCTTTCTCATGCTGATGGATTGGCAAGCCCTTGGTCAGCAGTTGATACGCTTGCTTAATTGTGAATATACTGCCCTGCTTTTAATTTTTAAAGTAAATTGTTTTGTCAGCTCTTCCTTTCTTTCTCTGCCAGTGACTATTCAGGGAGAAAAAGGCCCCTCTAAAATACTTATAGGTCCAGCCAACTTAGGTAAGCTTTTTAGAATGTCATCTCATCTTTCATCTCTTTCTTGTTGCTTTCTCCTCTTCCCTTTGTGTCTTCTTTTTTTTCTTTTTCTTTTTAAAAATTTTTCAACTGACCAAAGTTTATTTTCTCTCTTCCACCTTCCACCAATGGAAAAAAAAGGAAAAACAAAATCTTTGTCGTAAATATGCATTAGTAAAACAAAACATTCCCACACTGTCCAAAAACGCATTTCATTTTTCATCCTAACTCCATCTCTTTATCTTAACATCCAACTCTGTTAGGAGATAGGTAGCATTCTTCAGCATTGGGCCTTTGGAGTCAAGGAATTACACTGATCAGAGATCTTCAGTCTTTCAAAGTTGTTTCTTTTTACTATGTTGTTATTTTTTAATTGTTCTCTTGGTTCTGCTCACCACTCTGTATCAGTTCAGATGTCTTCTCAGGTTTTTCTGAAACTGTCCCGTTCATCATCTCTCACAACATAATCTTTCATTACATTCATATGCCATAACTTGTTTGACCACCCCTCATTTGATAGGCACCCTCTTACTTTCTGGTATTTTACCACTACAAAAAAAGCTGCTGTAATTATTTTTTGTATATATCCTTTGTTACCTTTTAATCTTATCTTGCATTTCTGAAGGTGATCAATTGGCTTCTGAGTTAAACCCAAGAATTTTTTTAGAAAATAATATTTTTTCTTCTAATTACATGTAAAAACAATTTTTAACATTAAAAAAAAAGTTTTGAGTTCCAAATTTTATCCTTTCCTCCTCGCACCCTGAGGTGTAAACCTAGGAATTAAGGTTGTAAGCATGGAATATTTTTTGTTCCAGACCTATAATTTCATTGATATAAGGGAGCTGAGGAGGAAAGCTCCTCTACTAAATCATATCAGTAACTGCCTAACAGGTTCTAGTCTTTTGGAGTTGTTTAGTGGGAACTAAGAGGTTCCAGGGTTATATAACCAATATATGTTGGGGGGAGACTTGAACTCAGGTCTTCCTAACTCCCAAACCAGGGCTTTATTCACTATGCCACACTGTGCCTTGATCATGAAATAAGGCTTATACACTCTAGAGATGAAGTCCTCCTAGACATCTTTTTACTCGTACTGCTTTTCAGATTTGATTCTCCATCATGTTTGGTTTGGTTCTTGAATAAGTATCAAAGAATCACAGCGATTCATCATCCCTACCTTACAGATAACAGATGTAGAAAACTGTTCAGAAATTTACCAAGTCATTAGTACCATATATTCAGCCAGAATGGACCCGAACTTTATGCTTTTGTCTCTGTGTCCAATTCCTCTTTTTGAGTAATTTGGAAAGGAGGGCTCGTGAAAAAAGGAGGTACCTTAAGAAGCATCTTAAAAGGAAATGTTAGCCAGATGCACCCTGGGAGGGCGTAAGAGAGATGCATGCTCTGCTTTGGTACTCCAATACCACGACTTTCTGAGATTCTTCCTATAGGATTTGTTCTCTCCTAAGGGACGAAGCTGTAGAGTAAGCCTCTTTCTGTTGGCTCAGACCAGCTGTCTTTGAAACTGTTCATGATTTGCCAACCCCTCTGAAACCTGATCCCCAAAGGTCTTGGAAAGTATGCTTGGCAGGCCAGAGTAGAAGCACCCCTTTTCCTGGCCTGATGCGTGTTATTAGGAGTCCAAGGAAAAAGAGGAATAGAAATACCACATGGTTAGAAAGTCCATGATGTCCATAACAGCTGTGCTGTCTCATAAGAGTTAGCAATTTTCTCTTTGCATGGTATCCACCTCCAGCAAGACCCTACCTATGTAGAGAGAGTTGGCCAGTGTCTTTGTCAAAGGTCTTTTCCTCTGGCTTCCAAAACACATAAATTTTGAACGTATTTAGATCAGTAACTGTGGGATTTATAATTATGTGGTAAGAAAATGTTTAAAAAAAAATCACAACAATCCATTTCTATTATGCTTTTAAGGTTTAAAAAATCACTCTTCTTGCAACAACCAATTGTGAAAGATAAGTTGTATGCACATTTCATAGCCAGGAAAACGGAGGCTTGGAAAGGTGAAATTTTCCCATGATCTTGCCTTCCAACTTCAAGTCTAATGTTCTTCCGTCATAACCTGTCTTCCTGCCTAGCTTTCCAGTCTTCTTCCACCTTATTCCCCTCCATTCTGCAATCTAATGACAGTGTCCTCCTTGCTGCTTTTCCCATGCAATGCTCCATAACCTGACTCAACATTTTCATTCCAAGCTGGGAACTCTCTCCCTCCTCATCTCCATTTCCTGGCCTCCTGGCTTCCTTCATTATCACCTTAAGTCCTACTTTCTGCAAGGAGCCTTCCCTAGTCCTCAGTAGTCTTAATACCTTCATTCAGAGACTACCCCCAATTTATTCTGTACATAGCCTGTTTGTACATTAGTTGTTTGCATAGACCATGAGCTTCTTGAGAGCAGGGACTCTTTTCCCCCTTTCTTTCTATCCCCAGAACTCAAGACATAGTAGGTGCTTAATAGTATTAGACTTGCTACATGTTAAAAGTGAGGAGGCAGATCTACTAAGCTCCAAGGTTTGATCAGAGAGATAAAGGGCATGAGATGACATCTGAATAAGAAGAGAACTCATCTTACCTAGTTCAGGGTGTGGATTAGATGCTATTTTTTTTTGTCAGAACAGAAGGACTCTGCCAAACCCACTGAGTCAGTTCCTGTAACCACTATTCAGTGTCCAGATATTATATAACCTTGTCAGAATTCCTGTCTTCACTGATTGTGCTCTCCAGCAGAGTGATAGAGGATTTGGAGTAGAGGATGGTGAAGAGGAGGGTTGGGATTGAGGGAAATCTGTTGCCCAGTGCTAAGGTTTCTTAAACAACTCTATTCACAGCCATTCTATCCCTTGACTGGCCTCAGCACTATCTCTCTGCAAGTCTCCATCCAAGCCCTGCTTTTCTGTGACACGTGAATTTCCTTCTTCATGAGAAACCTCCAGTCAGGACTGGTGGCAGCTGGATTACTGAAAGCAGGTTATCCATAAAATTGAGACATTTTTCCCATGGATCTGGAGTGAAAATTTCAAGTCCATTCCCACATTGATAGCTCCCACATACCACAGCTAAGCACTGTGTTGCCTTGGAGATGCTAGATTGGATTTATCTCCTCTCCTTGCAAATTAATTTTATGAATGTCCATATTCCAAAGTGACAGCAGAAACAACTCATTTCAAAGCTGTTTTCTGGCTTGTGAGAATTCTTCTCTTACTCTTTCCTATAATAAGTGGTGCCGTGATTATAAATGTTGCTGATAAGTGTGGCCTTTGGACTTTTTTGTATAATGGGAAGTATAATATTTCAAAAGTAAAATGTATTTGTAGGAAACTTAGGACAGGGGGAGGGAGGGAGAACTCAGAGCACACTTGAGAACCAACATCATTCTTAGTATTCCTCCTGTGCCTTCTCAGTTGGAAAGGCACAGAAATCTACCACTTGTAAACTCTACGAGTGACTTTTCATATTTCCCTATTCTCATGGTTAAAAAAAAAAATCTTTGCTCAGGATTTCACAGCTGTTTTGCTTTTGTACTTACATCTTGTGGCAAGCAGGGCTTGCACCTTGAACTCTCTCCCAAACAAAAACAATTCATCTTCAATTAGAGTTAATCTATCCAGTTTATTTTTCCTCCCTTCTTTTGAAACTGCTTACATTCATGGCTACCCCGACACCCACCAGATTAGGACAGGCTGGCCAGTTCTCTTGGCTAATCTGAGTGTAAACACATTATTAAGGTAATAAGTATTAATGATCTCCCAGTGTACATTATAATGACTTCTTAGGGCCTCAGTTTCCTTCTCTGTAAAATGAGGGGTTGGACTAGGTGCTCTACAAGGGTGCCTTTAGCTATGAAATTCTATGAATTGACTTTTTTGTTTCCAGGGGGAGCTTGTGAATTTCAGATCTTTCAGGTAAAGATGCCATATTTTAAAATGCCTTTTGGCTTCCCAGGGACCTCTTGAATGGTCTTTTATTATTTTTTTGAACCCAGGTTGGAAGTGCAGTAGCCCACTGATCAACATGGGAGCTTTGATGCACTCTGTTTTCAACCTGCGCTGATTTGGACCTTCAGGCAGCCTAGTGGTCCTGCTCTTCAAACCTCCCTCACCTCACCCTCCTTCCCAATGAGAAGGTCCCAGACTTAGTGTCGATACACCATTGGCTTAGGATATGATAGCTCAGAATTCCCTAACTCAGGAGATTCACTGGCTTCAGCCTTCCCCAGTAGCAGGGTTTATAAGCATATTAAACCACCCAGCATGAGTGGTCTTGCCATCAGTTTTGGACTTAAAGCTAGAGAAACCTTTAACTTGAATTGGTGAACTACAAAAGCTAATACCGCTCTCGTGATCTTTGACTTTTTTGGTTTTTGATGTGTTGTCAGTAGCTGGTTAGAACAACCATTACTTTGGCATCACTGACTGCACCTTTCTAACCAGTGGAGCGAATTCATTGTCCGCTACTCATGGCACTGCTCATCTAGACTGACATCCTAAAAACGAGTGCCATAAAAGGGATAGCCACAGCCAGGGAAAGACTGCAGCATCTGAATGCAGATTGAAGCAAACTACTTGCTCTTTCTCTTTTGTATTTTGTTTTGTTTTGTTCCTTCTTTCTCACTGTTCACGCCATGGCTTATAATCCTTCTTTACAACTTGACTAATATTTAATGTGAAGGTATTTGTAGAACCTAGTTGATTGCATGCCGCCATGGTGGGGGGGGGGGTAAGAGGAAAGGAGAGGGAGAGTGAGAAAAATTGGAACTCAAAAGCTTGTGGAACTGAATGTTGTAAACTAAAAATAAATTAATAAATTAAAAAAATAAAGTTACTATAAGCATTTTTTAAAAATGCCATAAGTAGGATCCTTGAGAGAGAATGTAAAACCACACCCCCCCCCAAACAAACAAAAATAATTCAAAGTCCTATTGATAATGAATATGTAGCCTCATCATCAGGTAGATCTCATATTAACCCTTTCTTCTTTGGATGCAAACTGGTTTGCTCTCTGGGGACACTTTTGCATGTGGGACTTTTCCAACTCAACCTCTACACCTACCATTCCTGTGTTCAGACCATCATCCCTTTCTATCTTTATCTATTGAATTCCTGTGTTTCCTTTAAAATCTGACTCAAATGTTATTTTCTTCAGAACTTCCCAAATCCCCTAATCAGTTAAGACCTTCCTCTTTGTCTCACATTATACATACTTCTGCAAATCTATAAAGCACTTAACCTGTAATGTTGAGGATTATATTCTCTTAGTTTGTGTCTTATCCTTCTTCTAGAATGTAAACTCCATGGGGGCAAGGATCATGTTTTATCTCAGTATTTTATCTCTTTTAATATCTCTCACAGTTCTCCATATACATTTAGAACTTAATAAATGCTTGTTGAATGAATTATTACATATGATGGTAATATTACATATTATTCTTAGTGTTTGAATTAGAATAGCTTTCTAGATTGTACTATAGCCCTTTTTATTATTGGTGATGATTGTTATTGTTGGTATAATTCATCTTATCATGTGAGAATTGTTTCCATAAAAATAAATATGAATGAGGGAAGGTATGTGAAGAGGGGGTTTAGAAGAAGGGTTGCCCCAGTCCCCAAGAGAGGAGGAAAAAGAAGAGGGGTCATTGAAGAATTTTGGGGGGGGGTAAGGCAATCAGGGTTCTCAATCAGCTTCTCAAGACTTTTTCAAAGAATTTCCACATCTTCAATCTCTTTTAATCCTCACAGCAAAACTAGGAATTTGGTAAAACAGGTTTTATAATGCTCAGCTGTTTACAGGCTAAGATGAGGCATAGAGGGTTTTGGGTTAGTTTTTCTTTTTACTTCAAGATCACATAGTTGAAAGTAAAGTCAGGACTTGAACTCAGATCTCCTGAGTCCTGGTCTAGTGCTTTTTTTCCCTCCCTTGTATTTACTTCCCAGAGTAAAAACATTTTTAAAAAAAATACATCATCTGACCAAAAGAAAGGAAGAATTTTAGGGGTTTTGTTTTGTTTTGTTGTTGTTTGAGGAGTTGAGTGGGAAACAAGATCTGGAAATGTCTGAAAATTAACCAAGAGTTCAGGCTTTCCCAGACGAGACAGATGTGGAATGTATCTGTTGGATTCCAAGGTCATGGGATTATCCCATATGAGATTCCTGGCACCGAGGTGAAAAGCTTTAAGCACCATGCAATGATTGTTGCCATAAAGAATGATATTTTGGCCAGGGAAAATCATAACAGATGTACAATTTTTTAACAAATAAATTTGCAGTAGTGTTAAACCTCTCCATTGAGTGGCCCCCACAACAAAGATCCTGGATTGGTCTGACTTTAGAAGCCATGAAGGAGAGTTTGGAATTGTTTTTGCCTCATTGTCAGACTGATAGATTGCTTATTTGAGTGGCTTGTTGGGTTAAGGAAACCTCCCCTCCCCCGGTCCCTATACACCGGCATAATAACATGAGTCGTGTTATTGAATTACTATCAAGGGGAAAGTACTGTTATAGATGTCCGCTAATAGAAATCAGGGTGATGACCTAGCTCACAAACAATAGTAGTAGGAGGGGAAGTTGTTCTCATGTATTCTAAATGGAGCCCAAGTCTTGGCCACAAGGTGTCTTCTCTGACTCAGCTGCCAGGAATCACTAGGGCTCACTGCTGGGGAGCTCTGGGCCAGCCTGACTACCGTTCTCTGAGAGCCTTTGTGTTCACTTGTTGAGTAAGACCAGCGCCATATATGGCTTGTTGGAGTCAGGCTGAGTCTATTCATGCCAGTGACTATGTCCTCTGATGCCAGGTGTATTCAGAGTTGTCCCAGGGGCCCAATGGAGGAGCACTCTGGCTCTGGACTTTGTGGGTAGGGACTGTCCGAACACAAGTGTGCACCCCACCCAAGACAAAAGACAACCTGATCCAAAAAAAGCAGCTTGAGTCATGCCAGACTAGAGCCATGTATGGGAACATCTCTCTGTTTTCTACCCATTTCTCAAACCTCTGGGGTCAGGTGTGATTGAGTTTGAAAAGGGGAAATGGATTGGAAAGGCTAGGACATATTTCCACAGACTCTCACCCTGTGACCTAACCAATTGTGAGAAGATTAAAGACAAAGGGGAAAAAACCTGTCTGTGCAAGTGTTAAGGCAGGGGGAATTTTCTTTTGGCTTCCAAATGCATAAAATTCAACCCACTGCTTTATACCCATATTGGGATCAAAGAGATGACCCCCAGACTGGAGACTGAGGAAATCCCCTGGATGTTAAACTAATAGACAGAGTTTCCATAAGTTCAAGCCCTCCATTGTTGCTTGATCCTTCCCTTTCCCTATCCTCCTTCCCTCCTCCCCTCATCCCCAAAAGGTACAAAAGACATCGACTCCATCACGAGCCACTAGGAAGCTGTCCATTGGCATCTCCCTTTATTAGGGTTTAATCCTGGGCCTAAGTGAGGCCTTGGGGAAAATTCTAAAATGACTATGAATTCTAAATAGAAATTCCCTTCTCCCCTACTCCCCAGTCCATGAATCATAGATTTAGATCCAGACAGGACTTTGAGGCCACGTGGACAGATATCCTCATTTTGCAGATGAGAAAAGTGAGGCCAAGAGAGTTTAAGCTACAGGGATTAGAAACCAGGTCCTCAGCCTCCAGTCTTCTTGGTTGCCTTTTCTCTGTCTGGGCCAGCTCTCCACATCAGTCAAGATCGGTGTCCATTATACTGATGACTGATTTAAAAAAAAGTTTTTTTTTTTTAGAGGGGCTGCATATGGTTCCTTTACAGATAAACTCTTATTAAACTTGGGGGGGGGGGGGAAGGGGAAGAAAAAAAAGTATCAAAAGGATTTAAATCCTTGACTTGGCCTTGGGTGTGAAGCGCTAATTACTCAAAAGTTCATCTCAGTCTCTAATGAAGGAGTCATTGCAAACTGGGCTTGTTAGCATGAAGCTATTTGCCTGCTTTTATTAATTCCTTTTGGCTTTGCAGTAAAAGAAGGACCGGACCAGGGGCCAGATAAAGCCTGCCTCTGAAGATGAATGGCTTGTAAAGCAGCATTGGAGGGGTGGGTGGGAATGTGCTGCTGGGTTCTCTTCATCAAATGGTTACATTTTGACTTTAACCTGAAAAAGATCCCCTTTGGTCTCCTGCAAGGAGCAGAAAAACTACAAAGTAAACCTTTCTAGCCTGTTGAATGAAATCCCTGCCCTAGGCATACTCTGCTATCACCAGGGATAATCTCTTTAAAAAAACACCCCATGATTAATTATTAATTAGAAAGACAAATGTTGTCTAGAAGTGGGGTTTCAAAGGCAGCGATCTGCACTTCTTTGGTGTTTGTCTGGGTTTCTGTTACTCTCCAAAGAAACCCAAGCTAAAACTAGGAAAATCTCTGCCACCATCTGATAATCAAGTGATGGGAAAGTGGCCTCAGTGGGGACTTAGTGGGGACTAAGCACTCATCTTGCCTAGGTAGGGTCCAAGGATGGCAATGCTCTGATGAGACCGGCCAGACTAAAGCACCTGGGAGGAAATATTTCTCAGCATAGATATACTAGTCGACTTTACAGATGTTCTTGGTACCATAGTACAAATTTAGATACCAGAAAGCCTGAAAGCCATTTTATCTGTTGAGGGGAAGAGGAGGAAAACTTGTCAGTGTAACTTAACTAATCCCCTCCCCCATTCCCCCCTCAACACCCCCCCCACTCTCATTTGAAATTATTTTGTATGTTATTATTTGTAGGGGAGGCTAGGTAGTGCAGTGAATAGAGCACCGGCACTGGAGTCAGGAGGATCTGAGTTCAAATCCAGCCTCTAAACTTAACACTAGCCGTGTAACCTTGGGCAAGTCACTTAACCCCAATTGCCCTCCTTTTTGCAAAAAAAAAATTTTTTAAGTTATTATTTGTATGTTATTCCTCGAGCAGAATATAAATTTTTTGAATGCAGGAACTATTCTTCCTCTCCTTTCTCTTACCCCCTACTCCCCCCAATCTTTGTGTTCTCAGTGCCTAGCACTGTGTCTCACACTCAGTAGATTGTGAATAAATATTTGCTGGATTGGACCCTAAAGAGTAAACTTCTGGTGCCTAGGACCTAGTACAGTATGCCCTGTATATCTATTATCAGTATCAGCAGCATTTCTTCACCATGAGGCAACTAGGGGGCATAGAAGATAGAATCTAAGACCTGGAGTCAGGAAGCCTTGAGGTCAAATGTGACCTCAGACACTTATTGGCAAGTCACTGGACCTGTCAACCTTAGTTTCCTCATCTATAAAATGGGGATAATAAAGTACCTGCCTGACGATTATTGTGAGGATCAAATGAGATATTTGTAAAGCACTTTGCAAACCTTAAAACACTATATAAAGGCAAGTGATCATCATCATCAATAAGTATTTGTTAAAATTTTTTATCAATAAGTATTTTTAAAGGAATGAAGCTTTAAATAAAAGCCCAACAAAATATTTTTTAAAGGTGGAAGTCAGAATTATAATAATAGAATCCTTTAGAGTCACCTTAGTGGCCATCCCTTTCATTTTACAGATGAAGAGACTGAGGTAACCAGGTTAAGTGACTTGCTTAGGGTCACACAGGTAGTAAGTGAATGATCAGGATTTGAACTTAGGTCGGTGCAATATCTACTATGCTATCTAGCTGCAATGATGATGGTGGTGATGACATTTACTTAAGATTTCTTTAAGATTTTCAAACTAAGTAATCTCATGTGATCTTAACAACATTCCTCATGACTGGGTACTATTATTAGCCTCATTTTACAGAAAAGGAAACTGAGGTTTAGAGACGTTAGAGGATTTGCCCAGGATCGCATAGCTAGTAATTGTGCAAGATGGGGCTTGAACCCAGGTCTTCCTGACTCCAAATCTAAATCTGTGAACCATGCAGAAAAATAATATCCTAGACCTTTGTATTTTTATATCATTTTTTTCTGTTTTTTAAAAACCAAAATATAATCCCATAAAGATTTAACCAACTGTCAGCAAAACCCTTTCTTGGGTTAAAGACTTTTATTCTTTAAGGAACACACAACAAACAATAGTTTGCTTTAAAGTGTCTTTTAAAATATCTTTCAGGTCCTGGGTGGTCCATAAACAGACAACAAAGTTGCTTCAATTGTGAGAGTTTCTCCTTATTTCCTTTTTCCTCTTGGTAAAATAGTTCACATCTGGACTGACAGCTTGTATATGATTTTTCAAGTCTCATTCAGATGTAATTTGAAACAGCTGATTTATAAACCCCCTGAAAATTGGGGTTTATCCTGGGGAGTGGTACCCACCCTCAACTATGCTAGTTTCACCAGGTGCCTCCCCTACTTTAAATGCTGAGAGGAATGTATGGGAAACTCAGATCTCAGTCCGATGTCAGTTACCACTGATTTCATTCCTGCACCTGCCATCATTTCTAGCTTGCCTATGCACTTTTTTTTCCCTGTTAAGGAGATTTTAAATGCCCACTATTTGAGTCTCTTCTGTGTTTATTGTGTTGCTCAGGGACTTCAACAGATGCAAACCACAGCTCCCCTTAAGTGCAGTGTCACAAAAAATCTGACCAGTCTCTGAGGTTTTCTGTAAGTTCCCAGGATATATCTAAAGCCTTTAGGGGATTATAGCTATTTCTCACATGCCATGAGTCAAACTATTTAGTCAACAACATTAGGAATTCTACTGTGTTTGAGCTGAAAGCACATTTGTTTGTTCATTCTCTGGCTTAGCACAACAGTTTTCTTCAGTTCACCTGAATATTGACAACTTTAGGTATGCATTTTCACTGCATGGGTTTGTTTTATAGCTTATGGCATCACTTTCCCCTCATTCAGCTTATTTGTATTTGAGAAGTCAACCCTAAAAAAAGAATAAATTAAAATACTATTTAAAAAAAGTCAACCCACATTTCCTCAAAACAAAATAGTAGATGAGTGGTCTACTACCTACTTTTTGCTGATAACAGCATTGTTGAGTACCTGAGGGTTCATTAATGAAAAACTTGGCTCTCTCATTATTGGGATGCATGCCTTACCCCTTTCCCACTGCTGCATTAGTTATGAGACTTTAATCACGATGTCTGTCTCAGACTTTTGCTTGGTCTGGTTACTTTCGTATATGCAGAATGTTTTCACAAAGTAACAGATGGTGGTAGGAGTAATTGGGCTGTGAAAACGACATTTACAACGAAAACTGGTTGTCGCCAGAAAAGTGTTCTTTCTTTCTGCCCCACCTTTTCCCACTTGTTTTCTATCCTTTGCATTCAATATTCCATCTTCTGTAGGTGGTACCATGCTATACACTATCTTGTCTTGCATCACGATAACTATTAAGGTTAGTTACAAATATGAGCAGTCGATGACTAATCCATTAGAAAGTCACTTTTAAGGTGACCCAGTGGACATTTCCTGGCTTCAGAGAGAACTAAGATAACTACTAGCTCTGTAGAAAGAAGAACCCTTAGAAAATGCAATAATTTCCCCTCCTGTGTGATTTTTATTGCCTTGTACATTGATATGTATGAAAGAGGAAAACAGTACATTGTTGGCAATAATCCACAGTGCTTGGCACAGACTTTCTTGAAAATCTGGCATCAGAATGAATGTTAATTCAGTTGTTTTCCCACAGAAGCTACTGATTTGTTCCTTGGCCAAGGCCAAGTATCTCTAAGATGATTCATTAAAAGTTGGCACAAAGAAACCAATCCAGAGAGCTCACCTACTGAAACAGGTTTTTATATTGTTAGAAGGAAAACTTAAAACTCAAGGTATACAACTTGAAAGTCTGATGAAGGAAATGTGTCTGTGTTGGTGCATCTAAGAAAGGTGGAGGAGAAGAGGGAGAGAGAAAAAGAGGGAACAGGGGTAGGTGGGGGGGAGAGAGAGAGAGAGAGAGAAATTTTCACAGATAACTGGTATAGACACATTTATTCCAAATGTTTTGGAGACTGAAAAAAAATGTTTTTTAAAAAAAATCTGGAACATGCAGCTAATTACAGAGCTCTTGTGTAAGTTATTTGCATGAGGGGGCAAAAAATAGATTTGAATTAAGAAAAGTTTAATAGAGTGTATGGAAATGTGTTCTGTATAGGGATAATTGTGGCCAAAATGTGGAATCATTTTATACAAGAATGTCTTCATGTGCCATATATTTATTTAGAAGCTATATTATATTGTTACCTAGGGCAGGTTTCATATGGATTAGAATCTCTGTCTCTGTGTCTTCTTTCCTTCAAATACATACCTGTATTGTGTGTATTACACAGGCCATTTATAATGTCTATCCAAAATACATTTATATACATACAGACTCTATTAAGTTATCTGTGTACCTCTTTTCTATCTATTGTCTACTGTCCTTCCAGTTTTACTTTTAACTGCCTTCAATATGACTTTGCTTATTTAAGTCTTTTGCTATATTGTCCCTTAAGCTCCCCGTCCCCTAATATAGTCCTCAAAATCTTTCTTTATCTTTGTCCATAAGATTTTTGCAAATAAGATTCTCTTCTAAACCAGTATTTCCCTGGACTGCCATTATCATAGTGTATTTTCTGATAAAGGTAATGTTTAGGTCCTTTTTGTTCTTCTCATTGTGACAATTGATTTTCATTAATACATATATGAAGTCATTTTAATCAATGCCAGTGTCCTTTTCTCCATCTCTTTCTCATTTTTTGGTGTCAGCTTGTTGAAACAGACCCACTTGAAGTTGTGCTAATTATATACGCCATCTTTTTCTCATTTTTATTCTCCTAGTTTCATATTAATTTTTATCTTTGCTCTAACAAATGGTCATCTGCCAATACACAGGAAGCCGGTTTAGGAATGTCTCTTAAATGAGTAACCAGTCATTTCTTCTCAGTTAAAATAAAATCAATTTCATTTTTTCCTGATTTATTTGGTCCTTGCCATATCCAGATCTTTCTTATTCTTTTCTCAAATAGAATAGTAATGATGTATGAGATTTCTTTGTAATCTTTAGTCTCTTTCCTTCCTCTGAACCATGTCTTCCTACTTTTTTGTTGTTGCTGCCTCACCTCTGTCCACATTTGCATTGAAGTCACTGAATATCAAAGTACGTGTTGCTTTGATCTGGAGGATCTTAGTGAGTTTTTTGGTAGAATTTCTCTTCCTTTTCATCCTCTGATACAGATACTGGTGAATAAGTTGCAATTGTTATTTCTTTTAAATTCATGATTTATTTATTAGCATTCTTCTCTTTTTTAATTTTGAGTTCCAAATTCTCTCCCTGCCTCCCAGCCCTTCCCCCACCCACTGAGAAGGCAAGCAATACTGTATCAACTACACCTGTGAAGTCAAAGTTGCAATTATTTACGAGATGGTCTTCCTGCCCTTTAAAAATATCTTTTGGTTATTTCATTAAATATTTCCTAACTACATGTAAATTTTTTTTAACATTTATTTTTTAAAAAATTTGAGTACCAAATTCCCTGCCTCTCTTCCACTCCTCCCCGCTCCTTGAGAAGGAAAGCAATTTGATATCAATTATACATGTGAAGTCACGCAAAACATTTTCACATTAGACACGGTGCAAAAGAAAAGAGAGACAAAACAGTAACAAAAATAAAGAAAGTTTTAAAAAGTATGCTTCAACCTGAATTTAAGTTCATCAGCTCTCTCTCTGGGGGTGGATGGCAATTTGTGTCATTCACCCTTTGGAATTGTCTTGGATCCTTGTCTTGATCAGAGTAAATAGATCTTTCATGTTGTCATCCTTACAATATTCCTGTGTACAGTGTTTTCTTGGTTCAGCTTTCTTCACTTTGTGTCAGTTTACATTAGTCTTCCCAGGTTTTTATATGATGGTCTTTTTGTAGATATTTACCTAAGTGCCACCATCCAAGATGGCCAGATGTCCCATGAAATATGTCTTTTTGCCTTTGAATGTAGAATGCTTACTTTGATTGCACCAATATTTACTTCTACAAAGAGAGCTTGAGAATCATTTTTCCATTTTATCCTTTAGTCTTTTGGTTTCATTTAGAGTGAGAATGCCAAGGTTATGAGAGGTCAGTTCCTTTAGTAATATGTTAATTTATTGATTATTGGATGAGAATATTATCTTTGGAGTATCAGCAGCTAAGTTAAAAATTATTGATCACCTAAAAATGGTATTTATTTTAACACACTTATTCCCACCAGCCTACCACAACCACTGCAGAAGCTGAAGGAGGAATGTGCAAGACTGAGAGACATTCTCTGTTGCTCTTTGTTTCATGCATTGCCATACTCAAAGAATTCATCCAGTGGCCAGCCTCCATGCTTAGCTAGACCGGTCCTTAGGTTGCAGACATAGTTTGCTACTAGAACCTATATCTGAATCCTTTTTAATACTAGTATAAGACATGTTAGAGCTTGTGCTTAACTGGCACAGAGTGGGAGGACCTAGTGTTACCTCTGTGTCATAATTAGGCATTGGAATAAATGGCTGTATTTTGGGCCCTCCTGGCTTAGAGTCAATGGTAACTGTTTCTCTTTGGAAGAGCAACCCTGAGGGTCTTCCCCTCCCAGCTTGATTTCTTTTTTTCTAATTAAAGAAAGCGGCCATCCTTTGACTCATTTCTTAAAGAGGCCTATTCACTAAATGGGCATTACTTCAGTCTAAGTGAGAACCTGAAGAAGCCTTAACCTAAAAGGGCCAGGGTCTGCCATTGCCTCCTGAGTCATCTCCAGTCATCCTGATGAACATCTGGTCCCTGGACCCAGATGGCTCTGGAGGAGAAAGTGAGGCTGGTGACCTTGCACAGTCCTCCCTCACTCAAATCAAAGTCAACTGCAAGTCCTGTCATCATTTCCCTGATGCCATGGTCCTCTCTGAAAACAAAGGACGAACACACAACCGGTAGATGGTACTTGCTGTCTCTTCTCTCTGTCTCTTACACACACACACACACACACAAGTCCAAACACACAGGTGTGTGAATTACTTAATATGAACAATACTTTTGATATGGTTTCATTTTGTAACATAAGTGGGCATTTGTGTGTGCTTTTGCTGACACCAGGATGACTCAGACTCTTTGACCTTGACTTGATAAAATCAAGGTCTTATTCTTCAGAAAACAAGAAAAGACCTTCAGTGGGACTTTGAAAATTATAGGGGTTGCTAGTGATTCTTCTACTGTTCTGTATAGGTTTCTTGAAGTTGGAAAGATAGCCAGAATACCAATTTTTTAAAAAAATTCTAATCTTTGCTAAGAAGAAAAATTTATCATGAAATATAATACAAAGGGACTATAGCACTAAAGATTCGAAGAGGTCATTTTTACTGATGGAACTTATTTTTTCATTTAAGGCTATGACAAAACTATTGTTTTGCCTTGGTCATGTTGTTTTATAGATCCAGGTGAACCTGTAAAATCTGGTCATCTTCATCAGACTGCATAATATCCCCCCCCCAAAATGTTTTGGGGAGCTTTCATGTCTTGTGTGTGTGTGACAGAGAGAGGAGAGACGTCTCAGCAAATACGATCTGCAAAGTCTTATTCCAAAACCTAATTATGATACAGAGGTAACTCTAGGTCTTCCAACTCTGTGCCAGTTAAGTACAAGATCTAACAGGTCCTGTAGTATTAAAAAAGGATTCAGATATAGAAGTCATATCCCCATTGAGGGATTTATGAACTCAGTAAGCATATTGATATACTAAGAAGAAAAATCATTCTAAAATTATAGAAATTCCAAAATAGATATATAATATAGCAACATGGTTTTATACTATGCTATACATAATGAAAGGTTAATAAAATTTATCCAGGAGATAGAAATAAACATGTTTCATTGTTGGGGAACTTACCTGAGTTAAACCCTCTGAAAACCCATATGCTATACTCAAGTCTAAATTTGGAAACATAGACTGTTAAAGGTATGTTTAATATCCATTGTGATTAAAGTGTAGTTTTGTAATTAATTCCAGAATATATGTCAAATTATTCTGAGTACTATTCCAGATTGTGTAAACCAAATCATTAATAGCACAAGAAGGACATTTTTGGATATTAAAAGTTTTTAAGGTATAAGAAATTGCAAAGTCTATTGTTTGTCAATAAATGGAATTATTGTACTTGGTTTAAGTTAATTTTTATAATACTACATCTATATCTTATATCTCTATCTATCTAACTATCCATACAGTTGTACTTATATGTGGAAACATATAATGGGCAACTGTTTTTAATGTGCACTTAAAAGCATAGGTATAAGGCTAAGGTATTCCTTAAATTCCATTCCTGAAAATTAAGGGAATTTACAGATGGAATTCCTACCTTAATCTATTTGAGCCTGGAAATGAATATTTATTGAAGAACAAGCTAGTCTTTAAGTTAACTTAAGAATGTCTGATTTGTATAGGTATGTCTCTCTTTTGTAGAAACTCCCACAAAATAGAGTGGGCAACACCACCTACTGTAGAGATATTGGAAGTAGTTGGGCTGAATTGTGAGCTGAAGGGTAAGGCCATCACATATCACTGACAACCCTAGAGTAGGCAGGCTAGGCTTGTCATGAGAGACCAGAAGGTAAGGATGCTGGTCCAGTAGTCAGGGCAACCAGATGTTAAGCAGTTGCTATGGATGGAAGGGCTCTGTAGCTAAGCTCTAACCAGGCTGTTGGGTAGGCTTGTGGCAAGAACTTGAATGGACAGACTTTTTTGATTATCTTGATATAAGCTAGTCAACCATTTTCACAGCATTCAAAGGATCATGGATTTAGATTTAGAGATGGAAAGGGACTTGGAAGCTACTGAATCTAACCCCATCATTTAACAAATGAGAAAACTAATCAAAGAGTGCTGGAGGCAGCTCCAGCTGGTTTGTGAGAACTAATTGTTAATTTTTCAGGGTGAGCATTTACACATCAGAAATCAGCAAATACTACAAATTAGGGCTTGTTTTTTTTTATTGATGTTGATTGTGTAGATATAAGAAAATGATGGAGCAAATGTTAATAACACAAATGTATGTTTTTCTCCCCCTAGAGAGCTGATTGTTGAATATTTGCAAGCATATCCCTGAAGCTAAGATCAGAGGTTGAAATAATACATAAAAGGCATTTTTTTACCTCAAAGTACTTTATAAATACTAGTATCTTAATCAGATTTGTTGAGCCAAGCATTGAGTAGGCAGATTGACTTAGTTTAATAGCTGCATGTACCATTTTTTTCTTCTATAAACCTAACAATAATAATTATAACAATAGTAATAGTAATAACTTGCAAATATTATCTCATTTTTTCTTTGCAATACCCTTGCAAGGTAAAGGCTATTATTACTATTACCCATTTTTCGTATGTAGAAACTGAATCTGAAAGGGGTTAAGTGACTTGCTCAGAGTCATGCAGTTTAAGTTTTAGAGGCAGGACTTGAACTTAGATCTTCCTTAACTCTGGGTCCAGCACTCTATTCACTGTTCTATCTCTCTGTCAATGATTCCCCATTTGAGGCATGTGCAAGTGACAAATATTGTTAAGCCCATTTTCTGGATTGAAAAATGGGACTGTCTGAAATAAGGCAAAACATTGAGACAGCTAATGACTAGGTTAGACGACAATGCTTTTCCTGATAAGTCGTTAACATAGACACTGACCCAACAAATAGACTTGTACTAGGCACACATGGAAGATAAATGTCATCTGCATTTAGAACTTAAGCATGTCATAAGCCCGTAGGAATGTTGAAAGACAAATAAGTATTGCCTAGCAGATAGTGTCAGGATTACGCATTGTAAGAATACCGTGCATTAATATTGCTACATTGCCATGATATCAATGTAGTTGTAGTGATAACAATATGGTCCCTTCTAAGCCATAATACGCTTGAGACAAGTAGCAAAGTACTCTCATTGTTACAGGAAGGCCACCTTACTGCTCTTCCTAGATCCATACAAGGCATATACCTCTGGTATGTGTTCTTATTTCTCACATTAAATTAGTTCTAGGATGGGCAGCTCGTGGTGCAATGGATAGAACACTGGGCCTAGAGTCAGGAAGACTTGAGTTTAAATCCACCCTCAGAATTTTGGTATTAGCTTCTGTTCGTCTGTTTCCTCAACTACAAAATGGGGAGCATAAGAGCACCTATGCCTCAGGGGTTATGTCGATCAAATGAGATAGTTTTTGTAATGTGCTTAACCCACTGCCTGACACATAGTAGGTGCTAAATAAATGCTAGCTAATATGTCTAAGATAAGAAAACTAAGAACTGGAAAGGGTAAAGGACCACTCCCATATCATTCATCTAGGACTGGAACCCACAACTGAGATCAAAAGAACCTAAAAAGCGTATAGCGAGACATTCTGATTTGTCATAATTGAATTTTTATTGAAGAACAAGCTTCTTCAATGGGGGGTGGGGGGAGACCAGTCCAACTGAATGAAAATAATAAAATTGGTGTATTTAATGTGCAGTTTATATAATAGGAAGTGAACCTGAAAAATCTAAGAAAAAATGAGTGCTAACAAATGATGCAAGTCAGTGAAAAAAAAATGTATGTTTCACTTGAGGCTCACCTTACACCTCTCATGTCCTCAAGCCTTATGTTCCTTAAGGCAAGAACTTTGTCTTTTAGGAATAGATTACATTTCTCTAATGTGTTTAAAAAAACACCACCACACTTTCCTCACAGCAGAGGACAAAGAGTTAGGGAGTGCAAGGATAGCCGAGTATTCTTCTCACTACAGAATGCTCTCTCTCATTATTAATCCTCTTTTTATCAGCTATAGTACCCAGCACAGGGCTATGAAGCAAGGCAATGCTTAATACATATTGTTTCATATGTACTTATGGATTAATTGATTGATCCACAATCCTTTAACATGCAGAAGTTAATTGCTTTGAAAGAGATCAAAGAAAGAGGAAAAGGACCTATAGGTACAAAAATGATTTTAGCATCTCCCTCTTTTTTTTTCATAAATAATGACAAAAAACTCAAAATGAAGATGATGCCCCTCGATTGGAGAATGACTGAGCAATTTGTAGTATATGTGTATATGTAAAGGAATAAATCCAATGAGATAGAGTAGCGGGAAGAAGTGTAGCCTTGCTTCTTGCCAAGACTCCTCCACAAAGATCTGGAAAATGTACCAGATCCGGATCAGGAACTCTGAGGGAAAATCACAGTGAGTCATTTTTCCAACCTGGATCAGCAAACAGAGAAATCTGTGGACACTGAGGATAGGCATTAACTAAACTAATATAGTAGCTGAAAGATGGCTAAGGCTGTGTGCTGTGTCAAGAAGCGGTCCCATACCCACACCAAGGGGTGCAGGGTGAAGGAGCAGGTGTCAACTAGAGACTCTATCAGTAAGTACCCAATGCTGGGGCTGACATAAAGGTTTAACTGAGGAGGGGATCTGTGCCTCAGGGTGGGACTGCAGAGTGACAGTCACTGGCCCTAGGCTAAGTACTGATCAAGGGCAAGTTGAGAAGTAAACAGCGGCAGCTGTGTGACTTGGACTGTAGGAGCAGAATGGCATCCAAGTTCCAGTCCCCAGTCCATTCTGAAGCCTGCAGGGTGATGGCTAGGACAGGAATCCCAAACCAAAAGGGAACCTGTGGTCCTCTTCTTCTGAACTTACAGAGATTTTCAGCTGTCTAATAGTGGCTGAGCCCAGGGATGTTCTGCTGGCACTCCAGCAGTGGGCAAGCCTGCTGATGTGTTGCTCAGACCCAAACCCAGTCAGTAACTTGGAGAACTTGGACTAAGAGGGCAGTGATCAGACTTTGCCTTGGATCAGTACTGAAAGTTAGGTGGTACAGTGGACAGAACACTCTCAAGGAGACCTGAGTTTAAATCCAGCATCAGATACTTCTTAACTATGTGACTCTAGGCAAATTACTTAACTTCTGTTTACCTCAGTTTCCTAAACTGTAAATGAGGATAATAACACCACCTACCTCACAGGATTGTTGTGAGAATCGAATGAGATAATATTTGTAAATAAATGCTTAGCACAATGCCTAGCACATAGTAGTCACCATATAAATGCTTTTTTCCTTCTCTCCACCCCACCACCACTGAAAGCTTACAAGTCCCCTGCCCAAGCTGTTCCTGAGATCCGAGAACAACACAATACTTAATATTAGAAGAAGGCAGTAGAAGGATCCAAGAAGACACAAGCTCATCCCAGATTCCCTTTAGAAGTGTGTATGTCTAGTCCTAACATAAAATCTAGAGTCAAAAAGGAGGCTGTAAGAATGAGCAAACAAACAAACAAAAAACAACCCCACCATAAAGAGCTGTTATGGTTACAAGGATGCTCAAGACATGCTCAAAAATTACTCCAAAATATCTACTAGGAAGGTCTCAAAAGAAAACATGGCTTGGACACAAGTTCAATCAGAAATCCTAGGGGAAATGAAGCAAGATTTTTTTCCAGTGCTAAAAATAATTTAAAATCAAATGAGAATGCTAGAGGGGAAAAAATGGGAAAAGAAACAAGGAACAAAGATTTGGAATGAAAATTAATAGCTTAGAAAAAGTGGTATGAGACCTTGCTCAAGAAAAAAAATAACTCCCTGAAAATTGGAGTTGATCAGATATAAGGTAATGACTTCATGGGACAATAAAAAAATCTTAAAGTCAAAAGGCTTAAAGAAGAAAATGTAAAGTAACTCTTAGTAAAAACAACTAACTTGGAAAACAGAATTGGGAGAGCTAATTTAAGAACCATTAGATTAACTGAAAACCATGACCAAATAAAAATCCTAGATATCAAATTTCAAGAAATCATGCAAGAAAACTGCCCATATCTCTTGGAACTAAAGGGCAAAGTGGAAATAGAAAAAATCCACCAGTCAACTCCTGAGAGAAATCCCCAAAAGAAAACTCCAAGGAATATTGTAGCCAAAATTCAGAGCCTCCTTGTCAAAGAAAGTGGGGAGAAAGAAAGAATTCAAATATCAAGGATCCTTGTAAGGATCATACAAGATTTAGCGGCCACCACTTATAGAAGCAGAGAGCTTGGAATATGATATTCCAATGGACAAATGATATATAACCAAAGTACCATAGAAAATGAATTAATATCATTACTAAGTATATATTCATCAAAGGGCATTGCATTTAAATACTTAAAGGAAAAGTTAAATGAGTTATAGGGAGAAATAGACAGTAAGAGTGTAAAAGTTGGGGAGGGCCCTCAATTTATACCTCACAGTCTTAAATAAATGTAACCAAAGAAAAGGGGCAGTTAGGTGGCACAGTGAATAGAACACTGGCCCTGGAGTCAGGAGGACCTGAGTTCAAATTTGACCTCAGGCACTTAACACTAGCCGTGTGACCTTGGGCAAGTTACTTAACTCCAATTGCCCTGCCTTCCCCCCTCCAAAAAGCAAAAAAAAAAAAAAATTTAAGACCTGAATAAGATCTTAGAACGTATAGATATGATAGACCTCTAGGTATTATTGAATGGAAACGAGACAGAAGGAAATAAACATTTATTAAACACCCACCATGTGCCAGTCATTTTGCTAAGCACTTTACAAAATTTATCTCATTTGTTTCTCACAACAGCTCTGTGAAGTAGGTACTAACAGTAATCCCATTTATAGCTGAGGAAACTGAAACAGACAGAAGTTAAGGAATATGCCCAAGGAAACTCTAGAAACTTTCTGAGACTGTATTTTAACTAAGATTTTCCTGATGCCTGGCCAATTCTTATCTACTGAACTAAATACAAGTTCCTCTATTTGTCATTTAAAGGCCTTCACAAACTAACCCCAACCTATATTTATCTTATTATGCTTTAATCCCTTTTCTGCATTCTACCATCTAGCCAAACTGTTGTTTCTTGCTGTTTCTCATTATGATATTACATTTCCTAATGTTTTACTGACTATTCCCCTTGCCTGGAATATTCTCTCTTTCTTCTCACCTTCTCCTTGTTTCTTTTGAAACTCGGCTCAAGCAATACCTCCATAATGGAACCTTTCCTGCTCTCCCCAGCTCCTAAGCACCCACCCTCACAAAATTACTTTGCATATTTAATATATATTCCATATATGGTTATTTATGTCTGTAATTGTCTCCCATGATAGAATATTTGCTTCTTAGGGTAGATGGAGTACTGGACTTGAATCAAGAAGACCTGAGTTCAAATCCAACTTCCTATACTTAATAGCTGTATGATCTGGGCAAGTTACTTTACCTTTATCTGCCTCAGAGTTTCCTCATCCATAAAATGGAGATAATTTTACTACCTCCCAGGGTTGTTATGAGAATAGAATAAGGTAATATTTGTAAAGTACTTTGTGAACTTTGAAGCACTATATAGATGCCAGCAATAATTGAGGTCAGAGTCTTCCACCTTTGTCTTTGTGACCCCCCCATACCTGTCATACAGTAGGTGCTTAATACATGCTTTATTGAATGAAGGCCCCCTTACAGCCTTAAGATTCTACAAAAAGGGAAATTGAGATGTCATTTCATTCTCTGATCTCTCCCTCCCACCAAAAATAAACCTCCAGCTAGATAGAAGTCATTAAAGAGTAACTCTGGGGACCAGGAAGCTTAGTAAATACACTAATTCTATAGTTTCCATCTTCACCCTAGAGTCTGAACACTTATTCCAAAGGAAATAAGAAAGAGTGTGGGGTAAGAGTGATGAATAGGTGGCCAGGACAAGTAGCTTTTAGTGCTATTGCATTTGTTGTTTTTGTAAGGTGACACCTAAATATACTGGGAGATGAGGTTAATGATATCAGTGACCGAGAAGATAGAGACCTTTCATTGCCTTGGTTTGAGAGAGGAAATTCCCCAAGTCCGTTACAGATTAAATGTTTGACTCTTTTACTTCCTCTGGTGAAAGGACCTGCTTTTCTACCTCCAACAAGGAACTCTCTCATTGCCTTTAAGTGATATCTATCTGACAGGCCTAGTTAATGATTCTTCTCTTAGGACCTGTTTGTCCATACCTAGCAGTGGAATCTAGATAAAGAAAATTTGGTGTAGCAGAGTTTGACACATTTATTGATGGCTCTCAAGCCCAACTGGATTAACTTAAAATTATAAAATTGCAGCATCTTTCTGAAAAAGAGACTCAAACTAATATGAACTGAGAATATATGAATGTCAGTGAAGCTAAATAATACCACACACCACAAAATGGGTGTATTGGGGTCCTATTTCCAGATGACAGCTAATTCCATGCAAGTCACTTAACCTCAACTTGCATTCCCTCATCTGAATAATGGGATTGACAACTGCTTTCTTGCCTATTAGGATTGCTGGTATACAGTCTTTTCTAGAATTAAGAAATATAGGATCTTAGATTTGGAGTTGCAAAGGACCTTAGATGTCATCAAGTACAACCCCATTTTACAGATAAGGAAACTTAAGACCTGCAGAGGTTGAGATTTGGTAGGATTTTAACCCAGGTCTTCTTGACTCTGAGTCCAATGTTCTATCTACTGGTCCTAGCAGCATCGAATAACAGTAATCCTTCATTCAACAAAAGTTCATTTAACAGAATTAAAAATTAAGAAATTCATGAATTAATTCACAGATTGACTCTAATGAGCACCATCATCCTCTCAAGTTATAGAAATGAGGATTTTGTGTTGCCATCTTAGAACAGTCATCTTGCCCTTGTTACTCTGACTGATGCTTTTCTATGATTTATTGGCTATTTGCTCATAATGTTTATTTCTAATAAAGATGATCACTTTTCCAGATTCAACAAATATCTTGATATTCTGATCTCCCCTAATAAGGACAAAAACCATTCTAAAGGAAGTTTTCTTTAGGAATAGAATGAAAAATAGAGGTACATCTTCTTCATTTTGTGACTTTTCAAGCATTGATTGATTTCCAAAGACATGTCTTAGTACACATAATGGGTGAACTCTCATGATCAAGCAAAAGTTGAGCATTTTAATTTTTAACTCTGTCCCATCCAAGGATACTTTAGTGAACTGTACTAATATACCTGAGTAACAATATCTGGAAAGAAACCAGGAGCTAAATTAATGGGAATTGGATGGAGAGTAGGGAGGAAGAAAGAAGAAAATAATTATGGCATATATAGTTAGACAAGACGCATAACTTTGTCAGGAGGATTGACTTGGTGATCTATTGGAGATGGTTTGTACTGACTTGAGAGAGCTAATGGTTTAATTTTCAGTGTGAACATTTATATATTCAAAATCAGCAACACTGCAAGTCAGGGTTTGACTTGTTGTTTTGTTGATTGTCCAGATTTAAAGAAGTAATGGAGAAAATGTTAATAATGCATACAACACTTAAAAGCGTGTCCTGTGTACTTTTTTTTTTTTGGAGAGCTAATAACTAAACATTTACAAACACACCCCTGGATTGTATGTTTTGCCCCATCTCTCTTAAAGTTGTCCTATTATATAGGTAAAAATTTCTGTAGTATTAGTTATTGTTGTTGGTTTTTTATTTCCTTTTTTTTTAAAAACAAGTCCCAGATTACTCTATTTTTTTCCTTTATCTTCTCTACTTCTAGATTCTAACTTCTCGGCAATTTTAATCATTCCCATAACTACCACTTCTGTACAGAGATGACTCCTTTATCTTCAGCCCTGACCTCTCATTCAGGCTTGAGACCTGTATCCTCAACTATGTAGAAAACATGTCCATCTCATTGTTCTTAACCAGCACTTAAACTGATATTCCTCCCTAAACTTGCTCCTCATTTTGACTTGACTGTTTCTATCACTGGTTACTTTCTTCACGCTGTCTCCCATTTTTTAAACCTTGATGGTATTCAGCAAATATTTAGTAAGCACCTACTTCATACAAGGAATATTGAGTGATAAATACTCTAGATATGAAGGCAAAAAGGAATCTTCCTGCTTTTAAGGAACTTACCTTCCACTGAGGGGCTACAACTTGTACATGGGTGGGAAAAAATCTTTGGCTAACATCTGGGATAAAATTCTCAGATAAAAGTCTGATAGATATCAGGAATTGATATTAAAATTGCAGAATTATATTTATATATTTATTTTTAATACATATATTTAAATTAATTAATGAAAACCTACCTTCTCTCCCTTCTTCTCTTCCCCACATAGAAAAAGAAAGGAAAACAAAATTCTTGTAACAAATTTACATTGTCAAGGGGGCAGCTAGGTGGCACAGTGAGTAAAGCGCTGGCCCCAGAGTCAGGAGGACCCGAGTTTGGTTCCTGCCTCAGACACTTAACACCCACACAAAAAAACTAGCCATGTAACTTTGGGCAAGTTATTTAACCCCAATTGCCCTCCAAAAGGCAAAAAAAAAATTTTACATAGTCAAGCCAAACAAATTCTTGCATTGGTGAGAGACTTTTTTTTTTTTTAGCACCAACAGTGTGGGAATTTGTTTACTTATCTATACAGATTTATTGCATGGGTTTTGTCTTTCTTTCTTTTAATTGGTTGTAGATAGGAGGGAGAGAAAATAAATGCTTGTTAATTGAAAAATAAACTGAAATTTTCAAAATGGAAGAAATCAGCATAAACATATGATAAGATCTAATCTCCATTAGATTAAGTGAACCAAAGTGGGGAGGGAATGGGTGGAGGGAGGAAGATGGAGATGGAGAGAGGAGGGAAGAGAGAGGGAGGGGGGGAAGAGAGAGAGAGAGGGAGAGGGGGGGAGAGAGAAAGAGGGGGGGGAGAGAACACTGAAGGAATCAAGAAAGGCTTCATGGAAGAGCTAAACCAGATTCTGAGGGGGAAAAATGAGGAAGGAGTACATTAGATATGGAAGATGGCACGTACAAATTGAAGGAGATGATGTTGAGTTTGACCATAGTATCAAGTTTGTATAAAAGGGAGTCATGTCAAATAAGGAAGGTGAGGTAGGTTGAACACAGATTGCAAAAGACCTGTCACCCCTTGGATGAGATTGAGCATTCTCTTAATTGAGATGAAGGGCAGACTACATGTCTTCTGCTCCCAAAGTCACCTTCTAGTCCTCTCCTCTCCTCCTTTTTCCCTCCTCTTCTCTTCCTCTCTTTCTCTTCTCTATGAATTTCTTTAGGAAGAGGGTTTGGAAGCTGGCCTTAGAGATGAGAAGACCTGAATTTGAATCTTGCCTCATACATTTAATACCTGTGTGATGCTGGGCAAGTCACTTAATCTCTCTGTGCCTCAGCGTTCTCATCTGTAAAAGGAGGGGGTTGGACTTGGCCTCTAATGTCCCTTCCAACTCCAGATCTATGGTTCTCTGATTATGCAATCACTCCTACTAGATTGCAATCCTACTAGAATAGACTCTGTAAGGATCCTATGGTAATTCAGAGACTTTCATCCTAATCTCATATCTTCTCTAGTATCAAGCACTGGCACCTGAACCTAGTAGACAATACATGTTTGCTGAATTGGATTCTATTTTCACTTATAGTGGTTTCATTTTAATAAGTTTGTATAGGACCCATTATTATTATTCATATTTTGAGTATTGCTCCTAATACATTTTTCCTTTTAATAAGAATGCAGCAGGTCATTTGACATTTCAAAGATGTATACTTCCAATTTTTTTTCATAGAGATCTTATTCCTATTCTATAGCTGGATGCAGTAGGAAAATAGAATTCACTTAGCAGAAATTTACTTTATAGCAAAATTTTGCAGGTATAGTCCATAAAGTCAATCAGCAAGCACTTATTAATCACCTACTGTATGGAAGGCACTGTGATAGTCATTGAGGATATAAATACAAAATGGAAACAGTCTCTGCCTTCGAGAAACTTATATTCTGTCAGTAGAGAGAGCATGTATACCTATGTTTATAGAAGATAAATATAAAGGAAATAAAGAATTTCCAACAAGGCAGAGGTGATCAGAAAAGACTTCAGATAGAAAATAGTGCTTGAGATGAGCTTTGAAGGGAACCAGGGATTCTCAGAGTGGAAGTGAGGAGGACGTTCATTGCAGGCATGGGACACAGCCAATGTAAAGGTGTGGAATTGGGAGATTGATTGGCCATGTATAACGACCAGTAGGATTACCACTTTCAGCTGTTGATAAAGGAATGCTTGTAGGACTAATAGTAATATTTTCTTATCATAAAGGAACTCCTACGTGATCCTTGATTGATTTTTCCTTGATGTCTAATGGTCTAGAAGTATTTTGTGAGAGTATTTTGGTCTGCTAACACCGTATGAATTTCTCATGAAATATGCCACACTTGAAATGAGGATTAAAATTATGGCATGTGTATTTAAACCTAAAGTTTGGCCGTCAGAAGTAGTTGACTTAATTGTAGCTCTGGTCTTACTCAGTGGCAGGAAGAATTTACAACGCTTAACCCGAGAATGGAAAAAGATGTATCTGGAATAAGTATCAATCACTTCTGCCAAACTTAGTGTTTATTGTAAAACTCAGACATCTCTGTCCTGGGAACCCTGTACTATTGACTGCTTCAGAAATTAACTGCACTAACAGAGTCAAAGAAATTGTTTGTCTTCCCCACCCCACCCCCCAATGGGAACCAATATTCAGATCCACTAGTTCTCTGAAAACAAGATGGAACATGAAGTCAGATACCACTGTGAGGCTAAATTCCATGATTACTGAATGCCCTCCTTGATACTGAAAAATGGAACCCTGCTTGTGCTGATTTGTCACCAAAGATGAATCTGTTTTGGAGCTTGAAAGCCCTGTTCAGGTTGCTTTCCATCTTATAAGGAGCAAGTTGTCAAAAATTGAATTAGGGAAAAGAGAAGCCAGCCTTTTCATAGGACTAGTTTCCTGTCCCTATATAGTAAGTTAAATGATGGTTATAAAGTCTTCAGGAGGGGCTTTCATTTTCATTGAGATCTGGCTAATATTTAGAGTGAAATAATAGAATTATTTGAAAGCTGAGTCTGATAGGGAATTTTAAGAATGGATAATATGTCATAACTGCAAATGAGTTTGTGAAATAGTCTTCTTCCTACTTCATGCTTTGTTGAGGTGTGGGACTATGAATATATAATGTTGCGTGTACCATTGGACTTGATGTGCCAATTAATTTTGTTGAACTATTTCCCCACTCTTTATTTTTTAAGTCTTTGTCACAAGGAATTGTTCTCTGGTTGGGGTGAGGGATATAGTGAGTGATGGCAAACTAATGATGGTAAAGTAAAAACCAAAAAAAGCAATATTTTAAAAAATGAGTTATGGAACAAAGAAACAGTACACAGTGACTACAACACATGTTAGAAACAACAAAAACAAACTTGAATACTGTCTGGGTATAATGATCAAGTTTATCCCTGAAAGGAGAGAAAATGGGCCTCTCTTTTTTCTTTGCAAAAGTGGGAGGCTATAGGTGTGGAACACTGCATATACTGTCAGTCTTGGTTGATGTATCTGTTAGTTTTCCTGAACTGCTTTTCCCCTTTTCTTTCTTTTCCCTTCTTCATTAAAAGGGATGGTTCACTGGATAAGAGAAGAAATAGATTCAGAAAAGAATGTGTTGTGAAAACAAAAGATATGAATAAAAACTTGTAGAAAGAAAGAGTAGTAGGTTAGTGAATAGGTGTATGCAGAGTGTACATATTATCCAAGTTCATTCGGTAGAAAGCACTGTGAGCGTAAAAATGGAGGAGGTGGCTTGCCTTTATGGTATGATTTCACAGGTACAGAAAATCTACTCTGCACCTAAAAGGTCTCAGGTGGAATAGCTCCAATGATCTGTGTCTGTGCAACACACACATGTGTATATATGTGTATATATACATAATGTGTGTGTACATATATATATATATATTTTAAATAGCTTGCAGTCATAGAATTCATGAATGTCAAATTTTCAGATGACAGTTGGGAGACATAGCACTTTGGATGAGAGTCTTGATAAAACATAGTCTCAACTGATAGACTGCTTATCTAAAGTGAATAAGACAAATTTGAATAGGGATAAAAATGAAGTTTTACTTTTGGGTTCAAAGAATCAACCTCACAAGTACAGGCTAGGGGAGCTGTGACTAGAGTGGCTCCTATCAGAGTGAACAATGTGTTATGGTAGCCCCAAAGATCATTCTATCCAGGTCTTCCCTGAAAGAGGCAGAATGCCCAGAATGAGGGAGATAATAGTCCCATTATAATCAGCCCAGGCTAGATCATCTCTGGGGCATTGTGTTCACTTCTGGACACCACATTTTAGAAAGATATAGTGAAACTAGAGAATATCTGAAAGATGGTAACCAGGGTGGTGAGACATCTGGAGATCATACTATATAAAAATGGATCAAAGGAGCTGGAGATGTTTAACTTGGAGAACAAAAATTTTATGGGAACGGGGGTAGCTCTCCATAAGCATTTGAAGGGTTATCTTATGGTAAAGGGATTGTAGTTGGCCCCAAAGAACCAGAAGCAATTTTGGGAGGATGCAAAGAAAGCAGAATTAGACTTGATTAGACTTGGTGTAAGGAAGGATTTCCTAAGAATTTGATGTGTCCAAAAATAACTGCTTCAGGAGGCAGGGGTATTCCCCCCTCCCCACTCACTGGAAATCTTTGAGTAGAAACTGGATGACCACTGATGGGAGATGATGTATCAGGGATTCTTTATCGGATACAGTTTGGACTAGATCATCTTGGAAATCCCCTCCTAACACTGAGATTCTATGACCTTATCCAGTAAACTCCCTGTTATTGTTAGGATAGACTTAAAACCTGACCTCTTGCTATCTTTCCAGTTTTCTTGCACCTCATTCGCCTCTGTGATCCAGTAACACTATTCTGCTTGCCATATGTCTCACAGAAGTTCCATCTCCCAGCTGGGAGCCATGTTATTAGCATGCCTGGGATTCTCTCTCTCCTCATCCCCTGGTTTCTTTGGGTTCCTTCAAATCTCAACTAAAGTCCTACCTTCTACAAGAAGACTTTCCCAGTCTTCCTTAATCTCGTTGCTTTTCCTCTGAGATTTTCCCCAATTTATCTGATATATATGTGTTTGCATGTGGTCACCCCATGACACTGTGGAACTAAGTGAGGATTATTATATTTCCTGGTGCTGCTATGGGCAGATTTTAATACCAGCTCTTCTACTGGGTCACAGAGACAAACTTCTTTTTCTCCTTGACCCTCAGTTTCCTCACCTGTAAAAGGAAAGTGTTGAGCCAAATAATCATAGGATCATGGATTTGGAGGTGGAAGGGACCTTAGAGATCATCTAGCCAAACCCCCCTCATTTTTACAGATGTGGAAACTGAGGCCTAGAGAAATTAATTGTCCAAGGTCACCCAGGTAATAATGAGCAGAGCCAGGATTTTAACCCAGGTCTTCTGACTCCAAGTCCACACCCTTTCAGGTTTTTCTTCTACATCCCAGGAAGAGTTTGTTGTGGTAGTCAACATGTTCAGCTTCCTATTGAGACAATACCATCAGGGTCTTAGGCAAGCACAATATTCCCTGGAGATAAGATAGATTCTACATGAAGTTACCAGGAGAGGCTGTGCCCAAGCATCAGTCAAGTTAGCTTTATAAACATGACCAAGTGCAGATAAACAGTGGGGATGAAGGGATTGAGAAAATGCCACCGTTTACCAATAACTTGCAGATTCCTCAGCTGGTTGGCAACAGATGGGTCTTCTGACTTATGTATGCTCTGCACTGTTTAGAGGTTAGGATTATAAATTAACCTCAGGAATAGCCTAGTGTTTCACAAGTCTGAGTCTTGGGTGAGCCAGGGTGAGTGAGCCAAATATACCTTGAGAGTAAAGTGCTCGGCAAATAGCCCTTAAAGGGCACGTGGGTGTTATTTAGAAGCCCTCTTTTAAGATAGTTTAACAAATAGTTCTCTAATTCCCTGAAAGGGTTAAGGCACTGTGCTGGAGTCTAGATACCGTATTATCATGATGAGGTTTGATTAGGGAATCACAGAATTTGAGAGGTAAAAGGGTTATCAGAAGTCATCTGATCCAACCCAATATGAATCTTCACAATAGCGTACTGGAAAAGTAGAACCTCTGTTTGCAGATGTCCAAGGAAAGGACTCTCCCCTTCTAGAGGAAGCCCATTCCCCTTTCAGACAGCTGTAATTATTAAGGAAGGGGCAGGTAGGTGCACTGGCAGCTAGATGGCACCAGAGTGCATGGAGTACTGGGCCTGGAGTCAGGAAGACTCATCTTCCGGAGTTCAAATCCAGCCTCAGATACTTACTAGTTATGTGACCTTGGACAAGTCACTTCACCCTGTTTGCCTCCAATTCCTCATCTGTAAAATGAGGTAGAGAAGGAAATGGCACACCACTCCAGAATTTTTGCCAAGGAAACCCCAAAGGGGTCCACAAAGAGTCAGACATGACTGAAATAAATTACAAATTATTAGGGAGCTTTTCTTGACATTGAGCCAAAGTTGGTTTATTTATAACTTCCAAATCCTTCTTCTTGTTCTACCCTCTGGGGCTACTCTTTCCCCATGACAAGTCCTTCCCATTCTTGAAGACAGCTCTCATGCCCCCTGAATCTCTTCTTCTGCAGACTAAGGATGCCCAGTTCCTTCCATACATCTTTATGTAAAATGGATTCAAATCTCATCGCTCTGTTAGTAGTCCTTCTCCCAGATATTCTCCAGTTTATCTCTATCCTTCTTTTTTTTTTTTAAAGCAATTAGGGTTAAGTAACTTGCCCAAGGTTACACGGCCAGGTGTTTCTGGGTGGATGCTAAGTGTCTGAACCCGGATTCGATCCCCAGGTCATCCCGACATGGGGCTGGTGCTCTTACTCGCTGTGCTACCTGGCCACCCCTTATCTGTATCCTTCTTAAACCACATTGCCCAGAGCTGACCATAGCATTCCAGATAAGATCTGACAAGGCCACACTGACACTGAACCATTAAAAACTACTCTTGATCTAGCTAGCCATTCACCTGAATCTATCTAACTGTATTCTCCTCTTGTCTGTCTGCAATATCTCCATCTTCTCCACAGAAGTAGTATAAAATCCTTTAAATATTACTAAAATCTAGGTAACATCATCCACAACACCCCCTCATCTCTTAGTTCAGTGATTTCAAAAAGGACATAAGGTTCACCTGGCATGACCTGTTTGTTTTTTTTTGTTTATTTGTTTGTTTAATAATTCAGCATTGCTGTCTTTTTTTTTTACATCATAGTTTTCTGTAGTATCTCTCCCTCCCCTTCCCCAAAAGTCATCTCATATAAGAAATAATGTTTTTAAAAAGAAAAAAGAAGAGGAAAAAGTGAGTACAAGCAACCAGTATATTGAAAAAATTCCAAAAGTATGTGTAATACGTGATGCCTGTGTACCTCCCGCTTCCATGAAGGGGTGATTTGGTATTGCACTCACTCATATCATTTCTTTCAAATCAGACTTGTTCTTTAAATTTAATTTTTATTTATTATATATTAATTTTAATTTATATTACTTATATAATAATATATATGTTAATATGTTATATATTAATTTAAATTTAATTGAAATTTTTTTTAAAAATTCACTTTTGAGAATTTTTTGCATGTTTGTGTAATCTCTGCTACCCTTTCTATATGTTTGCCAACCATCACTTGACTTTAGTTACCTGTTTCAGAATTTTCCCAGAAATCAAAGTAAAACTCACTGGCTGATAGTTTGAAGATTCTCTTGTCTTCCCTTTTCCTTTTAAATC
Organism: Petaurus breviceps papuanus; assembly: GCF_028583685.1. Lineage (NCBI taxonomy): Eukaryota > Metazoa > Chordata > Mammalia > Diprotodontia > Petauridae > Petaurus > Petaurus breviceps. Next base: position 18,355,303 of record NW_027185764.1, read on the forward strand.
AGTTCATTTGCTTCCCTCTAATTTGATGGTACTGCTTCTATTTTCTATGATCTTTCAAATGTCAGTCACAATAATTCAGAAATCACTTGTCTGACAGTTCTTTCATTACCTGAGAATGTAGTCATCTGGGCCTGGTGTCTTGGATTCTCCAAGAGAAGCTAGTACTCTCTATCTCTTTATAGTCATAGTCATAATCATTAAACATTTATGACGAATATACTATGTGCCAGGCACCATGGTAAGCTCTTTATTTATCTTGAGTATCAGCTCCCTATTAGTGATTTTATTGTGACATCTCTCATACAAAGACTGTTCTCCTTGACAGAGAAAACAAGAGAAAATAGAATTGAGTAGTTCTGCCTTCTTTCTAATGTACATTATCACCATTCCATAGATTTCAAGCAGGAGTCCTATCCCTTCTTTGATCCTCCTTTTTCTCCAATATAACTTTAAAAAAATAAAAATAATCCCTTTGTTGTTCTTGCCTTTGCTTGCCAACCTCAATTTACCCTGAGCTTTAGCATTACTGACTGATGAATTCCTCCTAGGGCCCCTCGATTTGTCTAAGGACCTGGAGTCTTTGCACAGCTCTCTCTGTGCCCTTCTCAAACTGGAATATCCCTCTGTAAAAAACTGCCTCCTTTTCCCATTAGTGAGTTCTTTCTGAGGACTCCATTTTGTAGAGGAGTCCAAGCTTGCCTTCATACCCCTCCTGGATGTTCCTGGTTTCTTGACTTCAAACCATACCCAAAGCTGGTTATTTTCATTCTCCACTCTTGTCAGTTTTCAGCTTCCTTTTGTGTGTTGTCCTACTCACAATGGAATATAAGCTCCTTGAAGAAAGGGATTATTTTTTGCTTTTATATGTATCACAAGTGCTTAGAACATAGCAAGCTCTTAATAAATGTTTTTCTTTCCTTTCTATAGGATCATGTTATGCCCTGATGTTCATCCTCTATTTTTGCTCTCTTTTTCCATTTTTTAAATTTATGTAGATTGGTGAATTCCATCTGCATCCACATGGCTATCTTCAGAAAAGTCTCTTTCCCCATTGGAATTGCTTCCTTTTGTGCCTTTCACAGTTTCATTCTTGAGCATCTCCTATCTCTTCTTAGCTGGCTTCCTATGTTGCATTTTAGTCCATGAGATCCTACCTGTCTTTAATCTGAATGCTTTCAAACCTGTTTCTCCAAACCTAGGGTCTTCTATCAAAAATCTCTGAGTTAGTGAACTTTCCCCTAGAGTTCACAATTTTTTTTGCTTGTTTCTTATCCCCAGTGTAGTTCTTGGCACAGGGTGGGTACTTCCTAAATGTTATTTGATTTGATTTAGTGATTTCCATCCCATTTTCCCCCTGTTAGTGAGAATCAGATCCAGAATACAATTTCATTTTCTTGGTTCTTCCATCTTTTGAAGAATGAAATTCATTGCCAAGGCAGAGCAAAAAGTTATTAGCTGCTGCTCTGCTTTTGGCAGAGAAATTTCCAACAAATGTCTAGATAACTGATCATTGAAATCCTCTATCACTATTTATAGTCTATAAGCTCCTTAAGAACAGGGACTGGTTTTTCTTGTGGTCGTTGGGTTTTTGTTTTGTTTCTTTGCCATTTTCTGCATCCCCAGCATTTACCACAGTGCCTGGAAATTAGTAAGTACTTAATAAATGCTGGTTTCTTGAATGACTATATCATTCTAAGTTTTTGTGCTTACCTGGTTTGTGATGTTTCCTAAAATTCTCATCTGTTTTCTCTTTCTATCAGATGGCATGTAACATACTCCAGTGACAAAGTAATTTGTGCTTATCTCTCCATTGACTTTTACCCAATTTATCCCCATCATGTTTGCTCCTCTCTCCATCCCCAATCCCAGGAGTAGACCTTCTTTCTATACAGTAGTACTTTCCCTGTCACTTCTTCCTTTAATTCTTCATGTTTCTTTTGAATAAGGTATACCTATCTAGAGCCATGGTCCAGTCAAGAATTTTAGCCCACCATGTCTCAGTGATACCCATGAAGTCAAATTTATCTCCATACTTTTAGGATCCCCAGGTCCTCTTGTTTGTTGCCTAGATGTTGGGCATTTGCATATAGACATTTGAGGTCATAGGTTTTACTACTGACTCCTTCCTTGTATATTGTCTTCCATGAACTTTTGGGTATTTCAACTACTCTTCTTTCTTCTTTGTAGCATATTCTTCTTCCTTCTTTGATAGCTATAGAGGAATTGGTGTTAGATCCTAGTGTGCCCCACAAGGCCCCCCTGATTATTTTTTTATTTGGAATGATCCAAGGTAACTCTTTTGGCAATCCAAATACTCCAGTCTATTGCCCCTTCTTCCTTTCACAGAGCACATGCAGAACTGTGCAAAGGAGATTTATCCTGTCATAATCAGGTGGCCAATTTTTTTTTCCTGACTTTTGGGTAGGGAATGTAGGGAGGGTAGGTAGGGAATTATGAATCTTTAGATTCATAAGGCAGTGTCTTTTCTATAACTATATAATACTTTATTTTAATCCTGGCCCTGCTAGCAATAGCTGGATGACTTTGAGCAAATTTTTCCCCTCTGAGCCTCAGTTTCCTCCTCTGTAAAAGAAGAGGTTGGACTAGATGATCTCTAATGTGCCTTCAAGCTTGTAAGTATATAAATCTGCATCAGAAGTTCTGGATGGTAAGCCTAGAGGAGTTGAATATGACCACACATATTATTTCAAGGCTGGTGTTAATAAGTTTGGCGCCATTTTAGAGACGGGCCAGAGAGCAATAAAAATATCTTGATCAGCTCTATTTTCTAGGTTGCATGGGTCTAAAGGTTGTCCTTTTAATGTGTAATGTATTTTGTGGTGGCTTTATAAGGCATTTCTTAATTGTTATTCTGCCATGTCAATTCAGCCCACGGTCTTAGTGTTAATAATTTAACAGTAAAAATATCTCCCCTACTCCCCCCGCCCCTTTTCAGGGGATCATGGTGGGGGGAAGTCAGATCAGCCAGTTGATGATATGTTCCTGAAAACATGCTTCTACTACTGTATACTGGGAGGACCTAGAGGATACTGGAAGGTTTCCCAGTCTTTGAGAGTTAGTTCAAGGTCAGCTGGAAAAAAGGGCTGTTTTAATGACAAAGAGATAACATACTCCCCTTCAGAAGGAAAGAAATCATTTTTTTTTCTGAAAAATTTCCAATTTGCTGCACAAGTCCTCAGGCCCTGGCAAATGTGTTACTTTGTAAGTTTCCAGTTGTGATACACTGTTCATGTGTTCCCAGAAACAAAAATGGAAGCTTGATGCCTAGGGAAACAGCAGCATATTGAAAGCTACATCCTGCTGATTGGACCATGCCATTGAACAGCTCTCATTTCTCCCGACCTTAAGTGTCTCTGAAGAGGAAGAAGAATCTAGCATTAATTGGTTCACTGGAGCTCCGTGCTTAAATAGTATGAAAAAGGGGAACATTTAACTTATTTGGGTTTTTTTTCTCCCTTTGCCTTTTATCACTTCTTAGGGCACAGCTTCTGTTCTTCAGCGCAGGTCTGATAATGAGGAGTATGTGGAGGTTGGAAGACTTGGGCCATCGGATTACTTTGGTGAGACTACCAAGTTCTGTTTCAAACACAAATGCTTGGCAATTTGTGTTTTCTTTCTTGATTTAAAGGCATTTTCTCTATCCCTCCTTCTAAATGTGCTTGCTTTATTTTTTTGTTGATAACAATGTCCTTAAAGTGTGAATATCTGCACAGTACTTTTAAATGACTTCGTCATGCAAAGCCCTTTTAAGAATATGCATGCTTCATGCCCAGCAGACACCTATGCTTCAATCTTCTTTGTGCCCATAAAATATACATACATAATGCATACATGTATATGTGTGTATATGTATATGTACATATGTATATGTGTATATACAAACATATACATATACACACACACAACCTTTTGTGGTTTGCTTTTGAAAGAAGAAGAGAAATTCTAATTCTATGACTGTCTTTTTCTTCCTTTTTTGTAGGAGAAATAGCACTGCTGCTCAACAGGCCTCGGGCAGCCACTGTGGTAGCCCGTGGACCGCTGAAGTGTGTGAAACTTGATCGTCCTCGTTTTGAGCGAGTACTCGGTCCCTGCTCTGAAATCCTGAAGAGAAACATTCAGAGATACAACAGCTTCATCTCCCTCACCGTTTAAGGGAGTCCCTCCTCCTTCCTAACCCCCTCCAATATCTGCCTGCCTTTAAATGTTAACCTTGTGATTCACAGGTTTGACCTGCGCCATTTCATAGCTTTACCAAGTCATGTAGTTTTTGGTGACTCTTTATGTTTCTGTCTGATGCACTAGAGAGAATTGACCATAGTTTAGTGTCAGGGATTACAACGGATTTGGATAAGATTCACTTTTTGACACCTTGGATGAATTCTAAGATTTGTGACTCACATATCTGGAAATAAAATATTCACCTTGTGCATTTTGTCTGTTAGTTTTAAGTACAACCCCCCCAAAGTTCACACTTTTATCGATATACTTAATCTCATTCAGTCCTTACAGCAATCCTACAAGGTAGGGAATTCATGTATTTTTGTCCTATTTAACAGGCAAGAAAACTGAGGATCAGTGAGAGTAAATGCATTGTCTAAGATAATATACCTAGGAAATAGAAGTCTGAATTTGAACCCAGGTCTTTCACTGATAATCCATTGCTTCTCCCATTCTACCAGACTGCCAAAGAAAGAACAGGCTTTTAAGCTGAATTGATGAAAAACAGGTATTGCTCCAAATGGAAAATGAGAGAGGGTATTCCTAAGTTTTTCACATGGGAGGCAGTGAGAAAGACAACAGCATTCTAGAACTTTCCCATGTTGAATCCTAGATAATTTTGTTTGTTATTTTAACTGGCAGTCTGCTTTCTAACTCTGGTTTGCAAATGAGGGCTTGAAAGGGTGGACTTGCTATTTTGTGGACAGTATCCAGTACCTTGCAGGCAATAGTGTCTGGGTTGGGTGGGCCTCCTTAGTGTTAAAAGGGGGAAAAAGAATGCTAATAGTAACAGACCCTTTAGCTTTTTCAATTTCTAATTCCACCATGAATTGATCACCTCAATGGCAGAATCCTTGCTTTAGGTTATCATGTTATTCTTTGGATAGCATTATAATCTATAGGTGGGAAGACTTTGTCCTGCTTTGCAGGAATTTACCATTTAGTTTGACAAACCATTACAAATTGAAGAATTAAATACATGAGATTTCCCTCTTTCCTTGACCCCCATTTCTACTTGACTTAACTCCCAAGAATTCAGCTTCATAATAGAGTTCTGGAAGCTGTGTCCCCAGCCATCTAGTCCCATGAAGACAATAAACATTTTCTAAAATTTATTTTTAGTTTTCAGCATTCACTTTTATAAAATTTTGAGTTTTAAATTTTCTTCCCCTCCTCCCTCTGCAAGACAGTCTTCCCTTTTGCCTTCTCTTCTATCCACCCCCCTCCCTTTTATTTCCCCTTTTCCCTCCTACTTCCTATGGGTAAGTTCGATTTCTAATTGATTATGTTATTGCCTCTTTGAGCCAAATCTGATGAGAGTAAGGTTCAAACAATGCTTGCCTCTCCTCCTTCTTTCCTTCTACTGTAATAGGTCTTTGCTCCTCTTCATGTGATGTAATTTACCCTATTCTGCCTCTCTCTTTCCTCTTTTGCCAGTACAATCCTTTTTTTACCCCTTAATTAATTTTTTCATCAAAAATCAATTTATACCCACACCCTCTGTCTATATATACCCCTTCTGAATGTCATAATAATGATATAGTTCCTATGAATTACAAGTATCATCTTCCCATGCAGGGATGTAAACAGTTTATGCTTATTGAATAACGTTTTTTCTTCTTTCCTGTTTACCTTTTTATGCTTTTTAAGAGAGGCTTTTTATGCCTCTCTTCAGTCTGTATTTGAACTCTGATCTTTTCAGCAGGAAGGTTTTGAAGTCCCTGATTTCACTGAATGTCCATCTCCCCCCTGAATGATTATGCTCAGTTTTACTGGGTAATTGATCCTTGGTTGTAATCCAAGCTCCTTTGCTTTCCAGAATATCATATTCCAAGCCCTTTCATCCTTTAATATAAAAGCTGCAAGGTCCTATGTAATCCTGACTGTGGTTCCACGATATTTAAATTGTTTCTTTCTGGTTGCTTGAAGTATTTTTCCTTGACCTGAGAATTCTGGAATTTGGCTACAATATTCCTTGGAGTTTTCATTTTGGGATCTCTTCCAGGAGGTGATCAGTGGATTCTTTCAATGACTAGTCTACCCTCTGGTTGTAGCATCTCAGGACAGTTTTCCTTGATAATTTCTTGAAAGATGATGCTCTTTTTTGATCATGGCTTTCAAGTAGATCATTAATTCTTAAATGATCTCTCCTGGATCTATTTTCCAGGTAGATTGTTTTTCCAATGAGGTATTTTACATTTTCTTCTATTTTTTCATTCTTTTGATTTTGTTTGACTGATTCTTGATGTCTCATAGAGTCATTAGCTTCTATTTGCTCAATTCTAATTTTTAAGGAATTGTTTTCTTCAGCTAGCTTTTGTACCTCCCTTTGCATTTGGCCAATTCTACTTTTTTTAGGAGTTGTTTTCTTTGATTTTTGTCCTTCCTTTTCCAAGCATTGCCTCTCTCTTGCCTAACTCTCATTTCCTTCCCAATTTTTCTTCTGCCTCTCTTATTTGACTTTTAAAATCCTTCTTGAACTTGTCCAAGAAGACTTTTGGGGCTTGAGACAAGTTCATATTCCCCTCTGAGGTTTTGGCTGGGGGTATATTGACAATATAGTCCTCTTCTGAGTTTGTGATTTGATCTTCCCTGTCACCATAATAATTCCCAGTGGTCAGTGTTTGTTTTTGCTTCTTGCTCATCTTGTTTGCCTATTTCCTCTCTTTGAAAGTAGAGTTCTCATGCTGGATCACAGGGGGCACTGTCCCAAGCTTCTTGTGCTGGAGACCAGGGACCTGGTCACTGAATTTACTAAGCATTTTTAAAGTTCTTACTAAATTCCAGACACTTTGCTAAACACTGGGGAGACAAAGAAAAGCTAGTCCCTGTCTTTAATGAACTCATATTCTAATGGGGGAGTTACTTTAATGTCTACCTAAACTCTCTTTACTACCTCTTCATAGCATGGAGGTGATCCCCTAGGCTTAGAAAGCTCATAACAACAGACATCAAAACTGTGATAAGTCTAACTAAGTTGGAAAGTATTGGTCCCCAAAAGGACTCTATCTGTCATCTAAGAATCAGCCTGGCTAAGTTCACAGAGGTTCATCCCCAGAGGGCTGGGAACCAAGTGATGATTTTTTTTTTGTTTATACAAGGGACTATAGCCTATGTTGATTAAATGGAATGTCCATATCAATGAAATCATTGATTTTTGAGGTATTGTTTTGTTTTAGTATTGGAGACCTCTATAGAATCAGTAAATGTTTAAATGGCTGATGTGAGAGGGGGAGTAGAAAATGGGGAGGTATATGTGTATGGCTAGAGCCAAAAGGGTGGTCCAGGTGTTGCTCAGCCCTGAAGAGATAAAAATTGGAGACCAACAGCTCAAAACTACAGAAATCTGGTCGATTTTCCTTTGACGTAACTTCCCTGCCCACCTTTCATAAGTGACAGTGTACCTTTAGAACATTTAACTGCTCTAAATTCAGTCTTCATTATATTTAATTAATAATTGGATTTTCCTAGCCTGACTTGGAAAACCAAGTCTCATGGAATCAGAGAATCCTAGAGCTGGGAAAAATGTCAGAGATTATCTAATCTGACTTCCTCCTTAATAAATGAATCCCCTTTTAGTGCACAAGAGAACAATTAATTTGCCATCTCATTGGATTGGGATCAATTAAAATATTCTATGACTAGACCAAGTTCATTTGATTGGAAAGATAAGTGCTTCTAAGCCAAATAGTCATGATGCTTAGAATCTTGACTAAGATTCAGACATCTAGAATCTTCAGCAAAAGAGCATTCTAGTACCACTCTTCTGGAAACACCTAAGATCTCAGATTATGGGAAACAAAATTCATCTAGGAACCCATGCTCAAGGATATCATATGTTGAAAATGTGTGATTAGCCTCAGTGGAGAGAGTTTTCACAACAGAAGCTTCCTCCACTGATGAAATCACAGAACTAGCCCCTTCATTCCAGAAAAAAACAAAAACAACCAAAAAGAATCCCAACCCTTTCCTTTGAGAATGGCAAATATTTCCTTTTTTTTCTCCAAGGCTTCATATTTACAGTCATAAATTTTGAAAGCCAATAAAGCTACTGTATATATGAATTTCCAAATTGATTTAATTGATTTTTTCAACAAATTGGTCCAACAGGCTATATGTTAGATTGATATATAGACACCATTATGAAATACTCCTGGGGGATGTTTCAAAATGACACCTGACATGAAAATACGAGTGCAATAATTCAACTAACCTAATTACATTCATGAATGAATAACTGAGAACTTTCTTTTCATCAACCAAAGTGAAAAAAAAGTCACTTAAGTTCTACTTACATTAGACAGCCTTCCAAAAAACAAAAATAAGGGAAATTTTGCATCTACTTTTCAATATTTTTCTTTCTAAGCACGATCTTAGTCATCTCAAGGTGTTCAAATGATTGCAGCATGTATATGTCTGTGGTCTAATAAGCTATGCTGATTGATAATGATGTTCACAATACTGCATGCACGATTAAATATGAACAGCTGGAGATAGTCTCTCTAACTTGCAATTTGAAGGCAGAAACTTAACATAGACAAAAACCTTGCATATAAATGTTATGTATAGATTCATTTGCTTCATTGTGGTTGTGGTACTCTCACTTATTCAGGTTTTGGTGAATGGATTGCAATTCAAAATTGGAATAATTCAGATTAGTATTCAAAGAGCCCAATCATTCTCCCTATTGCATTTTGATGACTGTTGACTTGAAGATGATATTCACCCATATTTGGTGCAGGAAACATTTGCAGAATAAAAATGGCTCATCCTAAATATTCAACGCAGTCAATTTAATGCTAAAATCATCCTTTATCATAAATTCCTTCTAAAGAGGAAAAAAAACTACACTTAAAACTTTTGTTGGATGGGGACAAATTGTAAAAGTGCCATGTGCAACTGGCCATTCTTTGATCTATATAACATTTTGTTACCTTTTCAAAACAGTTGTGATGCTTATTTGATTGGCGGTGAGAGAGAGTTTAAGATACAGATAATTTGAACACAATTGGCATCTCCCTCTGAGCAAAATTGATGGTGCTTAGCTCAATCATCTTATCCTTTTCAGAAATATTTGATACTGTGGCTAGCTCTGGCTCTGCGGCCAGAGTGTGGATTTCTTCACCCAGAATCTCCTTTTCCTGAATCAAGTGGAGAGTCTCATAACTGGGTTATCCCAGTCACCCCTAGGTCGCCTAGTACTAATACAGATGTGAAATGTTGCATATGCTTGTCAGAAGTGAGAAGTGTTCACTGTGTCGGTTGATTTTACTTACGTGTTTTTCTTTGTTATAATAAGGAGGGTTCTATGGAGGGGGCAGAGATATATGCCAAGAAATGACTTCGATGTGAAAAATCAAAGGCATCAATAAAACAAACAAACAAAAAAAACCCCTAAAAGGTCCAGTCTCTTCCTTTCTCATTATGTAATAAAGCTATCTGAATCTTGGTTACAAAGGTTCTTTAAAACAACATCACATACTAAAATGACATCCATTACTCAGTGCAGAAAAGTGCTTTTAAAGCTAATTGGTTAGTAATTCAATTCAACCAACATTTATAAAACACCTATGAGGTGCAAGGCACTGGTGGGCATTGGCGATACAAGGATAAAATGAGACAATCCTTGCCCTCAAGGAACTTGCCTTCTATTGGAAGGAATGTGATGTCTGAACACGTACAAATAATACAAGGGATGCAGTGATATAAGACAGAGAAGACAACACTGTCAGATGATTCAGGATGATAAGAATTCTGACTGGGAGTTTGCGGAGTGTTGTATTCCAGGCATTGGGGAGGACCTGTGCAAATGCATGGGTGGAAGCCCCACATCTTTGCCAATTAAACTTGGAAGGGCTCTCCATACATGAGAATGGCCAGCACTGAAAGTTAAACAAGTGTAGCAGCAAGCACCCCAGTGTCCCCAGGGTGCCTGCTCACACAGGTTCTTGGATCTGCTTTGTTAAAGGAAAGCAACTCAAAATGGGTTAACAAGCTTACTTTAATCAGTCAGACATATATCGTTTACCTTGTTCAGGAGAAAAGGTCAGCACCCTGAACCTCAAAGTATACAGGCATAATTATCAAGACAGAAACATCAAGTAGACAGATTTCCAAACTGTCCAACCATTACATCCATACCCAGTCAACATCTGGGTTTCCACATTCTGGGTTTTTCAAAGCCGGGGGACTCTCAAAACGGCTTCCCAGAATTCAGATCAAATCACAGAACACTTCTCAAAGTGAGTCCCAAAACAGAGCTACACATCAGGACTTATATAGCCTTCTCCTGGCTCAGAGAATGTAACAACCTTATTGACTCACTGGCCAATCAAGAAGTATCTACTGAAAAACAAGCCTCCCACCCCAGGCTTCAGGTGCACATTAGCCTAGGGGCAGGGAAGATCTTTAAAATTTACATTTCCATTACAACAAGCTTGTTGCCCAAGCATATTCCAACTACAGTGGCTGTTGCAGCCTCAACCTCCCTGCCCAATAAGCACATCCATGCTCTGCCCATATTCCTTCTTGCTACCTGAGTCCCTTTCCTTTCTGCTATGCCCCCTTCTCTGGAGTCCTCTGGATCTGAAAAATATTTCGTGCTTGAAATTTCCAATTTCTTAGCCAATTGGCAGTTCTGATCAGACCCATTGGGGAGAATTCCCACCTCACTTGAGCTAGTCCCATTTTTGGCGTAAAGATGAACCCAGAAGCCCCAAATGCTAAGCCATCCGGGACTCTTTTGTTATTGCCTGAAGCTTCCTGGCACATCCTTGATTGTATCCTGTCCCTTACCCTTCCCATCCTTTGGAGGTACCAGCCCTTACCTCAGAAAGTATGGTGGGGGGCCCTAGTTTTGGAGGTATCAGCTGTTGTCCCAGTTTGGGGGTGGATGCTGCTTTGGAAAATTTTCCTTTATTGCCCCTGTTTGCTCCTCTCTCCATATCCCAGTTAAGCTACAGGGTCTTTAAAATGCCTTTAAATTAAATCAGTATTTTGAGGTGTCCATAGGCTTCTCAGACTGTCAAAAGGGTCCATGACACACACAAAAAGGTTAAGAATCCCTGAGCTAGAGAGGCATCTTTTAAGAGAATCATTACTCTGGTGCCAGGTTCTGCTGGGGCGGGGGGGGGGGAAGAGGCAGTCATTTTAATTGGTAGCATGTAAACATGGAATCAGAGCCACTCAGGCCTTGGAAACAAGGTAGTCCAGTCCAACCCTCATTTTACATGTACAGGTACAAAATCAGACAAGTGAAGTGGGCCCTGCTCTGCACAGCTAGTGAGGGCAGAGCCAGGCCTGGAGCCCACAGCTTCTGTTTAGAGCTTATTCAAGCAGATCAGAACCAGTCCATGGCTCCTGGTTTTTTTTAATGTTTGCTGAACTCAGAAGGGGGAATCATAGGTCTTTTGTTTTAACTGATCAGAAAATGAGTGTCTTTCTTCTTTTTTTCTGTCTCTGTCTCTCCCTCTCTCCTTCCTTCCCTCCCTCCCTCCCTCCCTTTCTCTCTCCCTCCCTCCCTCCCTTTCTCCCTCCCTCCCTCCCTTCCTCTCTCCCTCCCTCCTTTCCTCTCTCCCTCCTTCCCTTCCTTTCTCTCTCCCTCCCTTCCGGCCCAGCAGCAGGTTACCACCCTCTGAGTCTTCATTCTTCCTTTATAATATGGGCATAATAGTAACACTACCCACCCTAAGGGCTGCTAGTGAGGAAAGTGATTGGTGGCATCCTCCTGCCTGCAAGCCCTTCTTAAAATTGTTACTTAGTACTGAGATAAGGACCTTTTAAGTAAAACAAAGTAGTCTGACTGAATGCTGTCATCCCCGAGCTTTGAAATGTGGTTTCCTCATCACACATTAATGTTGCCATTTTGAAACTTTGTTGGTACTGGGAAAAGGAGAAGATCAAAGCAGGAAGAATTTGTTTAGTATCTACTATGTGCCAGAAATGGTACTAGTTATAAGAACACAGTAAATTAAGTAATTCTTGTAGGGGGAGTTCTGACAGTTTGAACAAGAATTTACATTCAAGGGGCAGCTAGGAGGTGCAGTGAATGGAGCACCAGCCCTGGAGTCAGGAGGACCTGAGTTCAAATCTAGCCTCAGATACTTGACACTAGCCATGTGACCTTGGGTAAGTCACTAAACCCCAATTGCCCTGCCTTCCCCCCTCCAAAAAAAAAAATTTACATTCACGTACTTTGAGCCTTAACTTGGCTAGTAGTTTGACCTTGGTCAAGTTCCTTCCCTTCTATGGGTCTTAGTTTCTTCCTATGTAAAATAAGGGGATTGGAGTATACACATCTTTAAATTCCCTTCCAGTTCTGAGATTCCAGGGCAACCTTATAAGGTGTGCTGAGGAAAAGGAGTTATTATCAAGTATCACTGAACTACTGAAAGACCAGTGTGGACTAGAGCCAACTCAAACTGGCTTGGAGGAACTTATTATTAAGTTCTCAGTGTGAGCATTTACATCTCAGAAATCAGCAAAATCTTCCAGTCAGGGTTTGATTTCAGTGTGTGTGTATTTTTTAATTGTCTAGACTTAAGAAAGGGATTGGGACAACTAGGCAGCACAGTGCATAGAACACTGGGCCGGGAACCAGGAAGACTCATCTTCCTGAGTTCAATTTCCATTCTCAGGCATGTACTAGCTGTGTGACCCTGGGTAAGTCACTTAACTCTGCCTCAGTCTCCTCATCTGTAAAATGAGCTGGATGGAGGAGGAAATGGCAAACCACTCCAGCACCTTTGCCAAGAAAACCCCAAATGGAGTCATGAAGAGCTGGACATGACTGAAAACAATGGAACAAAAAAGTGATGATAATGTAGATGAACTTTAAAATGTGTCATATAGGGTTTTTCTTTTGGAGAGCCAGTTATTAAACCATTACCAGCACACATCTGCAGTACAGTTTAGAGCAGGGGTTGGCAGACTTCAGCCAGAGAGCCAATTCTGGCCTTCTGCCTGCTTTTGTAGGATCTACTTACACCAGGTAGAGGATTCAGAGCCTGTCTTGGAGTCACAAACCCAAGTCTATGACTCACACTATTTGACCCAGAACCAGTCATTTAACTTCTTAGTGGCCTTAGGCAACCCTCTAACAATGGAATTTGGACAACCATTGACATTGTCATCAAATGAGGGAGTTTCCTCATTGGGAGTTGCCTGCATCTATGAAATCACAGATCCTATACCCAAAACAAGCAAACAAAAAGCCATGTTATACTGCAATGAACCAGTCAGACCTGGTGTGAAGTGAGGTGGGGGAGAGTTTGGGACCTATTTTAATGACCTAGGGCAGCACAGTAGAATGAAAGAAGATGCTGATCTTGAAAACTGAAGCCATGGGAAGTTATAGTAGTGAAATATAATAACCTGTTTTGGCACTGGGCCAACTCCTGCTCACAATGGAATCAGCCTTCCAAGCTTCCCATCACCATAGTCAGAGGTGCAGTGGGAGCATAGGCCCTGAGACCTTCTCTATCCTCCCACTGAAGTGTCAACTTCAGAGTTACCTAGGAAATGGGAAAACTCTCCATTACAGCCTGCTTTTAACCACTCAGAGAAATGGGCCTTAGTTATGCCAGAACTAGAAGGGACCTCAAAGGTTATCCAGTCCTGCCTCCTAATTTTGTCTGGTTTCTTCCTTAGCTGGTCACCTGAGATCTCCAGTACCTCAAGGTCAAACACATGATTTTAGTGTGAGAATTCCATTCTCTTAATTTCAATCCAGTCCACACCAAACCAAAAGAAGGAGGTTTTTTTTTTAGCACAGGTCTAGCCCATGTCACATCTCTACCCCTTCCTCTCCACCTCCTCTCCCCCAATAACCTCCAGTGGCTCATTATGACCTTCAGGATCAACTATAAAGTCCTCTGTTTGACTTTCAAAACCTTTTATAACCTGCCCCCTCCTACTTTTCCAGTCTTCTGATGACACCTCCCACCTACTCTGTAACCCAGTGACCATGGTGTCCTTGATGCTACAATGGCTTCCTTTCTGTTCCTCTACCAAGACACTCCATCTCTCAACTCTGGGCCTTTTCCCTGACCATCCTCCATATCTGGAATGTTCTTCCTCCTACTCTCTGCCTCCTGGTTTCCTCAGTTTACTTCAAGTCCCAGCTAAATTCTTTCTCCTATATAAACCTTTTCCGGTTTCCTCTTCATTTCTAGTACCTTCCTTCTGTTGATTATCTCCAATTTATCCTGTTGATATCTTGTTTGTACATAGGTGTTTGTATGTTGTCTCCCCCATTAGACTGTGAATTCCTGAAGAGAAGGGACTGGATTTTGCCATTCCCTAGTGTTTAGCACAATACCTGGCAGGTGGTATGTCCCAACTGACTAATACTAACAGTCACATTGTTTTTATCACTTCACAATTGGCAAAAGTCTTCAAAAGAGCCCTATGAGCTAGGAAGCACAAATATTCCTCCTTCAAGATGTCAAGGGTCTTAGATTTCATCTGTTCGAGTACTTAGTCCATGGAGATGCCAACCCCTCAAAGCCTTGGTGAGCTGCAAAATGAGTTGCTGTTTGAAAACAAAATCAAAGAAACAAAAAACTACATCATATTACTTGATAGTCAAGCTTTTGCTGACAAGTTTTCCCTCCTTCTGCTAGGCTGATCTTTGGACAACAACAGATACACAGTCCTGAGTGGGACTTACGAGGGAGCTTAGAGACTGGCTAGACCAACTTTCCAGTTTTATAGTTGAGGAAAAAGAATGAAGTGACTTGGCTAAGGTCATACAGATAGTAATGGAAAGAGCCAAGATTCTTTTCAATGTATCACTGGGTCTGTAATCAAAGGCTTTCCAGTGTGGTGAAGCCTGACAAAGCTTGCACTTAACTGACAAAAGTTTTGAGAATCTAGGGTCATTTCTATTCTGCCATGAGGCATTAGAGTAGGATCTCTCCTTAGTGGAGGAGAATATTTATCAACCCTCTTTTACAGATGAAGAAACAGAGTCAGGGTGGCTAGGGGCTCAGTGAATAGAGCACTGTCCTTGGAGTCAGAAGGACCTGAGTTCAAATCTGGACTCAGACACTTAACACTTACCAGCAATGTGACCTTGGGCAAGTCACTTAACTCCAATTGCCCTGTCTTCCCCCTTCCAAAAAACAAAAGAGCAAAAAAAGAAACAGAGGCTAAGAAAGTTTAAATCAGAAGACCTGGATCCAGGTCCCAGAACTACCACTTACTATTTGTGAGCTTAGGGCACATCAGTTCACCTTTCTTGGGCTCTATTTCCTCCTCCTTAAAATGAGGGGATTGAATTAAATGGTCATTAACATTCCTTTCTAGCTCAAAATCTGTGTTCCTAGTTATCAACTACCCTAGACCTAGCCAGCATTGTTCAGTCATTCTAACTCACCATGACCCCATTTTGGAGCTTTCTTGGCAAAGATACTGAAGTGGCTTGTCATTTCTTTCTCTTTTTACAAATAAGGAAACTGAAGCAAATAGGGTGAAGTGACTTGCCCAGGGTCACATGGCCAGTGAATATCTGAAGTCAGATTTGAACTCAAGAAGATTGAGTCTTCCTGATTCTAAGCCCACTGTTCTATCCACTCTGCCACCTAGTTGCTTGCTAGCATTAGAGACTCAGTTTTAACCCAGGTCATCTGAGTTGAGCTGTCTTTCTGTCATCAATTAGATGTTTTTAAAGCCCCTACTAAGGGCCTAACACTTGAAACACAAAGACAAAAATGAAGAGTCCCTGTCCTCAAGGATCTTATATACTAAGGAGACAATATGTGCACATATAAGTATATAAAAAAGCAATATAAGGTAATTTGGGTGGAAGGAGGCATTAACAGCTGGGGTATCAGGAGGTGGAGGGGGAAGTACCCCATTTAAATCCAACTCACTTGCAAGTCAAGACATCAACTGACTGAACAACAAGTTTGTCTGGACCATAGAATGCCTCAGCAGAGAAAAGAAGAGGGCCAGGGGAAAGATAGGCTAAAGAAAAGCAACCAGCAGGAGATATTTACATTCCTATGAACTGAAGAACTTTCCATGAGCTAGGAGAGTTGAGTCTAGAGACACAGAAATCAGACTTTGGGAATTCTGAGTGGTCTTAGGACCATTTGGGCTTATTTGGGATGAATTCTTTGCTGCAGTAAGGTAAGTTGAGAGCAAGGAGGGAAGTGACTTGTGATCCTTTTTTTCTTTTTAAGAAGAGATATAATTCCTCCTCCCCCTAAACATTCATTTTTGCTCTTTTTCTTCCTTCTCTCTGTCCCCCTTTCTTTCTCTCTCTTCCTCTCTGTACCACACCTCTATCTACTTTCTTTTCCTCTGTCTCTCCCCCTTTCTCTCTCTTTCTCTCTGTTTCATACCTCTCTCCTTCCTCCTTTCTTTCTCCTCTCTTTCATTTTCTCTTTTTTTATCTCCCTCTCTCTTCCATCTTTCTTTTCCTCTCCCTGTCTGTTCATCTCCTTCTTCCTGTCCTTCCCCCTTTCCCTTCCTCCCTCTCCTTCTCCACCTTTTTCCTCCTTTTCTTCCCCATGCCTCTTCTCTCTTTTTGTCTGTCTCTCTGTCTCTGTACATCTCTGTCTCTTTTTTCTCTGTCTTTCTCTGGACCTCTCTCTGTCTCCCCGTTTCCTCTTATACCCCTTCTCTCTTCTCTAGTTCAAGTAGCTATTTTTATTTTTGGTCACAGGGCAGAGTAAGTCTCCTATAGAAGGCCGCAAAGGTCATTGTCTTATTAGTCTGTCGAAGGGGAAGAAGACAGTGGTAAGAGGGCATACAAAGGGATGTGTCTGATAACCTGGTGTCACGGTAATATGCTCATCTTGCTCCATGACATTTCATTTCATCTTTTGTTAGTTAACTAGAATTTCTTAAGCTTCTACTATGTGAATCCCCACCCCCCACATCTCAGCCAGGCTTGAGGGGCGTAAGAGAGCCAGGCCTCACAGGAGGCTGCCCTCTCCCTTCGTCTAGAGCCATCAGGCCACCCTGGAGCCGGCACCTGTGGTTATTTGTCTGCTCCTCCATAAGCCCGGGAGATGGAGAGGGTATGGATGGGGGAGGGGGAGAAGAGGCTGGATATGGATATGTGTATGTGTGGGGGGAGGGGGAGGGGAGAAGGGAGGGCATGCTGCTTCTTAGCCCTCAGCTGACCTCACATACTGATCATTGCTGAAATCCCAATTAAACATTTAAGTACCACATGGAACCTCCAGCCTGCAAGGATGAGAAGGAACACGGAGTAGGGCCATGTCTCCCCATTATGCAAATTTGCCAAATCAAATTATAGCGCACCACAAATCTTCATGGAGTTTCCTTTATGACATATGATTTTAAAATGCTTCTTTGGCTATGATATAATAATAACTATCATATATGTGTCACTTTGGGGGCAGCTGGGTAGCATGGTGGATAGAATGCTGGGCCTGGAGTCAGGAAGACTCATCTCCTTGAGTTCAAATCCAGTCTGAGACACTAACTAGTCACTTAAGCCTGTTTGCCTCAGTTTCCTTACTATAAAATGACCTACAGTCTGAATTTGAACTCAGGTCTTCCTGACTCCAGGCCAAACACTCTATCCACTGTGTCACCTAGTTTCCCCTATGCATTTAGGAAAGAGATTTTTAGAACAATTATAGAGGAGACTGAAGCCCAGGCTTGCCCAAGATTGCACAATGAATTGGTGACAGTCCATTTTGGAAACCAGACCGATTGAATCCCAGCCCAGAGTACTTTCTGCTATACCATGATGACTCCATGGGTGGAGGTAGGGGAGACATCCTTTCTCCATACCCTACCAGTCCCAAACAAGCTAGGCCATCAGTATACTTAGAACTCATGAACCTTAGTCAATGGGTAAAGGCAAATGGTCTCTCAATAAGTATTGCTGTTCTACAACAAGATATTCCATCTCTAAGCTATGGGCATTTTCTCTGGCTGTCCCCCGTGATCTTCCTCCTAATCTTTATCTCCTGGCTTCCCTGGCTTCCTTTAGTCCCACCTAAAATCTCATCTTTTACAGGAAATCTTCCCCAGTCCCTTTAATTCCAGTATCTTTCCTCTGTTAATTATTTCCTGTTTATCTTGTACACAGGTTGTTTGTACATATTTATTTGCTTGTGTTCTTCCCCATTAGTTTGTGAGCTCCTTGAAGGCAATAAACATTTACTGACTGAGTCAATTAGAAACCAATTCTATTCTACTTGTTTCCATGAAGGTTTGGTGATAGGCAGTAATGGTGGGAAGTCTGCTGAAATATTTAGCATCCTAGGGGGCTGCTACTGTCCAATAAATGTGGAAGTGTGTTTTCCCTTTGGCCAAAGAAAATGACCATCTGTGATAGTAATGGCAATTAAAGCTTCCCCTGTATTGGCTTGGTTTTCAAACTGATTGTGTTAAAACCCAGAGCTTGTTAATCCCACCTATGGGATGGACTTGTTGATGTCAAAAGAGAGTCCTGAACTGGGAGGAGCTGGTGACTTAGATTTGGAGAGACAAGAGAGAGGCAGAAGAACTTTTTGGAAGCCGAACCTCGTGGAGGCAGAGAGAGAGACTGAGAAGGATTGCTGGGGGACACTTTGAATCACCCTGGACTTTTGAGACCTGCCCCCTGAGCTGCCAAGGACTGAGGAGACATGGCTGTTTTGCTGGTACTTTGTCTGTCTGTTTTGATGTTGTTTTGCCAGATTTGTCCACTGGTGAAAGACAGTCCTGTTGTTGAAGAAGTCCTGGAACCTGGCTTTTGGTTAAGAAGCCCTGAGACTGTCCTGCAGACAGAGAGTGAATACTGTCCACTGGTGAAGGACAGTGCTGTTGTTGCAGGGGTCTGGAGACTTTCCTGCAGACAGAGAGTGAATACTGTCCACTGGTGAAGGACAGTGCTGTTGTTGCAGGGGTCTGGGAGCCTTTCTGTTGGTTCAGAAGCCCTGAAGAAGGATTTTCTTGTTGTATGTTTACAGAAATCCTGGGAGAGGGTTTTGCTAATGTTTTCAGGGGTTCTAGGACTGTTCTACAGACAGAGGATGAATTAATGAAGAGACTGGCAATGTATCTTGTGGCCTTGCTAAGCCTTGTCTCCCCAGGAACTAAGATTGCTGAGAACTTGCCTCATGTCAAGATGAAGAAAAGATCTCCATTTGGGTATTAAGTGCTGTGCTTAAACTTGATGTAACTCTGGGGTAGATTCAATTGTGATCCTGGGGTGGGGAACTTTTGACCTTTTTGTGCTCTGTGATTGAACAAATGAAGGTACTTTACTTATGTTTGGAAACTAATCTCCATTTGAGAAGAGGGGCTTTGTGGTGGACTAAATGAAGGTACAGCCTAGGGGTGGAGTAGTATTTAGAACAGGGACTTTGTAATTGATTGAATGAATGTAAGGTCCTGGGGTGGGGTAGTACTTGGAGATTATTTAATCACCCTTAGTAAATGCTGTATTTTGAATGATATCATGTTTTGATCTTCTCTGTTCTTGGTTTGTCACTGAGTAAAATGGAGAGCACCTATGCTGGTATTTTGAACCTTGGGAAGTTGCCTTTCCTTGGCATTACACGATCAGAGTGACCTGTTCTGTTATTCTAACACTGAACACTCAACTTTGCCTTCCCAGAAACTCTGTTGGCACTGAAGGGTTTCAATTTACAAACACCACATGAGTTGTGATGCATTCCAGCTACTCAAAAGGGTCATAGAAACCCAGAGAATGTTAAAGCCAGAAGTGTCTTTAAGGAGGCATCTACCATAATTCTTCATTTTAGAGGGGTAAAGGTAGCCAGCTGGCACAGTGGATAGGGTGATGAGACTGGAGT
This sequence comes from Petaurus breviceps papuanus, assembly GCF_028583685.1. NCBI lineage: Eukaryota > Metazoa > Chordata > Mammalia > Diprotodontia > Petauridae > Petaurus > Petaurus breviceps. The sequence goes on from NW_027185764.1 coordinate 18,375,330, forward strand.
CAGGAAGTCTTGAGTTCAAATGCAGCCTCAAATACTTACTAGCTATGTGACTTTGGGCAAATCATTTAATCTGTTTCCCTCAGTTTTCTCATCTGTAAATGGGGATAAAATAGCACCTACCTCTCAGGGTTGTTGTAAAGATCAAATAAAGATTATATCTGTAAGATGCTTAGCACAGTGCCTTTCCCATAGTAGACACATTATAAATAGTAGTCATTATTTTATAGAGGAAGAAAGTGGTGCCGGGGCATGAAAATGTGAAGTCATTTATCTAAGGTCATTCAGCTAGCTAACAGCAGTGCTGCAATGAGAATGTGGTGACTTTTTGGGTTTCTTCCTGTTTCTTTATTCTTATGAACTCAAGTTTCTACTTGGTGATCAGTTTCTGTCCAATGTCACTCTCCTCTATAGAAAAACAGTAATAAGCCATCTTTACCCCAGAGAAAGGATGAGGAAGCACCTCTCTTCTGGCAGAGAAGGAGGGAGTTTACAGGTGCAAGATGTGGCATAGACCAACATTTGCCAACATGGTGCCATTTGGTTTTGCTTAACTGTTTTCCTTTGTTACAAGGAAAGGCTGATTTTTTAGGGTGGAGTGCAGCTGGTATATACAGAAATAACTCTCATTTAAAAACAAAAGGCATCAAAAATTTTTTTTCTTAAGAAAAACACGGGGTGGAGCCAAGATGGCAGAGTAACAGCAGGGACTTGTTTGTGATTGTCTTTACATTTGCTCATTTTCCCAGCCAAATATTTGACTTTCTAACCATTTGCCAAGGTAGGACTCTGCTTCCAATGGGGATGAGGGTGGGGGTGGAGGTGGGTATATTGTCCCAAGTTCACCCCCAAACCCCTCCAAATACCTATAAAAATTAAAATTCTAGAGCTGCAGAACCCACAAAATGACAGAGTGAAATATATCTCTAGTCCAAGACAGCCTCGAAAGTCAACAGGAAAGGTCTATCACACCAGGCTGGGAGTGGAACAGTCATGCAAGGGCCATACCTGTGTAGATGGGGCCAGGGCAGGTCAGAGAACTGAATTGCTGGCAACTGTGGCAGTTTCTAGATTTCTCCACCCACAAACACCAAAGACAGTGTAGAAGATCAGTGGGGGAACACTGTGGGACGTGGATGACAGAAGAGCATGGCCTGCCCCCAGCTCTGGGGCAGCAGCAGCAGCAGTTGTTTCCAGAGTTTTGGGCCCACAGATGATGGGGGATCAAGTGGCTGATACAAAACCCTGAAGCCTGGGACAATACCCCCACCCCCATCCCCACTGGAAGCAGAGTGCTACCTTGACAAAGAGTTAGAAAGTCAAGTATTTGGCTGGGAAAATGAGCAAATGTAAAGCCAATCACAAACAGCTCTCCTGAGTACTGCTTCTGTGAATAACATTAAGGATCTAATTGCATAGTATAATGAATTCTCTATTTATTCAGCAGGAAACTAAAGCAAAACATTCAAGAAACTAAAGCACAACATTCACAACAATATAACATAACAATTTATTACTAAGGTGGCCACACAGTCTTAAACAAAATGTATAATTCAGTAAGTCACAATCTCCTCAATCAATATAGAGTACCCAAGTCAAGTCTTCTTTCATCTTGACTCCAGGTTGGCTTCTAATCACCCTTAAGCCAATCATCCTTAAGTGGTAATCAGAAAGTACAAAAACCATACACCCCTAGGTCACAGTAAGTTACAATATCATCAGTCAACACTGAGTACCCAAGTAAAGTCTTCTTTCATCTTGACTCAAGGTTGACTTCCAAACCCCACAACTCTACTTTCATGGATTGACAACTCCCAGCTCTTGCCTGGATTCACAGGTAGGCAGCTCTCCACTTCTGTTCCATATGGCAGCTCAAGTGGACTGCTCCACTCTAAGCTCTTCACAATTTCTGTTTCTAAGAAAACAAAGCTCAATAGGGCTACAACAATATTTATACACATCACCAGAGCTATCATCTCAATTCACCTTCTGTCTGAGAAATCAGCACAAATCAACAGAGAGCTTCTATCTGACAAAGTAACACCAATACAAAACAACAGAAAAACAAACAGAGTATTGAAACCATGAGCATTTTCCCTCTCAATTCTTCTTGGTCCCAGCTTGTGCTCAAGCTTTTATCTGTTCTGCTTCTTCATGTTTCACCCTTCCTGTTCCTATCTTTTGTCAAGCTCCTCCCACTGTGGGCTCCATGTGATGATGTTAGGCCTATTAAGGGCAGGGAAGGTCTCCAAACTCCCTTGGACCTATTAAGGGCAATAAAATGCATACTATTTCCAACAAAGACTTGACAAAATCAAAGGTGAGGCTTAAAGGCACTTGGATAGCTGAAACAAGCAGTTAAGTACTACTTTGTTTGCCATCATAGCAAATGATGTAAAAAAAGTCAGACTATAGAATCTTACTTTGGTAACAAAGAAAATCAAAATATACAACCAGAAGAAGATAGTTAATCCAAAGCTTCTACATCCAAAGTCTCCAAGAAAAATGTGAATTGTTTACAGGTCATGGCAGAACTCAAAAAGGATTTAGAAAATCAGGTAAGAGAAGTAGAGGAAAAATTGGGAAAAGAGTAATGCAAGAAAATCATGAAAAATGAGCTAATAGTTTGCTAAAGGAAACCCAAAGAAATACTGAAGAAAGTAACACCTTAAAAAATAGACTAACCCAAATGGCAAAAGAGGTTCAGAAACCCAATGAGGAGAAGAATGACTTAAAAAGAAGAATTGGTCAAATGGAAAAGGAGGTTCAAAAGCTCACTGAAGAGAATAAATCCTTCAAAATTAGAATGGAGCAAATGGAAGCTAATAACTTTATGAGGAATCAAGCAACTATAAAACAGAACCAAAAGAATAAAAAAAAAAAAGAAGGCACTGTGAAATATCTCACTGGAAAAACCACTGACCTGTAAAATAAATCCAGGAAAGATAATTTAAAAATTATTGGACTGCCTGAAAATTATGATAAAAAAGGGGCCTAGACATCATCTTTCAAGAAATTATTAAGGAAAATTACCCTAATATTCTGCCCTGGTCATCTATTGAAAGAAATACCAAGGGGGCAGCTAGGTGGTGCATGACAACAGCCCTGGAATCAGGAGGTCCTGAGTTCAAATCTGACCTCAGACACTTAACACTTACTAGTCATGTGACCTTGGGCAAGTCACTTAACCCCACTTGCTCTACCTATCTCCCTGTGGGGGAAAAAAGAGATCCCAAAAGGAACACTCCTAGGAATATTGTAGCCACATTCCAGAATTCCCAGGTCAAGGAAAAATATTTCTAGCACCCAGAAAGAAACAATTTGAGTATTGTGGAAATATTATCAGGATAACAAGATCCAGCAGCTTCTACAATAAGGGAACAAAGGACTTGGAATATGGTATTCTAAAGGTCAGAGAAGCTAGGATTAAAATCAAGAATCACCTACCCAGCAAAACTGAGTATAATACTTCAGGGGGGAAAATGGTCATTCAATGAAAAAGAGGACTTTTAAATATTCTTAATGAAAAGGCTAGAGCTGAATAGAAAATTTGATTTTCAAACACAATAATCAAGAGAAACATGAAAAGGTAAACAGGAAAGAGAAATCATAAGGGACTTTTAAAAGTTGAACTATCTACATTCCTACATGGAAAGATGATATTTACAAATCATGCAATCTTTCTCAGTATTAGGGCAGTTGGAGGAAATATTTAGATAGATAGATAGATAGATAGATAGATAGATAGATAGATAGATAGACAGATAGATAGATAGATACATAGATGACACAGGGTGAGTTGAATATGAAGGGATGATATCTAAAAAATAAAATTAAGGGATGAGAGAGGAATATATTGGGAGAAAAAGAGAAAGGGGAGAAAGGAGAAAGATAGAATGGGATGGATTATCTCACATAAAAGAGGCAAGAAAAAGGTTTCACAATGGAGGGGAAGAAGGGGGAGGTGAGAGGGAATGAGTGAATTTTATTCTCATTGGATTTGGCTTAAGAAGGGAATAGCATACACACTCAATTGGGTGTTTTGCTCTACAAGAAAGTAAGGGGGAAGAGGATAAGGGGGGATGAATGTTAGAAGGGAGGGCAGATTGAGGGAGGGGGTAGTCAGAAGCAAACACTTTTGAAAAGGGACAGGATCAAAGGAGAAAATAGAATAAGTTGGTGGGGGGGAGTGGGTCAGGATGGAGGGAAATACAATTAGTCTTTCACAATATGACCATTATGGAAGTGTTTTGCATAACTACACATGTATAACTTATATTGAATTGCTTGCCCTCTCAATGAGGGTGGGTGGGGAGGGAAGGAGGGAGAGAATCTGGAAATCAAAGCTTTAAAAACAAATAGTTTTTACATGCAACTGGAAAATAAGATATACAGGCAATGGGGTATAGAAATCTATCTTGCCCTACAAGAAAGTAAGGGGGAAGGGAATAAGAGGGGGGAGTGATAGAAGGAGGACAGACTGGGGTAAAGGGTAATCAGAATGCATGCCATCGTCGGGAGGAGGTAAGAGAAGAGATGGGGAGAAAATTTGGAACTCAAAATCTTGTGCAAATGAATATTGAAAATGAAAAATAAATTAATTAATAATTAATTTTTTAAAAGTACAGAAATTGACTAGACAGAATTTTTCCCATGCCATCCCACCTTGCAGAATTTACCATACTTAAAAACCACCTTAATGTCTAGGAATAGTGTATTTAAGTTGGTTTTGGGTTATTGTAACCCAAATAAAAACTGAAACATGTTTTCTAAAGGGGACCTGAGTTAAGGCTGGCATCATAGGATGACAAGAGCTGGAAGGGCTCTTTGATGACTTGCAATAGTTTCTAGTATAAATACAAATTCCTCACCCTGGCATTTAAACCTGTCCTAATCTGACTCCAGTCTACCTTTCCAGGTTGGTTGTACAGTACTCCCCTGCATGAATTCTGTGTTTTGGTCAAACTAACCTATTTGCTGTTACTCCAAATCTCACATTTTGTCTCTTCCCTTCGTGCTTTTGCTCCAGGAAGTCCCCATATTAGAGTATACTTCTCCCTACCTCTCCCTCTTTGAATCTCTCTTCTCCATAAAGCTTAGTTCATACTCCATCTCCTAAAGACAAGGGGAAGGAGAGGGAAGGGAATACACATTATTAAGCCTACTATGTGCCCTGCAGGCACTGTGCTAAATGCTTTACAAATATAATTTTTCTCTTCCTTTTCCCAGTGCCTAGAATAGCACCTAGCCCATGGTAGCACTTAATAAATGTGTGTTGAATTGATTTGACTTTAGAGATAATCTAGTTCTTCCTGACTCCAGGTCCCTGGGCCATCTAGCTGCCCCCAAGATAATCTAGTTCTTCTTTTATTTGGAGGGCAATTGGGGTTAAGTGACTCGCCCAAGGTCACATGGTTAGTTTTTGTGTTAAGCGTCTGAGTCTGGATTTGAACTCAGGTCCTCCTGACTCCAGGGCCAGTGCTCTACTCACTGCGCCACCTAGCTGCCCCAATAATCTAGTTCTTAATGTGGAGTGAAGTGAGCAAAACCAGAACATTGTACATAGTAACAGCCATGGCGATGACTGATTCTGATAGACTTAGCCCTTCTCAACAATGCAAGAACCTAAAACAATTCCTAAGGACATATGACAGAAAATGCCATCCACATCCAGAGAAAGAACTATGGAGTGGGAATACAGAGCGAAGCAGACTATTTCTTTTTGTTTGTTTGATTTTTTCTTTCTTGTGGTTTCTTTCATTTGTTCTCATTCTTCTATACAACATGACTAATGTGGAAATATGTTTAATGGGAATGTATATGTAGAACCTATATCAGACTGCATGCTGCCTTGGGGAGGGAGGAGGAAAGGGAGGGAGAGAAAATTTAAAACTTATGGAAGTGAATGTTTAAAACTAAAAATGTTTTAAAAAGAGAGATAATCTAGTTCTACTACCTCATGTCAGAGGTAAGAAAATTGAAGCTAAAGGAATTGTATGCAGATGACCAGAAAATGCTTGCAGTTCTAGACTAAATTTGCTTCAATTCTATATGGTAGCTTGTGCTGGTGCAGTGGCTTGGCCTGCCTGACCATATGGCAGACGCTAATTTGAATGAAGGCAAGAGCCACACTCAAGAATCAGACCAAATATTAAGCAAGAGGCCAAAGGACTCTAAGAGCACGCCAGCTGTTGCCCTGATTGTGAAGTTCGTGGAATGTAGTGTCCAAAGCCCTGAGCTCTATCTTGGTTTGCCTCCCCCACCTTCAGAATATTTGTTCTTTGACTCCCCAGAGATCTCTACTGTAGACCCACACATACTAACCTGTCCTCCATCTCCTTTCAGGAGACTGCTTCATGTTCATTTACTCAATGTTTTTTTACTTTTCCCAAAATTAGTAATTTTTTTTCAACTGGCTAATTTATTTTCTCTCTCTCTCCCACACTGAAAAAATAAAGCAAAATCTTTGCAACAAAGATATTCAATATATTGATTAAACACATTCTGATGCAGTGCCATGATGGTAGAGAAGATACAAAGTTAAAATAGTACTAGGTCCTTGACCTCAGAGAGCTTTCAGTCTGATGGGGGAAGATATGAAATGTAATGCAGATAACACTAATATACAATGTTACACAATAAGTGCAAAACAAATTAGTGTGTGAGGTTCCCTGTAAAGGACCATAAGATTCAGCTCTTTGTTTTTTTTTCTTCTATACCCCATTGGTCAAAAAGAAACAATGGCTCAAATCTCTATGAAGGGAGTAAACTTCTTCACACAGATGTGGTCATTCCTTGATTAGGAATCCATTCTCTGCCAAGCAAATGATCAGCAAAAGCTTCATAAGAGGAAGCAGCTTTTTAGGGATTCAACTTGGGAGCAAGTGGGGGGGGAGGATATTTCCACAATAGACAATAACAAAGGCATAGATGCTAGGGAACTATGGCATGGGGCATGTTCAGGGAAAGGGAGATGAGAATAGTGTTCTTGGAAAGAAGAAAATGAAGTAAGGACCTAGAGTTGGAAGGGACTCAGAGGTCATTTAATCTTGTCCCTCCATTTAACAGATGAGGACACTGAGACCCAGGGAGGTGATATGACTTGTCCAAAGTTACCAAAGTAGCAAAGGAGAAGAACTGGGATTCAAACCCAGGACCTCTGACTCCAGGGTATATTGCTTCTATAGGGTAAATTGCAATAAATTCTAGGCAGATGATTCCCAGATCTACATATATAGTCCTAGTCTATCTCTGGAGCTCAAGACCTATATCTCCAACTATCTATTGGACATCTTAGACTCAACATGTCCAAAGCAGATTGTCCCTCCTCTTCAAACCTCCTTTGTTCCCAACTTTCCTGTTACTGTTGAAGGCATTACCATTCTTCCATTCACCCAGGCTCAAAAACTGGGTGCCATCCTTAACTCATCACTCTTGCCAACCCCACATACCTAACCTGTCATTATAGCTTTTCATTTTCACCTTCATAATACTTCCTGTATATGTTCCCTTGTTTCCTTTGACATGGCCACCACCCAGGTGCATACTCTTTCCTTTCATTCCTTATTACAACAGCTTTCTGGTTGTACTCCTGGCCTTGGGTCTCTCCTCACTCTAGTCTGTCCTTCACTTTGCTGCCAAAGTGATCTTCTTAAACTGTTGGGGAAAAAAGGAAAACTGTCTGGCAAAAATTAAGTAGAGACCAACGTACCATACCATAAACCAAGATAAGCTCCAAATGGGTACATGATTTAGGCATAAAGGATAACATCACAAACAAATTAGAGGAGCATGAAAGAAATTACCTGTTAGCTCAATGGTTAAGGGAAGAGTTAATGACCAAATAAGAGACAGAGAGGTTCATAGGAGGTAAAATAGACAATTTGATTGCATACAATTTTTAAAAGTTTTTGTACAAACAAAATCAGTGCAGTTAAAATTAGAAGAAAAATGAGAAATTGGGGAAAAAATCTTTGCAGCAAATTTGTCTGATAAAGGCCTCATTTCTAAGATAGGGCACTGATTTAAATGTATAGGAATAAGAGTCATTTCCTGATTGATAAATGATCAAAGGATTTAAATAGGTAGTTTTCAGGGGGGAAAATCCAAGCTATCAATAGCTTGAATGAATAAATGAATGAAAAAAAAGTAAAAAAAAATGTTCTAAATCACTAATAGAGAAATGCAAATTAAAGCAACTCTGAGGTACCACCATCAGATTATCGAAGTTGACAAAAACTGAAAATGACAAATACTGTAAGAGCTATGGCAAAATAGGTTCATTAATGCATTTTTGGTCAAACTGTGAACTAGCCCAATCATTCTGAAAAATAATTTGGAACTATGCCCCCAAAGCTATTAAACAGTCCATAGCTTTTAACCCAACATTACCACTAATATGTCTAGAGACCAAAGAAAGAAGAAAAGGATCTATATTTACAAACATATTTATAGTAGATCTCTTCATGGTAGAAATGAATTGGAAACTGAGGGAGTGCCCATCAATTGGGGATTGACTGAACAAATTATGGTATATGTATTTAATGTAATGCTACTGTGTCATGAGAATAGATGAAGGGGGTGGCTTTAGAAAAACCTGGAAAGATTTGTATGAACTAATGCAAAGTGAAATGAGAAGACCCAGGAGAACAATTTATACAATAACAGCAATATTATAAAGACAAACAAACTCTGAAACACTTAGAAACTTTTCTCAACATAATGGAGCCAACCACAGTTCCAGAGGACTCATGGTGAAACATGTCATCTACTTCTAGATAGAACTGATACACTCAGAATGCAAATTGAAACACATACACATATGCAATATGTGTATGTATGTATGCTTCAACATATATGTGTATGTACATGTATTGGATACGTACATGCATGCATATATTTGGATGTGATAATGCAAGAATTTCTTCTGCTCTTATTTATAATAGATTTTGCTTTTCTTGCTTTCTTAATGGGGAAGGAAGAAGGAGGTAAGAGGGAGAGAATTTGTAACTCAAAATAAAATAAAATTGAATCGGGACAGTTAGGTGGTGCAGTGAATAGGACACTGACCCTGGAGTCAGGAGGACCTGAGTTCAAATCTGACCTCAGACACTTGACACTTACTAGCTGTGTGGCCTTAGGCAAGTCACTTAACCCCAATTGCCTTGCCTTCCCCCTCCAAAAAAAAAAATAATAAAATTGAATAAGAAACCCCTAGAAACCAAAGTGACCTTTCTAAAACACAAATCTGACCCTGTCACCCTCCACTACTCAATAAACTCCAGTGAAGAAAATTAGTCCCCATTACCTCCAGAATAAAATATAAAATGCTCTCTTTGGCATTCCAAAGTCTTTATAACTTGTTCCTTTCGCACCTTTCCCGTCTTCTTACATTTGATTTACCTCCATGTACTCCACAATCCAGCTACACAGGTCTATTTGCTATTCCTCAGATTTCCCAGTCTTGTCCCTTTTCATTGATTGTCCCCCGTGGTTGGAATGGTCTCCATTCTTATCTCTGCCTCTTGGCTTTGCTGGTCACCTTCAAGACTTAGCTGCAGGGCGGCTAGGTGGCGCAATGAATAGAATACCTGCTCTGGAGTCAGAAGTACCTGAGTTCAAATTTGACCTCGGAGACTTAACACAAACTAGCCATATGACCTTGGGCAAGTCACTTAACCCCAACTGCCCTCCAAAAAGCAAAAAAAAAAAAAAAGGCTTAGCTGCAAGGGACCTTTCCAAGTCCCAATGTTTTCCCATCCTGGAATGTCTTACCTCTGAGATTACCTTCAATTGACAGTGTATATATGTTGCATGTCTATAGTTATTTTCATACTCTCTCCTTCATTAGAATACGATCTCCTTGAGGGCAGAGATTATGTTTTTACCTTTCTTTTTACCCCTAGAGTTTAGTATAATGCCTGGTACATAGTAGGTGCTTAATCAAAGTTTATTGACTTTTTCAATGGGGTTCAGAGAAGAATAAACATGTTCTCTGCTTTATACTCAAGGTTAACCCTATTTACTGATCCAATAGGAAAAGAAAACAAAATACTGTCCTGGAGGCAGAAGGTCTTGGTTCAAATTCTCCTTCGGATGACAACTGCTCATCTGACTTTAGGTAGATCTTTGGTCTCCCTGGGCTGCAGTTTTCTCATCTATGAAGTTAGTTGGAGGTAGAGGGGGTTGTGAGGCTGTATAACTCCTGGGTTGCCCTCCTATTTAAACTCTATGATTCTATCTATGATCTGATACTGACTGTGTGACTATGAGCTTAATTAACCTCAACCTCTCTAAGCCTTAATTTTTTCAACTTGTAAAATGAGAAATATTTGTATTACCTACCTTACATGTAAATAATTTGTGAACCCTAAAAAAAGAAGAAAACAAGATAACAGTAATGATGATAATAAAAATTCACATTTATATAGCACATTAGGGATTACAAAGCTCTTTTCCTCAAATAAACTTGCATGGTGGGCAATAAAAATATACCCATTTTGCAGATGGGGAAACTGAGGCTTGTCCACAACACCCAGGTAGTAAGTATTGGAATCAGGATTTGGCCCCTGATTTCCTTTACCCTAAACCCAGTCTGCTTTCCTTTGTATCTTGCTGCCCCAAAGAGCTTACCTTAGGGGTTACTAATGGTCTGGGCTAGCTTTGGCAAGAACTTCCCCTCAGGCCAGCTGGGAAGGGCAAGGGTAGGGACAGTGTGGCAACGGGAAGTCGCCACCCGACGCCTGCTGTTACTGCTTCGGAGGACACTCCAGCTACTGCTCTCAGGAAAGCAAACTGAATGCCATTCTGGGGAAGTAGCCATCCCCTACCCCCTGTTTTTTTTTTAAATTTGTACAGAAAATGTATTGTTATGATTTTGAAAGCACTCTTGTATTGCTTTTAGACTACAAGTCCTACGATTGTTTGGTCCTAACACATCATGGTGCATAGCTGTGAAATACAATGCACGGTACTGGCCCCTAGCACTTTGCAAAGCCAGACAGAAAATTAATCTAGGAAGACTTTTTCCCTCTATTGCTGTTTTCTGCGCTTTCTGCAGAAGTCGCAGGGAACTGGTTCCCTGATTTGCTATGGTTGACATTCATTGTCCAGTAGTTTAAAAGTTCATGTAATAAGATAATAAAATACAAATAATATATGTTGGAAAGGCTGTGGAAAGTCAGGCACACTGATAATATGCTGTTGGTGGAGCTGTGGCTTGGTCCAACCATCCTGGAAAGCACTCTGGATGTTACAAGGTCAGGTGGGGAGAAAAGCTATGGATGGTTGCTGTGGTCAGCATCTCGAAGGAGGTGGGACTGTTTGTACATTTTAGCCTGGTAATCCCACTACTAGGTACGTACCCCAAGGAGGCCAATGGTAGATAGAAAAATCCTATAGATACATACATATACATGTATATTCATACATACGTATGTACATACACACACTATATATGTATATGCATGTATATGTCATTGTTCTTTGTGGTAGCAAACAACAGAAAGTTTCCCCATTGATTGGTAAATGGCTGACCAGATTGTGGCATATGAAAGTAATGGAATATTATCATGCCAAAGGAATGATGAATATGAAGCATGCAAAGAAAGTTGGGAATACTTAATATGAACTTCTGCAGAGGGAAGTGAACAAGAAATAAACGTGAAGACCATGGCAATGAGAGAGGAAAACCCAACATGAGGATACACATGATTGCAATGGTCATCCTTGACTCCAGAGGACAGATAATAAAATATGCTCTTTGTAGAAAGGTGGACAACTACAGGTAAGGAAGGGATATAGTATATTCTGTCAGACATGGTTAATGTGTTTATTTGTTGACTTATTTGTACTTTTTTGTCACGAGAAGGTTCTGTCCTGGAGTGATGGGAAGTTAATTGGGAAGTGACCATTGTTTTTTAAAAAAGCATCAGTAAAAGTTCATTGGGGGTGGCTAGGTGGCGCAGTGAGCAGAGCACTGGTCCTGGAGTCAGGGGGACCTGAGTTCAAATGCAGCCTCAGACACTTAACACAAAAACTAGCCGTGTGACCTTGGGCAAGTCACTTAACCCCAATTGCCCTCCAAAAAGCAAAAAAAAAAGTTCACGAAGTGTGGAGCTCTTTGGTCATCAGAACATTTTTCTCCCAACTCCCCAGCCCCCAGGTGACCTGGGATTATGTGGCTCCCCAGACTGGGGCAAACCCCCTTGTTCAGTGGAAGAAGCTTAGGTAGTTCACCCATTTCTTCCTAGCACTTGGACAGTTAGAAAATCTGGGTTTGAACCGACTCTGTCACTAACATGCTGGATAATCTCGGTCAAATCCCTTGACCTCTCTCTGGTCTCTGTTTCCTCCTCCTCCTCCATGAAAAGAAGGGGTTGGACTAGATGTTCTCAAAGCTTCTCTCCCTGCTCATATAGTCTGTGAACCTCGGTTGGCATCCACATTAGAGCAGATGTACAGACTGAAAATATAATGTGATGATTGAATAAAATATTAAGTGCTCCCATTCTTAAAGGCATAATTGTAGCTCCAGGACAAAAAGTAGAATAAACTCTGAATCTGGCGTGGTGACAGACAGATGCTGGCCAAACCTCAGCGATCATTGCTGTTTGCACATAGCTTCCCATTGAGAGAGATTAAATGGTTTGTACTTGAAGAATATGATAAATGAAAGAAACATGTGGAGGTGGGGCTGGGAGTGGGGGAGAGTTGTCATAACTGTACCCAAAAGGAAGCTTACCCTGGGGACCTACGATTCCTGTCTACCTCTCCCTCAAACTTCTTTGTGGAATGGATGAGTGGATTGCTACATTAAAAAACTTTTTTTTTTTTAATATGAGGCACTTTGCAGTTGGGATATGATCATTCACCTGTGGGATTTGCTAAGTTTCTTCTTATATGGAAGAAAGAAGGATGGTCTGGGAATCAAGAAAGATTATTTAGAGCAAAAAAAAAAACAAAAAAAAGAGAGCTGATTTCCAGTCCTGGCTTGTGGCTAACCTGTGTGTCACACACAGCTGTGTGACCTTGGGCAAAATCTGTGATCTCCCGGGCTGTCCAAAAGACCAAGAATTAGGAAACCTGAATTCTACATTTGACTTCCATTAAATAATTATATGACCTTGGACAAATTACTTTACCTCGACTCAATCTCAGTTTCCTCTTCTGTTAAATGAGAGGTGTAGGATGAATGGCCTCTAAAGTCCTTTGCAGCTCTGTCATGGAGAAACAGGATCAGAAAGTACCAGGTATCTTACTATCAGGGAAGGAATCCTATGGACATGAACACAGATTAACAAATGAAGAAACTGAGGCCCAGAGAAATTAAGAGACTTATCCAAGGTCACACAGATAATAAGTGACCCCAGATACAGAGCTCTCTCCACTATGTGGAGTGACAACTTGGAGGAAGCAGTTCCTCTTATGTGAATCATACAGATATGATTTTATTAGCAGAATTTTTTCACAACGGATTTGCCACCAGAACACAGGTGCTGTGAAAATCATTGCTAAACCTCCACAAGAAATGGTCAAGGAAAAAACTCCCATTAACACTGTAGTCTCTGGACTCATAGACTGGCAAGTGCGCCACTACTGGCCATCTCATCTACAAATGTGGTGGAATTGATAAGAGAAGCTTTGAAAAGTTTGAGAAGGAGGCTGCTGAGATGGGAAAGGGCTCCTTCCAATATGCCTGGGTCTTAGACAAACTGAAGGCCAAATGAGAGCCTGATATCACTATTGATACTCCCTGTGGAAATTTGAGGCCAGCAACTACTATGGGACCATTATTGATGGCTGTAATGGGAATGCAAATTTGGAAGATCTTCCCTGCCCCTAGGCTAAAATGTACCTGAAGCCTGGGGAGGGAGGCTTGTTTTTCAGTAGATACTTCTTGATTGGCCAGTGAGTCAATAAGGTTGTTACATTCTCTGAGCCAGGAGAAGGCTATATAAGCCCTGATGTGTAGCTTTGTTTTGGGGGCTCACTTTGAGGAGTGTTCTGTGATTTGATCTGTATTCTGAAAAGCCGTTGTCCAGAGCCCCCCCAGCTTTGAAAAACCCAGATGTTGACTGGGTATGGATGTAATGGTTGGACAGTTTGGAAATCTGTCTACTTGATCTGTTTCTGTCTTGATAATTCTGCCTGTATATTCTGAAGTTCGGGGTGCTGACCTTTTTCCCTTGAACAAGGTAAATGATATATGTCTGACTGATTAAAGTAAGCTTGTTAACCCATTTTGAGTTGCTTTCCTTTAACAAAGCAGATCCAAGAACCTGTATGGGCAGCAAACCCTGAGGACGCGATTGGGGTGCTTGCTGCTACAATGGCCCAGGCCACAAAGACTTTATCAAGAACATCATTGCAGGCCCATCTCAGGCCCATCTCAGGCTGCCCTGATTGTTGCTGCTGGTGTTGGCGAAGCTGAAGCTGACATCTCAAAGAATGGGCAGACTGGTGTAATGAGAATGCAAATTTGGAAGATCTTCCCTGCCCCTAGGTTAAAGTGCACCTGAAGCCTGGGGTGGGAGGCTTGTTTTTCAGTAGATACTTTTTGATTGGCCAGTGGGTCAATAAGGTTGTTACATTCTCTGAGCCAGGAGAAGGCTATATAAGCCCTGATGTGTAGCTTTGTTTTGGGGGCTCACTTTGAGAAGTGTTCTGTGATTTGATCAGATGAAACTCTGGAAAGCCTTTGTCCAGAGGACCCCTCCCCCCACCCCCGCTTTGAAGTCCAGATGTTGTTTGGTATGGATGTAATGGTTGGACAGTTTGGAAATCTGTCTACTTGATCTGTTTCTGTCTTGATAATTCTGCCTGTATACTTTGAAGTTCGGGGTGCTGACCTTTTCCCCTGAACAAGGTAAACGATATATGTCTGACTGATTAAAGTAAGCTTGTTAACCCATTTTGAGTTGCTTTCCTTTAACAAAGCAGATCCAAGAACCTGTATGGGCAGCCACCCTGAGGACGCTTGGGGTGCTTGCTGCTACAACTGGAGAGCATGCCCTTCTGTCCTACACACTAGGAGTAAAACAACTGATAGTTAGTGTAAACAAAATGGATTCCACCGATTCCCCCTAGAGCCAGAAGAGCTATGAGGAAATTGTCAAGGAAGTCAGTACCTATATTAGTAGAAATGATTCAAATAACTATCTGTTTTGCCATTGCATCCTAAGGACCATGGGAATTTTCCATCTAACTTGCAGCTGACATAAACTTGTCTCCTCCATTAGAAGGTGAACTCCTTGAGAGCAAGTACTGTCTTTTTTTGCACATAGTAAGTATTCAATAAATGCTTATTTATTCATTCATAAAAACAACTCATGGTTTTGTCTGTGGAGAGTTCCTTGGGCAGAAGCATAATGAATTCTCAATGTTTTTTCTCAATTAAAAAAATGTCCCTTAAGGGCAACTAGGTGGTACAGTGAATAGAGCACTGGCCCTGGAGTCAGGAGAACCTGAGTTCAAATTGGACTCAGATACTTAATACTTACTAGCTATGTGACCTTGGGCAAGTCACTTTAACCCCAATTGCCCTGCCTTCCCCCTCCAAAAAGACAAAAAAAAAAGTCCCTTAAAAGGACAGCAGCAACAGTATATCTAGCTTACGAGAACATTTTGGAAACTGAATGGATGGAGGAGGAGAAAAAGGATGGAGATGAAGGAGAAGAAAAGAGATAAATACATTTTGAAATCTGTAGCTTTTCCTGACTCCTCCCTTCCCCCAATCTATTCTCAAAATTCCTCTTTTTTACAAGGTTACAAAGAATCCTGGTTGAAAACAGTTTTCAAAATGCTAAGCAACAGCAAAACTTGTCTATAAAGTGCTAGGGTTGAGCACAGTGATATGTATTGTAGCTTTCAGATACAACCATGGTGAATGAGAACCACAATTACACTATCCCATCCAGGCTTTCTCCTCCTTTTTTGCTCTCCTTATTTCATATTTTCAGGGCAGTGAGGCGGCACAGCAGTTAGAGTGGCTGACCTGGAGTCAGAAAAGTCCTGAGCTTGGATTTAGCCTGAGACATTTACTAGCTGTGTGACCCTAGGCAAGACACTTCACCCTCTTTGGCTCAGTTTCCTCATCTGTAAAATAAACTGGAGAAGAAAATGGCAAACCTCTCCAGTACCTTTGTTAAGAAAACCCCAAAAAGGAGTCACAAAGAGTTGGACATGACTGAAAAAAACTAAACAGGCTCAAGCCGGAGGACTTAGCCCCAGGGTGGCCTGACTAGCTGCTGGCTGGAGGGACTTGAGATCACCAGCAGCTGTGGCAGCTTCTAGAATTACCAACCCATAGATGCTAAGGGCAAAGTGAGAGGTCAGTGCAATGTGGACTTTGGGACCCAGTAGTTTGGTAAGCTGTGATACCCTGAAGGGAGAAGCTGCTGAGGCTGCAGCTGTGCAGCCTCCCCCACATGGCAGCTTCAGCTCCTGGCTAGCAGAATGTAGGGGGGCCAAGCACCAGTCTGAGGGGTAATTGCTCTTGCTTTAACCTGCTTGGATCTGGATTGCGGTCTATGGTGGAGATCCTGGGGTGTGTGGCCAGCTTGCCAGAGTGTGTGGAGACCTCAGAGAGGACACCCAACTAATACCTTCAGCAGCTGAGAAAACCCCAGCAATTGGGAAAAAAAACTCCCCTGTCTGGTAGCAGAGTTCTACTGTGGCAAAAAAGCTAAAAAGTCAAGTAATTGAGTGGCAACATGAGCAGTCAAAGGAAGCAAAGCAAACAGCACAATACAATTTTACACTCCTATTTTGGGGACAAAAAGGATCAAAGCATAGAACAGGAGGAAGACAGTGAAGTCAGAACTCCTGCACCAAAAGCTTCCAAGAAAAATAAGAGCTGGTTACAGGCCATAGAGGAACTTAAGAAGGAATTTGAAAATCAAATAAGAGAAGTGGAGGAAAAATTGGGAAGAGAAATGAGAATGATGCAAGAAAATTATGAAATGAGAGTCAACAACCTTACTGAAGAAAATAATACCTTAAAAAATAAACTAACTCAAATGGCAAAAGAAGCTCAAAAAGATAATGAGGAGAGGAATGCCTTAAAAAGATGAATTTGTCAGATGGAAAAAGAATCTCAAAAGCTCAATGAGGAGAATCATTGCTTCAGAATTAGATTGGAGCAAATAGAAACTAGTGACTTTATGAGAAATCAAGATACTATTAAACAGACCCAAACAAATAAAAAAAATAGAAGGCAATGTGAAATATCTCATTGGGAAAACCACTGACCTGGAAAATCGATCCAGAGAGATAATTTAAAAATTATTGGACTACCTGAAAGCCATAAAAAAAGAACCTAGAAATCATCCTTCAAAAAATTCTCAAGGAAAATTGCCCTGATGTTTTAGAACCAGAGGGCAAAATGGAGGTTGAAAGAATCCACCAATCACCGCCTTGAAAAAGATCCCAAAAAGAAAACTCCTAGGAATATTATAGCCAGGTTCTGGAATTCCCAGATCAAGGAGAAAATATTACAAGCAGCCAGGAAGAAACAATTTGAATATTGTGGAAACACAATCAAGATAACACAGGATCTGGCAGCTTCTACACCGAGGAATCGAAGGGCTTGGAATATGACATTCTAGAGGTCAAAGGAGCTGGAATTAAAACCAAGAATCACCTACCCAGCAAAACTGAGTATCATGTTTCAGGGGAAAATATGGCTATTCAATGGAATAGAGGACTTTCAAGCATTCTTGATGGAAAAACCAGAGTTGAACAGAAAATTTGACATTGAGATACAAGAAGCAAGAGAAGCATGAGAAGGTAAACAGGGAAAAGAAATCATAAGGAACTTATCAAAGTTGAACTATTAACATTCCTACATGGAAAAACAATAATTATAACTTATGAAACTTTTCTCAGTATGAGAATAGTTGAAGGGAATAGAAATGTGTATGTGTGTGTGTGTGTGTGTGTGTACATACACACATATATAGGAGGGTATATGGGCATGTGAATACATATGTGAGTGTGTGTATATATGTGTACAGGTATACATAGATAGAGGGCACAGGACCAATTTAATAGGAAGGAATGATACTTAAAAGGTGAAATTAAGAGGTGAGAGAGGAATATAATGAGAGGAGATGGGGAGAGAGAATGGGGTAAACTATGTCATATAGAAGAGGCAAGGGAAAATGGTTACAATGGAGGGGAAGAATAGGAAGGCAAAAGGGAATGGGTCAACCTTATTCTCATTGAATTTGGCTTAGGGAGGGAATGGCATACATATTAAATAGTATATCTCACCCTACAGGAGAGTAGGGGGAAAGGGATGAGAAGGGGGATGATGGAAGGGAGGGCAGGCTTGGCGGGAGGGAAGTTGGAAGCACCCACTTTTGAAAAGGCACAGAATCAAAGTAGAGAATAGAGCAAGTGGGAGGTGGAATAGGAGGGAGGGAAATACAGTCAGTCTTTTACAATATATCCATTATGAAAATGTTTTTCATAGATACACATGTACAACCTATATTGAATTACTTATCTCCCCAGTAAGGGTGGGTGACAATGGAGGAAGGGAATGAATCTAGAATTCAAAGTTTTAAAATCAAATGTTTAAAATATATATATATTATTAATATTATTTTACATGTAACTAGGAAATAAGATATACAGGCACTGGGGCATATAGATCCACCGTCCCTACTGGAAAGTTGGAGGGGGTACAGGAGAAGATATGGGTGACAGCAGATTAGAGGAGGGGATATCCAGTGGGATCAATGTTTTGGGGTGGTGTGTGTGGGGAAAATGGTGAGAAAATTTGTAACTCAAAATCTTGCAGAAATGAATGATGTAAACTAGAAGTTAATAAAGCATTTGAAAAAAAAAGAAAAAAATTAAACAACAAAAATCTTCACATTGCAGGTTTTGTCTTGCTCTCAGACCTCAAAGGGCAAGGGTTCTTAATCTGAGGTCTGTGAACTTAAAAAAAATTTAAACTGTATTTTCATATAATTTGTTTCCTTTGTAATCCTATGTATTTTATTTTGCTTTATGCATGGAAAAAACGTATTTCTGACAAGGATTCCTTTCTGTTTTCACCAGATTGTCAAAACAGTCAAAGATCCAAAAAGAGTTTAGAATTCCTGTGACATCAGGAAAGCCTCACTTCCCTCTCCTAGCACCCATGACATGACCACAATGGGACCAGAATGCCAATATACCTGACTATAGACACATGCACTGTGATTGAGGGAGCAGAAGGCAATGAAGAATACTGTCCTGGTAACAGTCATTGTCATCTTCTGAAGGGCAGCCATGGTATAAAGGGAATAGCTTCTGATTACAGTTTGATATGCAAGGAAACTATTTGGGGGATTGATGACACTGGTACCCCAAGGACTGAAAGCTGGAAATTCTTCCAAGATCATGCCCACATTGGACAGTGAACTCATCCCCTTGGCCTTTGTGTTCACAGAGAGGCAGGAATTTCTGACCAGACTGTTAGGACCACTTCTCCTCCCCCTCCCCAAGACAGATCCCATTGAAAAGGACTCAAGGAATTGACCAAGTCTGATATTCAAGTCCTCCGTCCTCTGTCCTCCCCCTAAGTTTTCCAAATTCATCTTCCAGGGCTCTCTAGCCCAAACTCAACTATAGTCTCTTCAGTGGTCTTTTCCCCACAGGAGATAAAAATCGACAGACTAATCCTTGCCCCCTGCCCTTCAGTTACTGTTGATCTGATTTGAAAATTTTCAGATTAAACTTTTTTCCCTCCACTTACTAGCATTTATTTTTTCCCAGTTATGTGTAAAGATAGTTTTCAACACTCACTTTTATTATTAGTTTGAATTCCAAATTTTTTTTTCTTTTTCTCCCTTCCCCCATCCCCAAGACAGCATGCAATCTGCTAGGCTATACATGTAAAATCATATTAAAGATATTCCCACATTAGTCATGTTGTGAAAGAAGAATTGGAACAAAAGGGAAAGAAAAAAAAACAAAAAAAAAAGGAGAAAATAGTATGCTTCAATCTGAATTCAGATTCCATAGTTCTCTGAATGTGGATAGCACTTTCCATCATGAGTCTTTTGGAATTGTCTTAGATCATTGCATTGCTGAGAAGAGCTAAGTCTATCAAAGTAGATCATTGCACAGTGTGGCTGTTACTGTGTACAATGTTCTCCTGGTTCTGCTCACTTCTGTCAGCATCAGATTAACCTTAATCCTATGGTCAGCTCCTGATTCTGCTAGCTACCTATGCTATTAGTCCTTTTATTTATTTGGCCTTAGAGATGAGGTCAACCCCCTCATTTTACAGTTGAGGACAGTGAGCCTCACTGTCCACCCCCATGAAATGATTTATCCAGGGTCACACAGCTGCTTGATGTCAGAGCTAGGACCAGAAACCAGATCTCATTTGTAGTCCAGTATTTTTTACATGAACTAAAGTGACTCTAGTGTATTTTTTTAGTGCATTATCTTTCAATGAATGGTGAATTTCTCTTCTCAAGTCTTCATTCATTATCTCTGGGTAACCCTGAGCAAGTCATTTAACTTTGGACCTCAGTTTCCTCATTTGTAAAATGAAGGGGTTGGATTTGATTCCAAAGTTTCTTTCTTTGCTCTAATGCTCTAAAGATAGGAGCCAGGATCTCCCATCCTCTCTCCTTCAACTTTGGACCCACATCCTTACAGATCCAAAAACAAACACTTTAAAGCTTGATATTTAAAGGACTTTACAGGCGAATCCTTTTGTAAAGACAAGAATCCCTTTGCAATGTGAATAAGTCCCTTTCTCATTCTTTGTAAATTGCTCTTTTCTATTTTATAGGTCTCTCTTCTCTCCTTTTCCCCGCCCTCCCTTTATCCTTCCTTCTCCTTTTCTTCCTTTCCTCCTTCCTCCCTCTCTCTCCTTTTCCTTCCTCTTTCTTCTTCCTTCTTTCCTGGCCAAAAACTCTGTGGGTCTTCTCCCAGAATGATTATTTTGTGAAGGCAAACTAGGCCATCTTTTTTTTTTTTTTAAAGCAATCAGGGTTAAGTAACTTGCTTAAGGTTACATGGCCAGGTGTTTCTGGGTGGGTGCTAAGTGTCTGAGCCCAGGATTTGATCTCCAGGTCTCTCTCAACACTGGAGCCAGTGCTCTTACTCGCTGTGCTACCTGGCCGCCCCAAACTAGGCCATCTTTTGCCTCAATTCTCACTTAGCTTTTTCACTACTGAATGAACATTTCCTCAAAGTCTCCCACTGCATCCAGGGTCATCACCAGTCTTGCCACTGGACTCTGATGAATCTGGAGGGGAGAGTGAGGCTGATGACCCTGCACAACTCTGCCTCACTTAAATCCAATTCTCTTGTTGATGTCATTGTTCCTCTTCAAGAATGAAGGATGAGGGGGCGGCCAGGTAGCACAG
>NW_027185764.1:18401703-18427105 GCF_028583685.1 Petaurus breviceps papuanus
TTCTTTCTTTCTTTCTTTCTTTCTTTCTTTCTTTCTTTTCTCTCTTCCTTTTTCTTTCTGAGACTGGCTCTCCTTATCTCACCCAATCTGGAAGGGACTGATCCCGTTATGGATAGATCACTATGGAAGCTTTGCTCTATTCTATTTCTGACCAGGGCTGGCTCTCCCCCTCCTTATGCAGCCTGGTGGAGCCAATCCTGGGGGGTTAGACTTAGTTCAGACATTGGATTGGCTTTAATCCTAATGCAATTTAGAACTCAAGCTCAAGCAATTAACCAACCTCTATCTCCTCAGTATCAGGGATTATAGGTGTGTGCCATAAAGTCTGTATACCTAATCTCTGACTTTAATTTCTCTCTTTTTAAACTCTTTCAAAGAAAGAGGAATCCTTGGATATAACAGTTCAACTGCTGTTCAATTCATAACTTTTTTTTTTGTTTAGCAATAGCAGAGGTCTATCTGTTCAAACAGCTCATTTTACAGGTGCTTCTTGAACAAACAAAGGAGTGGCGCATGTTGCTTGGTCCTGGCCAGGCTTGAGGCTAACATCCAGTTCTCCTAATTCCCAAACCGCTGTTCTTTGCACTATTTATTCTGCCTCCCCAATAATGTTCTAGGAAGAGACCAAGGAAGAGGAAAGAGTTATCACATTTAGTATTTTTGCGAGGAATTATCTTGTGTTCTTTTGCCAGTTTTGTCTTGCAGATGAACCCGTCAGATCCTAGAAAAAGGAAGGTCTATTTTGACCTTCTGAGATCCTCTTACAGATAAAGACTCCTGAACAGCAGGAAGATCTAAAGACTTCCAGACTCTTGATGGAACACTTTCATTTGAATCATCTCAGAATGAATTGAGAGATATTATATAGGATAAAATGTTTCAACCTGGGAAAATTCATGTTCATCTGCTTTTAAGGCAGATTAGAGAACTAATCTTGGCTGAATCCCACACCCAGTGACTTAGCCTGTAAATATAGCCAACCACCACTCCAGTGTGTATCAATGTTTACCCTGGATTATGATAAGATTAACTCTTATTGATATTTGTAACAATGGCTTTTCTCAACATTTCCTTGGATTTGGTAACAGAAGACCTTCTAGGCATAAACAGCTCTCAGGGCGTCCACACAAGAGTTTTCCCTGCGGAATAACGGGACAAACTGGAACGAGAAATATGTCTGAAAAAAGGTGACCGTAGATAAGGAAGGGAAGTTGTCCAGGAAAGGATAAGGTGGAAAGCAGGGAGGGAGTCTGAGAAATATAACAGAACGGAGAAAGGGATTGGTCTCATTCATTCATCCATTTATCCATCATTAGGCAGCTAGATGATACTGTGGTTAGAGTGCTGGCCTTGGAGTCAGGAAGAGCTGAGTTCAAATGTAGCCCTGAGTAAGTCATTTAACATCTCTAGGTCCCAGTTTCCTCATCTGTAAAATAATAATAGCAAGGGATCCTGATGGACCTACATCACTAGGTAGTTGTGATTATCATGAGATGAGGATTACAAAGGGCTTTATAAACCCTACAGCAATGCTAGCTCTTATTGTCATTTAACATTCAGAAAGTATTAAAAGTTTACTCTGAGTGAATAGAACACTGGTCCTGGAGTCAGAAGGACCTGAGTTCAAATCTGGCCTCAGATACTAGACACTTAACTAGCTGTGTGACCTTGGGCAAGTCACTTAACCCCAATTGCCTTGCCTTCCCCCTTCCAAAATGAAAAAAAAAGTTTACTCTATACCAGGCTAGGTGCCAGGGGATTTTTAGTGTCCTTTGTTCTTGAAGAGGACCAAAATGGCATCACTATGTGGGTGTCAAGGTAAAATGAGCCCCACTGTGACTGAACAACCCAGTATGATCTTGGAAGGCTCTACCACAGGTTGGGGACAAATAGTCCACATGAACATTGGGAGTGGAGATGTCTACATTTGTTCATCTCATGTTTCTTTTGAGCTACTGCATTTCTGCTTTGTTTATAGAGCCCAGTCCCTTCTTTGATGTGGGCACGCCATGCTGAGCAGTCCTAAGCCAGTGTCTCCCATGTGACACAATCAACTCCAAAGTTCTTGAGAGAGACCTTGAGAGTGTCCCTGTATCACTTCTTCTGACCAACATGTGAGTGCTTGCCCTGTGTGAGTTCTCCTTAAAATAGTCTTTTAGGCAAGCGTACTTTTGGCATTTGAGCAGTGTGGCCACCCCCTCCAAGGTACATACTCTACTGTCGAGTTTGAATGCTTGGCAGTTCAGCTCAAGAAAGAGCCTCAGTGTCCTGTACCTTATCTTGCCAGGAGATCTTCAGAATCAGGACATGAAATAATAAATGAAATTGTTCCTGGTTTGAAAGATCTTGCATTTTGGCAGTAGGTGGTGCCATAGTGCACAGAGCACTAGGCCTGGAGTCAGGAAGCCTTGAGTTCAAATTTATTTTTAGTCACTGGTTATCTGACCTTGAGCAAGTAAACTCTGTTTGCCTGTTTCCTCATCTGTAAAATGGGTATAATAATAGCGTTTACCTACCAGGACGGTTATGAGGCTCAAATGAAATGACGTTTGTAAAGTTCTTAAGCACAGTGCCTGATACATTGTAAGCACTATAGAAATACTAGTTATAATAATAATAACAATAATAATTATGATGGATTGATTATTATATAGAATAATTATTGTAATAATAAATTACTGTCATTATTATATTTGGGGGGTGATGTGGAGACACAGAATATACATGGGTCAGTAAATACAAAATACCTAACAGGTAAGTATCAAGTAATAGGGGTGAGAGGGTTCAAAAATAAGAGGTGAGCCTGGGAGGATTCTGAAGGATTTTAAGAGATAGTCTTGGTTCATTTCAAAAGGGTCAGAGATTTAGAGCTAGAAGTGACTTTTTCGGTCATCTGGCATAACACCCTTATTTTACAAAAGAGGTAACAAAGAGGCTAAGTGATTTCCCCAAGGTCACACAAGTAGTAAGGGTCCAAGCCAGGATTCATACCCAGGTTTTTTTTTTCTTTAAACTCAGGCACGAGGCTAACTTTTGATGTTGTTGTTCAGTCTTTGTGACCCCATTTGGGGTTTTCTTGGCAAAAATATGGGAGTGGTTTGCCATTTCTTTCTCCAACTTATTTTACAGATGAGGAAACTGAGGCAAATAAGGTTAAGGGACTTGCCCAGGGTCACACGGCTGATTTGAGACTGGATTTGAGCTCAGGTTTTCCTGACTCCAGCTCTATCCACTGTGCCACCTAGCTGCCCAACTTTAAATTTCTTAATAAATAGCTGAATGACCTTGGGGAAACCACTTTACCCAACTTTCTCTTCTGTGAAAGAGGTATAATAAACTTCAATGCTGGTCACCTCCTTTATGAACACAAAAGAGCTCCAGGGAACATGTCCCTGTACAGGTGAAACCATTGCTATCATCATTGAGTGGGGCAGGAATCTTCAGTCTCCTGCTCTCCTCTTCCAGGCTTTCTTCCCCCAGAGCTGCCTCGGTGGTTTCTGAAGCACAGCACCAGAGGGAGCTCAAGACCAAAGGGTGGCATTTGTTGAGTTGGGTGCCATAGCTTCCTTGGTTATGCATTTCTTCTGCAGGTGGAAGAAGACTAGAAAGCCATATAACTCTCTCCCTTCTAGTCATAGACTCCCCAGCTCCAGACTTATAGAAAGATGCATTGTGTCAGGAGGCTTGGGAGTGGGACCAGAAGCTAGGCCCAAAGAGGTAAAAAATCTGAAATTTTACTAATCTTCACCCTAGTAACCTGGGCCCTAAAAGGAACCTCAGGCCCTTCTCTTGAGGGTGCAGGTATTGGTTATTGGGTCAAGCACCTGCTAAGGCAGTCTAAGCCAGGTCTGGATTAACTAGAGAAGAGCTGAGAAAGTTTGACACCTTTCCTGTCCTCTGAGAGCTTGCTATCTAGTTGGAGAGATAAAGAATGAGATAGCAGCCCATAATACTGCATTGACATAATTAAAGTGTTAAAATGTGTGGCTTTAGGATAAGCATCTGGGCCTGGGAGATAAATGCTGTGGTCAGGGAAGGCTAGTAGAAATGTAAGTGTGTGTGTGTGTGATAACTGTGCTTTTGAACTATGCTTTGAAAACAAAAGGGAGATTGGCTGATAAAAATCTATTACCTTCCCTGTGCTGCAGCAAAATGCCTGGCGTTAGAGGGGTGGGGGCTGTTCCCCCATTTCATCTCTTGCCTCCTGAACTTCTGCACATGCACCATGCCTGGAATGTATTTCCCCCTTGCCTTCTGCTCTAACAATTCTTAGTTTATTTCAAATCTTAGTTCAGAGTAGTGTTGTTCAGTCAAGATACTGGAGTGATTTGTTATTTCCTTCTCCAGTTCATTTTACAGATGAGGAAACTGAGGCTAACAGGGTGAAATGACTTTCCCAGGGTCACACAGCTAGTAATTGTCAGAGGCTGGACTCAGGAAAATGAGTCTTTCTAACTCCAGGACTGGCACTCTATTCTCTATGCCACCTAGCTCAGTTATCCCTTCCTATAATCAGCCTTTCTTGATCTTTCCAATGTTAGAGCCCTCACAAAGAATCATTGCTTCAGAGCTGGAAGGAACCTTAAGGTCACTTTACAGCCTCTTTATAGATAAAGAAACAGAGGCCCAGAGGAGTGACTTGCTCGAGGTCACACAGCTAGTAAAGTATCTGAGGTAGAATTTGAACTCAGGTCTTTCTGGTTCCAGCTCCCAACATTCAGTCCACTACACCACCTAAACGGCTTCTTCCTTTTCAGATTGCTAAGTATTTATCTGTTTGGTTATAGATTGTGCACTTTTTGAGGATAGGGACTGTTTTCCACTTTTCTTTCCTTATCTTTGTATCCCCCAAGCCTTGTTGGAGTTGAATTGATCATAAGTAAGAACAGTTCTCTTTCCTTTGCTCATGATCCTTCCCCCTGCCTTACTGGCTTGTAGATTTAGAAGGAAGCAATCATAAAAGTCATCTAGTCAAACCCAGTCAATTTTATAGATGTCTGGAATGTCTTCCTTCCTCCTCTCCCTCTATCACAATACTGCCCATCATTTAGTTCCAGCTCAACTCTCACCTTTTCCAGGAAGTCAAAGTCAGCCAGATGGTACAACAAACCTAGACTCAGAAAAACTTGAGTTCAAATCTTGCCTCAAACACTTAACTAACTGGGCAAGTCACTTAAACCTGTCTGCCTCAGTTTCCTTATTTGTAAAATGGGTATAATAATAGTACATATCTTCTAGGGGCATTGTGAGGGTCAAGTGAGAATATGTGTAAAGTTCTTTGTGAACCTTGAAGTGATATGCAAATATTGTTACTTAGAAGTCTTTTCTGATCACTCTCTAAGCCCCACCTTGAAATTCTATAGATCATAAAGTCTATACACACCCACATACAAGTAAAGTATTCTTCTATATGTTATCCCTTCCACATTACAACTTTCCCTATCACTGTTTCTATATATCTTAGATCAGTATAAGAAATTAAATGGAAATTTTGGAGTTTTGAAGAAGCCACAGATGACATGCTAAGGCCAGCACAGAAGCCTACGACACAGACACAGAGCCTATGACCAAATACTTAACCCACATTTGACAATTTTACAACCCATAAAAGAAAGAGAAAGAAATTCAGACTTCTTCTTTAATAGAAAAAGAGGGTCAAAATTTTTTACACAGATTTTCCAGATTACAGGGAGCCATATCTCCAACCCCCAAGATGTGGAGGGGATAACTGTATATACTTTACCTGTGTATGTGTACTTTACAGAAATTATACATTCATCCATCCATACACAGATAAATAGTATGCAAAAGAAGGTGCTATGGAACTCCTCTAATTAAAAACAAAATAAAAACCATGAACATGTGTGTATGTATGTGTGTAAATATTTATTAAAATGCATGTATGTGTATATAAACATATGTGTGTGTTTGTAAACATGTAAATCTAAATATGCACACACAGACATGTGCCAAAAAGTTATTTGTGTACTGGTCTCATTTCCCAATTACACCGCTGGTATAGGGGTAGAAGTTGGGGAATGAAATAAAATAAATGTAACTGACATTATGGGTTTTTAAATTTTGTTTTTAATTGGAGGCACTTGAAGGTTATCAAAGTATGTTACTTATAATATCTCATTTACTCTTTACAACCATGCCATATACTCCATATGTCTCTTTTCCCATAAGTTACTATGCTTTTTGGATGGATGGCCATGGTGGCCTCAGTCTCCCATAAGTCAAGTTCAGGACCTTAGAGTTGGAAGTTACATTGAAGGCCATCTAATCCAACCTGCATTTGAACAAGAGTCTTTGCTATAATATATCTCTCCACTTACTAAGAACCAAACTATATTGGTCACAAAGAGCATTGCTAAGAATGTGCAGAGTCTGGCTGTTGAGACAAATTACAGAAGAAATATTGTCCCCTGTTTTTTTTTTCCCTTAATAACATTTTATTTTTTTTTTCCAATTCCATGTAAAGATAGTTTTCAGCATTCATTTTTGTAAAATTTTGAGTTCCAAATTTTTCTCCCCACTCCCTTCCCAAGATAGCAAGCAATGTGATAAAGGCTATACATGCACAATCATGTTAAACATATCGCCACATTAGTCATGTTGTGAAAGAAGAATCAGAACAGAGGAAAAAAACACGAGAAAGAAAAAACAAAAAAAATGAAAATAGTATACTTCAATCTGCATTTAGACTTCATAATTCTTTTTTTGATGTGGATAGCATTTTCCATTACAAGTCTTTTGGAATTGTCGTGGATCATTGTATTGCTGAGAAAAACTAAGTCTATCATAGTTAATCATTGCATAATGTTACTGTTACTTCATACAATGTTCTCCTGGTTAAGTTCAGTTCACTCAGCATCAGTTCATGTAAGTTTTTCCAGGTTTTTCTGAAATCCCCCCATTTATCATTTCTTGCAGGAAAATAATATTCATTGTATTCATACAACACAACTTGGTCAGCCATTCCCCAATTGATTGACATCTCCTCAAGTTCCAATTCTTGGGCACCATATAAAAAGAGCTGCTATAATTTTTTTTTTGTACATGTGAATCCTTTCCCCTTTTTTATGACCTCTTTGGGATACAGACCTAGTAAGATACAGTAGTGCTAGATCAAAGGGTATGCACAGTTTTACACCCCTTTGGGCATATTTCTAAATTGCTCTTCAGAATGATTGGAGCTGTTCACAACTCTACCAACAACGCATTAATATTCCAACTTTCCCACATCTTCCCCAACATTGATCATTTTCCTTTTCTGTCATATTAGCTACTCTGGTAGATGTGAGATGGTACCTGAATTGTTTTAATGTGCATTTCTCTGATCCATAGTGATTTAGAGCATTTTCCCATGATTATACATAGCTTTAATTTCTTTTCTTTTCTTTTTTTTTTTTTTTTGGTCTTTTGGAGGGCAATTGGGGTTAAGTAACTTGCCCAAGGTTACATGGCTAGTTTGTGTGTGTGTGTGTGTGTGTGTGTGTTAAGTGTCTGAGGCCGGAACTGAACTCAGGTCCTCCCAACTCTGGGGCCAGAGCCTTACTCACTGCGCTACCTAGCAGCCCCCATAGCTTTAATTTCTTCATCTGAAAACTGCTTGTTCATATCCTTTGACCATTTGTCAATTGGGGAATGATTTGTATTATTATAAATTTGACTCAGTTTCCTATATATTTGAGAAATTAGGGCTTTATCAGAGATACTGGCTATAAAAACTTGTTTCCCAGCTTTCTGTTTCCCTTCTAATCTTGGTTGAATCGGTTGTATTTGTGCAAAGACCTTTTAATTTAATGTAATCAAAATTATCCATTTTGCATTTCATTATGTCCTTTATCTCTTGTTTAGTCATAAATTTTTCCCTGCCCATAGACCTGACTGTAAACTATTCCTTGATCTCCTAATTTGCTTATGGTATCATCCTTTATGTCTAAATCATGTACCCATTTCAACTTTATCTTTGTATAAGGAGTAAGATGTTGGTCTATACCTGCCTGATTATAAGTCTGCCATACAATTTTCTAGTTTTCCTAGCAGTTTTTGTCAAATACTGAGTTCTTACCCCAGAAGCTGGAGCCTTTAGGTTTATTAAACAGTAGATTGCTATAGTCATTGGCTACTGTGTCTTGTGTACCTAACCTATTCCACTGATCCACCACTTTATTTCTTAGCCAGTACCAAATAGTTTTGATGTTTGCTGATTTACAATGGTACAACTAGGTCACCTTCCTTTGAGTATTTTTTCATTAATTCTCTTGATATTCTTGACCTATTATTCTTCCAGATAATTTTTTATTATTTTTTCTAGTTCTACAAAATATTTTTTTGGTAGTTTGATTGGTATGGCACTGAATAAGTAAATTAATTTAGGTAGAGTTGTCATTTTTATTATATTAGCTCAGCCTACCCATGGGGAATTGATATTTTTCCATTTGCTTAGATATGACTTTATTTGTGTGAAAAGTGTTTTGTACTTGTGTTCATAAAGTTCCTGGATTGGCAGGTAGACTCCCAAATATTTTGTATTGTCTATAGTTATTTTAAATGGAATTTCTCTTTCTATCTCTTGCTGCTGGACTTTGATGGTAAAATATAGAAATAATGATGATTTATATGGTTTTATTTTATATCCTGCAACTTTATTGAAGTTGTTAATTGTTTCAAGTAGCTTTTTAGTTGATTCTCTAGGATTCTCTAAGAATACCATCATGTCATTTGCAAAGAGTGATATCAATGCCTATTCTAATTCTTTCAATTTATTTTTATTCTATTATTGCTAAAGCTAACATTTTTAGTACAATATTGAATAATTGTGGAGATAATGGGCATTCTTGTTTCACTTCTGATCTTATTGGGAATGCTTTTAGCTTATCCCATTACATATAATGCTTGCTGATGGCTTTAGATAGATGCTGCTTATCATTTTAAGGAAACTCCATTTGCTCCTGTTCTCTCTAGTGTTTTTAAATAGGAATGGGTGCTATATTTTTTCAAAAGCTTTTTCTTCATTTATTGAGATTATCATATATTTTCTGTTAGTTTTGTTATTGATATGATCAATTATGCTGATAATTTGCCTACTGTTTAAACCAGCCCTGCATTCCTGGTATAAATGCCATCCAGTCATAGTATATCACCCTCATGATAAATTGCTGTACTCTCTTTGTTAATATTTTATTTAAAATTTTTGCATTAATACTCATTAGGGAAATTGATCTATAATTTTCTTGCTCTGTTTTGTCCCTTACTGGTTCAGGTATCATCAACATATTTGCATCATAAAAGCAATTTAGTAGGACTCTGCCTATCTTCCCAAATAATTTCTATAGCATTGGGATTAATTGTTCTTTAAATGTTTAATAGAATTCACTTACAAATCCATCTGTCCCTGAAAATTTTTTTTTCTTGGAGAGCTCATTGATGACTTGTTCAATTTCTTTTTCTAAAATGGGATTATTTAAGTATTTAATTTCCTCTTCTGTTAATCTGAATAATTTATGTTTTTGTAAATATTCATTCATTTCACTTGGATTATCAAATTTATTGGCACACAGTTGAACAAAATAGCTCCTAATTATTGCTTTAATTTCCTCTTCATTGGTAGTGAATTCACCCTTTTCATTTTTGATACTGGTAATTTAGTTTTCTTCTTTCTTTTTTCAAATCAAATTAACCAAAGGTTTACCTATTTTATTGGATTTTTATAAAACCAGCTCTTTGTTTTATTTATTAGTTCAATAGTTTTCTTTCAATTGTATTAATCTCTCCTTGATTTTCAGAATTTCTAATTTAGTATTTTTAATTGGGGATTTTTAATTTGTTCTTTTTCTAACTTAATTAGTTGCATGCCCAATTCATTGATCTACTCATTATTTTATTCATGTAAGGATTTAGAGATATAAAATTTCCCCTAAGAATTGCTTTGGCTGCATTCCATAAATTTTGCTATGTTGTCTTATTGTTGTCCTTCTCTGATGAGATTATTGATTGTTTCTATGATTTGTTGTTTGATCCACTCATTCTTTAGAATTAGTTTATTTAGTTTCCAAATAATTTTTAGTCTGTCTTTCCAGTCATTTGTTACACGTAATTTTTGTTGCACCATCATCTGAAAAAAGACGCATTTAATATTTCTGTTTTCATGCATTTGACTAGGAGTTTTTTATGCCCTGAAATATGGTCAGTTTTTGTGTAGGTGCCATGTGCCACAGAGAAAAAGGTATATTCCCTCCTATTCCTGTTTAATTTTCTCCAGAGGTCTATCATATCTAACTTTTCTAAAATTCTATTCACCTTCTTAACTTCTTTCTTGTTTATTTTTGGTTAGATTTATCTAGCTAGGTGCTTCACTCTACTTCTCTTAGCTGAGGTCCATTTGAGTCTTTGTGCTACTTGTGTCATGGCCTCAGTTTACCCCATTCTTCAGTGCTTAGGGAGTGATGGGGGCCTGGAGCCTTGTTAGTCTCAGCTTCCTGTTCATGGCAGAGTATCAGGTTGCAGACAGTCTCTTTCCCTGATTTCCTCCATATCCTCCCCCCCTCTGCCCCGCCCCTCACAGAAACTCAGCTGGGAATCAGAGTTCTGGATATCTATCTAGAGAAACACCTGGATCACAGTCTTTCATGGCATCACCCAGATAGCCAAATTTGCCTGACATTGAGCACAGTAAAGGTGGACTTCTAGGCAAGATGTCTTTAGCAATTGGAATGTATGGGCATTCAGTTATGATGATGCCCTAGAAGGATTGCACACCAATGATAACCACCTTCATCTGACATGTGCAGTAAGGTTCTGTGGGAAAAGTTGGTCATCCCAGATCAGAAGTACCAACATCTTTCCAAGGCTGAGGAAAGAGAAAATAGTTTCTCCATAACCCCCTCAGGTTCCAGTGACCAAATTCACAAGGCCCTGGTAGTGAAGGCCAAGACTACACATGTCATCATGAATTCTCTAATTACAAAACAGACACAAGAAAGCATCCAGCACTCTGAGCAGCAGGCAGGGTTGACAGACATGGGATAAATTCCCCATTAAGGCTTCACCACAGAAGAAACCAAATATCACCCTGTGGCAGAGGCAGTTCATAAACTGAAGTTACAAAATGGAGAAAAGGCAAAAGAAAATAGACTGATTGCTTCAATTTAGTCTTCTCCAAGTAGGACACTCCATTCTTCTTCCAAGCAAAAGTCTAGAGGCTGGTTTACTCATGGATCTTCTACTTCCTTACCTGGCTTAGATGTCCAACAACATGGACTGTGGAAGTGGAGATGGAAACAAAACCTCATCTGAAAAATGGAGCCTTTTTGGACCAAGAACCTTTCAGAAATCCCACTCAGGTTTC
The DNA here is from genome assembly GCF_028583685.1 of Petaurus breviceps papuanus. Lineage (NCBI taxonomy): Eukaryota > Metazoa > Chordata > Mammalia > Diprotodontia > Petauridae > Petaurus > Petaurus breviceps. The sequence continues at coordinate 18,413,060 of NW_027185764.1, forward strand.
AGTGTACAGTCCTACAGAGGTACTCAGAAACCATCACCAGTGGAGCTCATTTGGGTTTAGGCTACTAGAATTGCAGAAGAACGAGCAGCTTTCAAATCATCTAAGATGGATTTTCCAGTGATGGAAGGAAAGAAAACCTCCATGAATCCATAATGTCAAGCCAAGAGACATGAATGTGTTGACTCCTACAGGGTTCTAAAACTCCCTTTTCATATAAGCAAAGTTTCTTTCCCTGGTGAGCCCACTATTATGTAGAGAGAGTATCTTAGACTTTGCTTTCTTCTCATCCACCTTGCACTTGACATAGGAAAGATGTAGTCCATTTACAATTCTGCTGAGGATGATATTCCTGGGGAGGTAGTGATTATTTCTTTAAATATTTGGGAAAACTTGAATCTTTCTAATGCAGGAAGACCTATTCTGTAATGTCCCAAAGCTGGTCTGGTACAGTTGACTGCAGCCAATTACCAATCTATAGAACTAGATTGCAGGGGCCAAGGGAAATAATTAAAGTCTAGTAAACTTTGTTCTGTATATTTTATCCAAGATGAAAAAAAAAGATTTATCTAGTTCTGAGAGGGGGAATTTGAGGTTTCCTAGTAGTATTGTTTTACTGTCTATTTCTTTCTGTAACTCCCTTAACTTGTTCTCTAAGAATCTGAATGCTATACCACTTGGTGTATATATGTTTAGAAATGATATTATTTCATTGTCTATGGTACCTTTTAGTAGGTTGTAATTTCCTTTCTTATGTCTTTTTTTTAAAGCAATTGGAGCTAAGTAACTTGCTCAAGGTTACACGGCCAGTTATTTTGTGTGGGTGTTAAGTATTTGAGGCTGGAACCGATCCCGTGTCTCCTGACTCTGGGGCTGGAGCTCTTACTCACTGCTCCACCTGGCCACCCCTCTTATGTCTTTTAATAAGATCTATTTTTGCTTTTGTTTTGTCTGAGATCGGGATTGCTACCCTTCCTTTTTTTTTTTTCTACTTTAGGTGAAGCATAATATATTTTGCTCCAGCCTTTTACCTTTACTCTGTGTGTATCTCTCTACTTCAAATGTGTTTCTTGTAAACAACATATTATAGGATTCTGGTTTTTAATCCATTCTGCTATCTGCTTCTGTTTTATGGGAGAGTTCATCCCATTCACATTTACAGTTATAATTACTAACTGTATATTTTGCTCTATCCTATTCCCCACCCCTCGTTTTCTCTCTCCTTTCACCCTGTCCCTCCTCACCAGAGTTTTGTTTCTGACCACTACCTCCCTCCATCTCTCCTCCCTTGTATAACCCCCCTCTCCCTTTTCTTTCCTCTTTCCTTTCTTAATTCCCTAAGGGGTAAGACAAAATTTTATACCAAACTGAGTGGTTATGTTATTCCCTGTTTGAGCCAAATCCAATGAGAGTAAGGCTGAAACAGTGCTTGCTCCCTCTCTTCTTTCCCTCCCCTTTGACTCTTCATGTGATATAATTTACCCTATTCTGCCTCTCCCTTTCCTCTTCTCCCAGTACAATCCTTTTTTTACCCTTTCTTTTTTTTCAGATCATCACATCAAAGTTAACTTAAGCCTATACCTTCCATCTATGTAAACTCTTTCTAATGCCCTAATAGAGCTACAATTCTCAAGAGTTACAAGTATCTTCCCATGTAGGAATATAAACAATTTAATCTTATTGAATAACATTTTTTTCTTTCTTGTTCATCTTGGTATGCTTCTCCTGATTTTTAAATTTGAAGATCAAATTTTCTGTTCAGCTCTGGCTTTTTCATCAGGAAAGTTTTAAAGTTTTACTATTTCATTAAATGTCCATCATTTCCCCTGAAAGATGTCACTCATTTTGATGGGTAGTTGATTGTTTATTATAATCCAAGCTCCTCTGCCTTCTGGAATATCATATTCCATTCTCCCTTATCCTTTAATGTAGAAGCTGCTAAATCCTGTGTAATCCTGACTGTGGCTCTTTGCTATTTGAATTGTTTCTTTCTGACTGCCTGCCGTATTTTCTCCTTGACTGGAGAATTCTGGACTTTGGCTACAATATTCCTTGGAGTTTTCATTTTGGGATTTTTTTCAGGAGGTGATCAGTGGATTCTTTCAATGATTACCCTCTGGTTCTAGGATATAAGGGCAGTTTTCCTTGATAATTTCTTGAAAGATGCTGTGCAGGCTCTTTTCAGGTACTCCAATAATTCTTAAATTATCTCTCCTGGATCTGTTTTCCAGGTCAGTTGTTTTACCAATGAGGCATTTTCTTCTATTTTTTCCATTCTTTTGATTTTGTTTGACTGATTCTTGATGTCTCATAGAGTCATTAGCTTCCACTTGCCCAATTCTAATTTTTAAGTAATTATTTTCTCCAGTTACCTTTTGTACCTCCTTTTCCATTTGGCCAATTCTACTTTTAAAGAAGTTTTCTCTTCAGTGGATTTTTCCCCCCATTTAGCCAATTCTATTTTTTATGGAGTTGTTTTCTTTAGCCAATTTTTGTGCTTCCTTTTTGTTATGGGAATGGGAATCTTAAGATCTTCCCTGCCCCTTGGCCCCTTGATAGACTTAAGTGACTCAGAGTCACTTATTTGAAAATATACTCTGCCCCCTAATAGGCTGAATGCAGTCACATGGAGCTTGTGGAGGGAGGCTTGTTTTTCAGGAATGCCCACACCTTGTTACTTTGTGATTGGGCAGTGAGTCAAGAGGGTTGTGATGATCTCTGATACAGGAGAAGGCTATATATACCCTGATGTGAGGTTTTGCTGTGGGGCTCACTTTGAGAAGAGTTGTGTGATTTGACCAGATGAGACTCTGGGCAGCCATCGAGCCCTCTGGCTTTGAAAACCCAGATGTTGGTGCTTCCCTCTCTGGTAACTGACTAGGTATGGATGTAATGGTCAGACAGCTGGAAGGTTGTCTGCTGATCTGTTTCTCTCTTTGTATTTTTTGTCTGCTTTTAACTTCTGTTTGCATTATCTAAAGTTTGGGGTACTGACCTTTTCCCCCTGAACTAGGTAAATGATATATTTTTGATTAAAGCAAGATTGTTAACCCATTTTGAGTTGCTTTCCTTTAGAGAATCAGATCTAAAAACCTGTGTTAGCAGCCATCCTGGGTATGCTAGGGTGCTTGCTACTGCATTTTTCCAAACTGTTGACTCTTTTTTTTTTGGCCCTTTTGGAGGGCAATTGGGATTAAATAACTTGCCCAAGGTTACACAGCTAGTTTTTTTTTGTGTGGGTGTTAAGTGTCTGAGGCTAGAAACGAACTTGGGTCCTCCTGACTCTGGGGCTGGCACTTTACTCACTGTGCCACCTAGCCTCCCCTGTTGACTCTTTTTTCATAATTCTCCTGAATAACTCTCATTTCTTTTTCCAATTTCTTCTACCTATCTTGCTTGATTTTTAAAGACCCTTTTTGAGCTCTCCTGAGAGGATATTTTGTATCTGAGACCAATTCATATCTCTCTTTGAGACATCAACTGCAGACATTCTGACATTGTTGTCCTCTTTTGAGTTTGTCTGTGGATCTTACTTGTTGTCATAGTAGCTTTCTATAGTCAGAGCTCTTTCTTGTTTCTTACTCCTTTTTCAGATCATTTGGTGACTTTTAAACTTGAGCTCTGCTCCTGGGGGCACTGGAGGCACTATCCTAAGTTTTTTATGCTGGGGGCCATCGGCCTTGTCATTGACTTTTCCCACCAGATGCCAGGCAGTCCTAGTCATTCCTGTTGTGCTAGAGTTCCAGGGCTTGCAATTTGCCTTCTGTGCTGGGGCTGGAAGCCTTTTTGCTGGCTTGCTGAGTCAGGACTGAGGGGCCTCAGGTTCTGATCTATGCTGAGGCTAACAGCCTCTTGCTGGCTTGCCCAGACACTGCCTGTGCCAGACTGTACTTCCTTTTTATCCAAGTGAGATGGACCTTTCCTCAAGTCCTCTAGGTGGAAAATTGCTTTGCTCTGTCTTTTTATGGGTTCTGTCACTCCAGAATCCTTTTACAATCTTGATTTAACTTTGTTTCTGAGGAAAACTGGGGAGAGCTCAGGCAACTTCCTGACTTCTCTCCTCCATTTTGGCTCTACCTCTGTCCTCCTTCCCTAAAGAGGACCATAAGATAGATTAGGGTTGTATATGATCTATGGATAGAGTACATGGCCTGAAGTCAGAAAGGTGTCATACTTTCTCAACTGTTCTTTAATTATTCTAAACCTGGTCTAGTCTTCCCTAGCAAGTTATATAGGGGTTTGGATATATATATGTGTGTGTGTGTGTGTGTGTGTGTGTGTGTATGTGTAAACATATACGAATAGAGTGCTTGGTCTGGAGTCAGGAAGACAGCTTCCTGAGTTCAAATCTGGCTTCAGACACTATTACCTAACCCTGTTTGCTTCAGTTTCCTCATCTATAAAATGTGTGGAGAAAGAAATGGCAAACCACTCCTATGTCTTTGTCAGGAAAACCCCAAGTAGGTTCCCAGTCAGACACGACTGAACAACAACAATAACAACAAGCTGAGAGGTTCTATAGAGCTGGAAGAGATCTCAGAGATCATCTAATCCAACCCCTTCATTTACAGATGAGAAAACTGAGACCCTGGAGGATAAATGACTTGCCCAAGGTAACACAGTCATGTCAGACCTGAGATCTGAACCTCTCCTGACTCTAATCTATGTTCTTTCTACTAAGTTGAGCTTCCTGCTTTGGTCATGTTATGTGTCCACCCTCTGTCAGCCAAGTTGGCTAGTGGGTGTGCATTCCTCTGGACTGTTGGGGACATGACCTCTGATGTGGTTACCAAGTCTTGCATTCATCTCCCATCAAAGTCTGGGGCATCTGAATCAGACAGAGCTGGTGATTCACTTTGATGTCATCTACTTCCTTACTTTTGCTGTGAGGGGTGAGGAGAATTGTTTTAGCCCATACTTGCATCCTGGTCATGAATGACTTCATGTCTGGGGGACCAGGGCCAGTTGGGGGTGGGAGGAGGGCAGGGTGGAGAAAGGGACATTTGGAGCCTTTTTCTGTAACCAACATTGTTAAATGGAGCGGGAGGCCAAACAAAGCTAAAGATCAGTTATGTGGCTCCCAACAGGAAAGCAGAAACAGTGGCTTTAAGACAGAGCCTTTCAGGTTTGAGCCATTCAATTTTCTCTTCCCCTTCATTTCTAGTCTTCTAGGGAAAACAACAACAAAAAAAGCTCTTTATACTCAATGCCTCCACTTCCTAAGCCTTGAAATCTGGCTTCTGCCCCCACTGCTCTTCCAAAGATCTGTAATAACCAGTTCACCAAATCCAAAGGTCTTCTATTTTCAGTTCACATCTTCCTGGGCAGGCGTGCTGAAATGGACACTGTTGTCTGTTCCTTTCTTCTGCATACTCTTCCTTCTTTGGCTTTTGAGACACCACACCCTTATAATCCTCCTCCAGTCTGTCTAACTGTTCTTTCTTGGTCTCCACTGGGTTTTTGGTCTTTTTCTTTTTTTTTTTCCTCTTTCTTTTTTGTCTTTTTGGAAGGGTGAACGCAAGGCAATTGGGGTTAAGTGACTTGCCCAAGGTCACACAGCTGGTAGGTGTTAAGTGTCTGAGGCTGGATTTGAACTCAGGTCCTCCTGGCTCCAGGGTCGGTGCTGTATTCACTATGCCACCTAGCTGCCCCTCTTAGTCCTTTTCTTAAAGGCATACCTGCTAATCCTCTGCTCTCAGCCTGCCTCTCTTTAACAATCATAGTATTTAATAATTATTAATAATATTTAAATATTATTTTAATTTAATTAATTTTAATATTTTAAAATTAATAATATTTAAGTAATGTCTAAAGTTAGGGGAAGCATTTTCCGTGCATTGTCTCCCGTGATTCTAACAACCGCCCTGTGAGATAAGTGTTGTAGATATCATCTCCATTTTACAAATGAGAAAACTGAGGCTCAGAGAGTGACTTCTAGTGACTTGCTCTAGGCCACATGGTTAATGAGTGTCTGGGGCAGCATTTGAACCTAAGACACCCAACTCCATGTCCAGCATGATTTCTGTTACCCGATGTTGCATTTCTCACTGTATGTTCTGTTCCTTAGTGATCCCATTCATTCCCAATGGGTCAGCTTTTTTTTCAGTGGGTCTTCCTTTTGATTTGGCTCTTACTGCCATTAACCAAGAGATTCTTCTGTCTCCCTTACCTCTTTCATCTAATTGTTTCCCAAGTCCTCACCATTCCAGCTCAACAACATCTCTATTTTTTCCTCTCTATTCCCTCTGGCCTAGATGGCCTAGGACAAGTGTACTTGGTCACTTCTCTGGGCTAATATGAGCTTTTTTTTTGCTTTTTGGAGGGCAATTGGGGTTAAGTGACTTGCCCAGGGTCACACAGCTGGTTTTTGTGTTAAGTGTCTGAGGCAGGATTTGAACTCAAGTCCTCCTGACTCTAGGGCCAGTGCCCTATTCACTGCGCCACCTAGCTGTCCCCCTATGAGCTTTTTCTAGACTCCGCTGTCTCCCCCCTGCAGTTCATCCACAGCATAGCCAAACTAAGATTCCTTATGCTCTGAAGCAAAATTTTTCAGCAACTTCCAACTGCTCAACCCAAGTAAAGTTCAAATTTCTTCCCTTGGCATTCAAGATCTGCCATGATCTGGCCATATTCTGTCTTCCCAGCCTTAACTTCTCTGGCTCCCTCCCCATTCTTTATGGTTTGGCCAAAATAGTCTATTTGCTACCCTAATAATAATAATAACAGCCATAATAATAGCTTGCATTGATATGATCCCTACTGTGTTCCAGGTGTAAAGTGCTAAACATTTTACAAATATTATCTCCTTTGTTTTTTAGAATGACCCTGAGATTATTATTCCTATCTTACAGATGAGGAAACTGAGACATACAGAGGTTAAGTGCCTTGCCCAGGGTCCTACAGCTAGCAAGTATCTGAGGCCATATTTGAATTCAGGTCTTCAAGATTCAAGGTCCTGTGCTCTATTCTCTGTACTACTTTGCTGCCCCCTTTCCCTATTCTCTGACTTTGCTCTCACTCTATACTTGCAATGTCCATTCATTCCTTCTTTGTTTGTTGAAATTCTTGTAAGTCCAACTCAGTAACTACTTCCTCCCAGTGATCTTCCCTTTTCCTTCCAGAGAATAATCCCCCTTCCCCCAACCACTTTCCTTTGAATCTAACACTCCTAATTTCATTCAACACATATTAAGTGACATCATGTGCTGATAAAATATTATTTTTGTATTAATGGTTCAGTTTGTGTAGCATGGTCCCCTGTTATACTACAGACTTCATCCTGTTTGCAAATGCCTGTCTTATCGATATTCAGTAGCTCTCGGACCCAGAAGTGATGTTGAATTTGAACATTATCAGGTTCATACTCTGTTTCTGATTCTTATAGGACAAAAAGGAAGATTATAGAAACAGAACTAAAAGTGACCTTAGAGGTCATCAAGCCCATCTCCTCACTTTGCAGATGGGGAAACTGAGGCTGAGAAGCAAAGTGACTTGTCCAGGGTCACATGGCTAATAAATACTTTAAGTTGAGTCTTGCTTAAGTGGGTCTTGCTGACTTGGAGTTCAGAACTCTGTTTACTATACCATAATACCCCTCTCTTGTGGCTCCCACTTGGGTGAAAAGAAAGGTTAGAGCTAGATGATCCCAATGAGACCTCTCAGTTCTAAGATCAATTACTCTAACTCTTTGAAAGAGTGCTAGGACAAGGGTAAGGTTTCCATAGCAGTTCTGAAAGAACAAATGGATTAGGATGGAGACCACTATTTCTGGTTCCTGAAGGATGAATTAATTGCTCACTTAAAAATATTCCCTACTCTTAGGATGAAAGTTACTGTGATAGAAGGTTGAGGAAGCATAAGGAATAGATATCTAAATCCTGGAATGTGTCCCCCACAAAATGGGTGGGGATAATGGAGTTAATAATAACAATGAGAAATTATTAAGCTTTTATTATATACAAAGTAGCTAGGTGACACCATAGTGCACAAAGTGCCAGACGTGGAGTCAGGAGGACTCATTTTCATGAATTCAAATCCACCCTCAGACACTTACTATCTGTGTGACCCTGGGAAAGTCACTTAACCCTATTGCCTTAGTTTCCTCATCTGTAAAACAAGGTAGAGAAGAAAATGGCAAACTACTCTAGTATCTTTGCCAAGAAAATCTCAAAAAGGGTTGGACATGATTGAAATAACTAAATAACAACAAGATGTACAAGGCACTTGTAATGGGAATGTAAATTTGTAAGATCTTCCCTGCCCCTAGGCTAAAGTGTACCTGGAGCCTGGGGTAGGAGGCTTGTTTTTCAGTAGATACTTCTTGATTGGCCAGTGAGTCAATAAGGTTGCTACATTCTCTGAGCCAGGAGAAGGCTATATAAGCCCTGATGTGTAGCTTTGTTTTGGGGCTCACTTTGAGAAGTGTTCTGTGATTTGATCAGATGGGATTATGGGAAGCCGTTGTTGAGAGCCCCCCCTCGGCTTTGAAAAACCCAGATGTTGAAACCCAGATGTTGATTGGGTATGGATGTAATGATTGGACAGTTTGAAATCTGTCTACTTGATCTGTTTCTGTCTTGATAATTCTGTCTGTATATTCTGAAGTTCGGGGTGCTGACTTCTTTTCCCTGAACTAGGTAAACGATACATGTTTGACTGATTAAAGTAAGTTTGTTAACCCATTTTGAGTTGCTTTCCTTTATCAAAGCAGATCCAAGAACCTGTGGTGGCAGCAAACCCTGGGGACGCTTGGGGTGCTTGCCGCTACAGCACTTTGTTAGATGGGAATGAAGAGAAAAAACAAGGATTCTTTGCTCTCAAAGAGCTTACAGTATGTCTAGACAGGTAACTAAAAACCTAAAATAATGTGAAGTGAAGCAGAAACTAACTACCAGTGAAGGGAATATATAGATATGAAAGTAAGGAGAATTGAATCTTGAATCTGGGTTCTAATCCCAGCTCTGTTGTTATACAGCTGTGTGACCTTGGGCAAATCACTTTTCTCTCAGACTCAGTTCTCCTGGCTAGCTTAGTCACTAAAACATGAGTTTCTTAATATTAAATTCATGAGTCCGTGCCTTAGATTCAACAAATATTTATTGGCATTAAAGTTTTCTTCCAAACTCTAGCACTATGATTTGCTTATTAAATTGAATTTCCTCATCTGTAAAATGAAAGTTAGACTAGGTGGTTTCTCCTGCTCCCTAGCTCTAACACTGGATGGTCTGTATTCATAGACTTAGAAACAGGTAGTTCAGGGCCACCATCTCAAAGTCTCCTTACTACCCATAAAATGCAGAAGCTTCAAATACTAATGACCAAAAGCAGCTTCCCCTGTTAAACATAATACATTGCATTGATCAAAATAGATGTTTAACAGCTTCTTGAATGAATGGATGAAAAAACAAATGAATGGAGAAAACCCCACTCTGCATGGATCTGCCCAGGTAGGAGTTATGAAAACAACAAAACTAAGCAAAGGAATCCTGGCTTGGGTCTGTCCACCTAGCTTTCCACCTACATCCCAATGACGATGATCTGGTTTGCTGTTTCCCAATCTTTTTCAATCTGTGACATGCCAATGAACTTTCTAGAACACAAGGGAAGAGCAAGGGAGTTTCCATTATCTATTTATCCACAGATCTATCCATCCACCCACAGAACCAGCATACATGTAGAAAAATGATTCATAAGTGGAAGTTCATAAGATGGGCTATCTTGGGATGTGGGACCTCACTGGAGCTCCTCAAGCAGAGACCAAATGACCACTTGTCAAATATGTTATAGTGGTGATTCTTTTACATACAGGTTAGACTAGATGTCTACTGATGACCTTTTTCCAACTCAGCAGCTTGAATCTTATGATTCCTTGTGATTCTCTGAGTCAGAAGACTATCTTTTAGCAATGATTCTGCCCAAATCTAGCTCTGTGACCATGGACAAGTTGCTTTGCTCTCTGGGACTCAATTTCTTCATCTGGAAAGTGGGAACAACAATACTTTCCCTGCCTATTTTGCAGAATTCTTGTGAATGTCAAATGAGATTGTGGGTCTGAAAGAGCAATTCACCAGACACGGATGTTTAAAAAAAAAATCCTACCCTCAAAGGACAGAATTGCCCTCAGTCTGCAGTTCAAGATGAGTGGACTTTGCCTGAGAAAACCGATTTTTCCCAGGGTTTACCTCTCATTTATTTTAGAATCATTATAGGATGAGCAATTAGAGGGAGTGTCAGCCAAAAGTAACTTTCCCATGGGATCTCTTTTACTATCTATCTCAAAGTGCTGTTGTGAGGAAAGCAAAATGAAAAGTGATCATATCAATGTGAGCTATTACTATTCCCATTATTGCTGTCTTTAATAATAATGAATAATAGGACTTAACCAGGGTTACAAGCACATTTAGCATATGTCAGCAATGGGACTTGAACTCAGGTCTTCCTTCCTTCAAAGCCCCACTCATAGCACCTACAAAAGATCTTTCCTGATTCTTACCAGCTTCTAATGACTCCTTTGTTATTGTTGTTCAGTCATTTTAGTCTTGTCTGGCTCTTAGTGGCTCCACTGGGGGTTTTCTTGGCAGAGATACTGGAGTGGCTTGCCATTTCCTTCTCCTTCTGATTTTATACATGAAGAAACTGAAGAAAAGTTCAGTGACATGTCCAGGGTCACACAGCTAGTAAGTGTCTGAGACTGGTTTTGAACTCAGGTCTTCTTGACTTGAGTCCCACTGCTCTAACTACTGCACCACTTAGCTACCCATTAATGATTGCTACTGTTCCCAAATTGCCTTGTATTTACTCTGTATATATTTGATATTGACTCACGTGTATACAAATTTTCCTCCCCACTTCTATAAAATGTAAGCTTCTTGAGGGAAGGGGCTTTTATTCTTATTGTTTAATCCCTACTGTGTAATAAAGCAAAGTGTATATTGTAAGCACCTAATAAATGCTTTCTAATTGGTTGGTTAATTCCATCTCTCTCTTCTCTGAAACTTTCAAGAAGACTATTTGGAAACAGGGCATAAAAAGGGAGCTAGAGGTTTTACTCTGTTGAAAATGAGAATTCAGATCCCCAAAGTTGGTTATTTTGGTCTGAATCACTATAGTTGGTCGTTTGCATCACCAAAATGACTGTGGAAATTACACACTTCCATTTTGTTTTCTGTTATGTGGATTCAGCCAAAAAAGGCTTCTGTAGATACAGATCCCAGTGACTGGCCAAGTCCATTCTCCCATTATTGTAGCCTTCATACATGCTCTGCCAGCTACAGCAGCAACAGCCAGTGTATGTACGTGTTGGGGAACCTAATGTCCCAGAAAAAAAAGAAAGAGTCCTTTTGCAACTGTTCAAGTCACACCCATATATGACCTCCCTTTTCTTTGCCTGCTTCCTCCTTCCTCCTATAAGACATAATACTTTTGCTACGTTTTTGCTGTCTTGAAGCAAGTTTAATCAATAACCAATTATCATGGTAGCCTACAGGCAAGAGAATGGACTAGTGATCATCTGAGATATAAGAGAACATTAGGCCTAGAAAGACAGTATTAGATATAGAGTTAATACCCTTCCACAACCAGATAAGGCTACGGGAAGGAAGTACTTACTAAGCACCTGATTGGCACCAGGCATTTTATAAATATTATCTCATTTGTTCCTTACCACAACCTGGGATGGAGATACAATCATAGTCCCTTTTTCACTGAGGCAGACAGCAGTGAAATGATTTGCCCAGGATCACACAGCTAGTAAGTGTATAAAGTAAGATTTGAATCTGGATCTTCCTGATTCCAGGTTCAACACTCTATACCCAACTCCATCTAGCTTTCTTAGGCAAAGGAGGAGGGCCTTGCCAAAAGTTAATGGCCTATCTCTTGATTCCCCATCTGACTTTCTTTCTGTGATAATATGATGTTTCTCTTTTGAAAGCCTTCCAAAATATGGAGGTTTTCTCATTATAACTGGGAAATATTCTTGCACTGGAGTACAGATCTTTACAGGATCATAGACTCAGAACTGGAAGGGACCTATAGGCAATTTCATTCAACCCTTTAATTTGACAAATAAGGAAACTGAGGCCCAGAGAAGTTAATGACCTACCCACAGGTAGTGAGTGGAGGAATCAGTATTTGAACACAGGTCTTTACTCTAAACATAATGTTTTTTTACTCTTCCCTGAAATGGGCCTCTCTTCCTTTTTTTTTAATTAAAACAATTTTTTGACCTCCATTCCTTGCAATCAAATGGCTTTCTCTAACCCCACCAGTGCTTTTCTATCCTCCTTGTAATAAGAAAAAAAGATACACCCGCCTTTGTTTATCGAGTAGCTCATTCCCTAGTTTAATTTCACAGCCTCTGTTTCCTGAATCTGTTTTTATCTCTGATGACCATTGGTCTCCTCAGGTTCCTCTCTGGAACATAACTGTCTTGCAGTTTCCCCTTCATTCTTTTCATTGTGCTGCTCAGATCAGAGAGTCCACAGTGAGCTAAATTCAGCTAGGAAACCGAAGGCTTTTTCTGATTGGTCCCCAGGGTGGCTCCAGTAGCCAGATGGCAGGTAAACAGGTGAACTGGGAATCATTAGGTATTATTTTTGAAGGAAACATTTGGGGGCTGTTTTCCCCACATAAAAACAGAACAAAACTGAACACTCAAAGCCCAGGCTCTTCATCTGGAAAGCAGGAAATAAAAATGCTCATACTCATATTTATAAGGTTATGGATGTATGTTGGGGAGTGAGGCAGGGCTTTGAAAGCCTCGAGACTCAATGAGAACATGAGTTGTTGTTTTCTCCCTCTGTTTTGCTTGTGATGTCATTGAAATTCTTGTTGATTGAATTGAGAAAGAACCATGGATTTTAAGTGCTTACAATATGTGAATCCCAAGACACAAAGATTAGCAGAACCCATTTGCTCCCTCAATAATCCCACAATCTTTTACCATGAGGTTATTAATGTTTTGGCTCTGTGCTTCCTTGGGTTTGGAGTACTTCTGGTGTAGAATCTCTCTATCTACTTAACCAGGTATATAACCTAAAGTCATATAGCTCAGTTACGATGGAGAGGTTGTGACCTGACCAAGGTCACACAGTCATAAGCAGGTCACCAACCCAGTGTCTTCCTGGCTTCAAGGCAGGTCCTTCCCAACTCTTCCTCCTAACTCCCAACTCCAAGATTCTCTACACTACCACACTGTCCCTCTTCCTAGTAAATGGAATTGATTAAATGTTCACAGACCTTAATAAGAATTGTTCTAATTATAATAATAAAAACAACTATCCAAGTGAGAAAAATTTCTCATTTGGGAAACTTGGCAAAGTCACCCACATTCTAAAAAAGGAGCAGAATTAGCTGCCCCTTGGCCAAAGCCTCCACACTGCCCTCTAATGTTCCAGTCCCAAAATAGTTGGGGAGGGAGGGAAGATGAAGGGAGTTGGGGGTGGGGAGGGGAGTCTCTTAGAAGGAAGTTCCAGGGATGTCTAATAAAAAGAATGCACTGGAAATTGAGGGAATGTCCATCAATTGAGGAATGGTTGAATAAGTTATGGCATATGGTTGTGATAAGAAGTGCTGTAAGAAATGATGAGCAGGTTGTTTTTAGAAAAACATGGAAAGATTTGCCTGAAACAAGCGGAACCAAAAAAACCTTATATACAGTAATAGCAATATTGTTCGAAGAATAACTGAAAATGACTAAGCTATTCTAAGTAATATGTGAATTCAAATAAACTATGAAGGACCTATGAAGGAAAATGCTATTCACTTCTAGAGAAAGAACCGAAATATGCAAGTATATATTGTATATATCTATGTCAAATGCTGACTTTCTCTAATGTGGGATAGGGAGGGAGGGAGGGAGAGAGACAACTTGGAATGCAAAATGTAGGTAAGAAAAATTTAAAAATAAATGAAAAAGAATGCACAAGGCATAATTGATTTTGATTCTGACTGGCCTAGAGCTTTTGGTATGTTCTGGTAAGATCTAGGGCAGTACATGGGAATGATGAAGAAAAAACATTCCCCCCCCCCCCCCCCCCCCCCCCCCCCCCC
>NW_027185764.1:18427205-18436098 GCF_028583685.1 Petaurus breviceps papuanus
GCCCCATCCTCATGAATGTTTGAAAATAGAAAACAGGGAGGATGTGTGAGAGCAATAAGACTGTGCCCTACTGGGAGGAAAGGAAGGGTCAGTGCTAAGACCTCAGCTATATTTATTCTGAATAAATGACCTAAAAGAGAAAAAGCAAAACAGTTATCCTCTAGCATCCTGATGGTACCACACCAAAACAATGGGGAACACATATATCCCAACACAGAGCAAATAACCTTCTCAGAGATTTAATAGCTGAAATAAAAGTTCAGAGGAATGACCCTTCCCTTTTAGATGCTTGCTTGTTAAACTGTAAAGTTAGATGGAGAATAAAGAGCCCGGGATTTATTGTTGTTTAATCATTTTTCTGTTGTGTATCACTTTTTGTGACCCCATTTGGGATTTTCTTGGCAAAGATACTCAGTGGTTTTCCATTTCCTTTTTCAAGTCATTTTACAATGAAGAAACTGAGGCAAAAAGAGTTAAGTGACTTGCCCAGAGTCACACATCTAGTAAGTGGAGTCCAGGATTAGAATAGAGGAGATCTGGGTTCTGGCTCTTTATTCTACCATTGACAACTTGGTTAGCCTTGTTAACCAACTTAACCGTTCTCAGAATCAGTTCCAGGAGGAGTCTAAAGGAGTTAATGATCCCTGCTTTATCTATTCCCAGGATGATTATAAAGATCAGATTAAATAATGAATCATTTATGGCACAGTGGACAGGATGTAGAAACTGGCAACAAGAGACAAATATTTGAATTCTGTCCAAGATAGCACTGTGTGATCATAGGCAAGTCATTTAACTTCTTGGACACTCGGTTTCCTCAATGGTAAAATGGAGATACATTTTTTTTAACCACCTACTTCAAAGGATTGTTGTGAAAAAAATGCTTTGCAAACCTCAAAATGCTATAGAAATTCAAATTGTCAGTATTTGTATCAGGCAGTATAGGATAGTGGAAGGATAGCTATTCTTGTAGTCGAGAAAACCTGGGTTCCAAATCTTCTTCCAACAAATATCAATAGAATGACCAGAGCAAGTTTTAACCTCTCAGCCCCCCAGGCAACTATAGAACCTGGCAAGGGAGTGTCCCTTTGCTTTGTGAGAGGAGTTTCCTTACCAGGAGAACAGCAATGAAATCACAAGTCTGATTTTTTTTAAAGTCCTATAAAAATATTAGGGCTCATGCCTCTTACTGGAGTTAATAGCAGGAGGAGGGATCTAGTGTCCAAGGAGGGGAGAAATAACCAGATCTAATGAAAGGAAATTCACCTGAAGCTTGATGGACTAGCTGCTTTCTACACCAATTCAGACAGCCAGGATTGGGGTTGGTTTCTCTGCCTTTGGAGTCTCTGATTTAGCATCCCAGAAAGGGAGTGACCTTGGCTGATCTCCAGGAAGCCTTCCAGTTCCCCCCTTGGGACATGGTTAACAGGATTCTTTGAGTGGACCAGATTTTATCTGGAGTCCATATTTTTTTTTGGTATCACTGGAAATCACAGAATCCTGGGCTTTTCATCCTGAAAAGCTCTCTTGAGGGAAAAAGCCTGGTATATACAGTAGATAAAATGTTACACCTAAGGAAGACAGGTTTAAATTCTGTCTGTGACGCTGGCTGTGTGACCACGGGAAATTTTCTTAACCTTTCTGTGGCCAATCTGGTCAATGGGAGTTATAATACTTAAAATTCCTGCATTACCTTACCTTAGAGGATTGTTTCGACACTCAGATGGTGTGACGTCATCATTCATTGCCAATTTTAAGGTACTTTCTCCCAAACCACACCTGGTGCTTCCTGTCCATAAAGAATCTATTCTGGGGGTGGCTAGGTGGTGCAGTGAATAGAGCACTGGCCCTGGAGTCAGGAGGACCTGAGTTCAAATTGGTCTCAGACATTTAACACTTACTACCAGTGTGACCTTGGGCAACTCACTTAACCCTAACTGCCCTGCCTTCCCCTTTCAAAACCAAAAAAAAAAAAAAAAGAATTTATTCTGCGTGGTCCAGGGCAGATATACAATAAATATGTGTTGAATTTAAATGAAGACCCCTGGGGAATTATTTAGTAGATTTGAAAGTATTTTAAATTGTGTATAGCATTTCATATTTTCCTGTGCTTAATTATATTCTGTCCTGTGTTGTTTAGTGCTGTTTCACAGGTGCTAATTTCTGCCCTCAGGGAGCTCACAATCTAGTTGGGGAGATAAAAGTCTTACCTATCTTTGTATTTTTTGAAGTATTAGGCACATTTCAAGAACTCAATATTTGCCTGATGAACCACCAGGTAGAGGGGCAAGGAAATATAACTTTGACTAGCACAGTTTAGGGTGACCAGACCATTTTTATCCACAAAGCTCATCATTAATGGTGGATAAGTTATAAATGGTTTTAGTAACCTAGAACTGTGGTACTAAAGGGGGAGTGGGAGAATGGGTAGGGAACTTGGACCAGCCTGACCTCAAGGTGTGTGTGTGGGGGTGAGGGGAGTGAGGATCCACCAATCAGAGAGTGGGAAGATTGGTTGTATCCCACCTGCATACTCAAAATGTTTTTGATAGGATTGCGTGACTGAAAAAAATTGGAGATCACTGATCTAGAATGTGCAAATCATATTGTCAGATCACTGAGCCACCATTGCCCTGGGGTAGGGGAGGGAGAAGAGAAGATGAAAAGGAATGTTTTAGATTTTTCCCACCAAAAATCTGCAGTCCTGTCATTCCCAACCCTGACCACAATTTCTTATGCTTACTCATGTCTACTCAAGGATCTGGCTGTCCCCCTCCAAACCCAGCCCCCATGTTGCTGCTTTGGTAAGCAAAAGAGGATTGGATGGTGGGGGTGGAAGGTAGAAGAGGGGCATTCCAGGATTAAGCCCACCTGTTTCTTGCCTGGAATCTTCTTCCCCTCTTTGCCTCTTGAATTCCTATCTACACCCAACCAACTCTAGTGGCTCCTTGTTGCCTCCAGGATCAACTACAAAATGCCATTTGTAATCTAAACCCCACCTACCTTTCCAGTCTTCTTATAACTCACTGACTGATGTTCAGTCTTTGATCCAGTGACACTGGCCTCCTGGTTGTTCCATGAACAAGACACTCTGTCTCTCAGCGCCAGGCATTTTCTCTGACTGCCCCCCATGCCTGGAATGCTCTCCCTCCTCCACTCAGATTACTGACCTCCTTAATCCCAACAAAAATCTCACCATTGACAGGAAGCCTTCTCCCACCTCTCTTAATTTTAATTCTAATGCCTTTCCTCTGTTAAACATTTCCTATTTGCTTTGTATATGTTTGTCTTCCCCATAGACTGTAAATTCCTTGAGGGCAGGCACTATCTTTTGCCTCTTTTTTGCATCCTCTATGCTTAGCACAGTGATTACCATATTGTGAGTGCTTAATAAACGTTTATTTATTGATTGATTGAAGGTCATTACAGAGGGGGAAAGGGCAGGATCAGAGAAGACTTCGTGGAGGAGGCAGCATTTGGTATGGACTCTAAAGTGTGGGCAGAAATGCAACAGGAAGAGGAAACGTTTATTCCAAGATCTGAGCAGGCACTGTTTCCCCTGGAATGCCCCACCTCCTACCTTCAACTCCCACCATACACTCCTCTTCTGCTTACTAAAGCAGCAACATGAGGTTTGAGGGTGGTCAGAGGCTCTAAGCAGATAAGAACAAGGATAATAACTGACATTTATTTAGTGTTTTAAGATGTGTAAATCACTTTACATATTTTATTTTTTTTTATCACCACAACCCTGGGAGGAAAGTGGTATTATTATCCCCATTTTACAGATGAGGCAGACATAAGTTAAGTAACTTGCCCAGGGGGTCACATAGCTAGTAAGTGTCCAATAGGATTTGAACTCAGGTCTTCCTGACTCCAAGTCTGACACTTCCTCCATTTGTGGCCAAGGTTGGAGATGGGATAACGGGAGATTTTTGATGCTAAACATTTGAAACATTCATATTCTTTTCTTCCTCATCCACCTCAGGGGCATGGGTGAAATAAATATGGAGAACAGTGCAACTCACTTGTTGAACGATATCCTTTAATGAATAGGTGCTTCACTAAAAATGCTGACTGTGGAGTCAAAGGACCTGGGTTCAAATCATGCCCCTGAAGCTTACTACCAGTGTGACTTTGGACAAGTCACTTAGCCACCCTAGACCTCAGTTTCTCAACTTTAAAATGACCAAGTTGGATTAAATGGTCCCAGAGGCCTCATCCAAGTCTGGACCTATGATCCTAATGTCCTTTGATCTATCTATGCTCCTCCCCCCAGGTCTCAGACACTCCCAGGCCCTTTACTACAACTAATTTCAAATTGGTCAGAAATCCAAGAAATAAATAAAGCAGAGAATAAGACCATGGCCCTAGAATTTCATTGCAATTCATTTGGAAATTTCTCCAATTCTCAGAACAGAGCCCTTTAAGTCCCAAGGGACAATCAGTCAACAGGGCCAGGCAAGTTACTTTGCAAATTAGTTCCCAAAGGAAACTGAAGGACAGGAAGTGATGCATTCGTTAAGAAAAAGGAATTGAAAGTCCCTTGAGTTCCAGAGGGATGAGACAACACCAGTTTGGGTAGAACAACCCTTCTTTGGACAGTCAGAGGGAAAGACCAAAGTTTGACCTAAGATGGGTGGAGTCAGGGGTGGTTGAGGAAGAGGAAGTCAGAGAGTGTTGGGTCTAATCCCATAAAGGCAGCATCTCCTAAGCCAGTGGTTCTCAAACTCAGTCTGTGAACTTTGGCAGGACCAAAGGCTTTGGGTCCAACTGCCTGGCACATAGTAGTTGCTTATACAACGTGTAGTAGATATATGATAGACTTATTCCCTTTCTTCTACCTACTAGACAGGGCTGTGGTGGGACCTAATGTGGGAATGCATAGAAAGCATTTTGTAAATGCAAAGAGCTATAAAAATGAAGACTATTATCAACAAGACCTCCCCCAGACTGCATGGCAAGGATTCAGGAAGGCATCTGGTTTTTATTAAATACCATAAGTCAGTTGTTCATTCTTGCCAGAATGAACCTTTTTTTTTTAATAGACAACCGTCACGTTATCAACATTAATTCTTCAGCAGATCACACTCTGAGAAATTTACCCTATTCTCCAAGTTTGTAGGAGTTGAAATGGGAAGAAAAAAGGTCAATAAAGAGGTCTTCTAGATTGGGTAGAATTTTCCTTAAAGTTCAGGTCTGACCATGTTATTCCCCAACTCAGCAAACTCTAGTGAATCCCTATTACCTCTAGAATCAAACACAAATACTTCTATTTGGCATTTAAAGCCTTTGCCAAACTGCTGTTACCAGCCTTATTAAACATTACTTCCCCTCACAGACCCTTTATTGTCATTCAGTTGTTTCTGACTGTGACTTCATTTGGGGTTTTCTTGGCAAAAACACTGGAGTGGTTTGCCATTTCCTTCTCATTTTACAGAGGAGGAAACTGAGGCAAACAGGGTCAAGTGACTTGTCCAGGGTCACACAGCTAGTAAGTGTCTGAGGCCAGATTTGAACAAAGGAAGAAGAGTCTTCCATGACTCCAGTCCTGGCAATCTATCCACTATGCCATGTAGCTGCCCCTCACATACTCTACAATCCATCTAAACCAACCTTCTTGCTGATTCTCCTCACATTCTAAACAACATCACCTATCTCCTTGCTTTTAAACAGGCTGTATCTTTTGTACCCAAATGCATTCTCTCCTCACCTCCTCTTATCTTAGAAAGCACACTTTCTTTCAAATCTCAGCTTAAACACCACATTCTATGTCAATCCCTTCCAGCTGTCAGCACAAAAATTACTCTGAATTTATTTTGCATATGTACTATAAAGTCTACCCCTATAGAACCAATCAACCTATAACCACTTATTAAGCACCTACTATATGCCAGACATTTTGTTAAGTGTTGGGGGGGTACAAAAGAAGACAAAGCGTAGTCCCTGCCCCCAAGGAGCTCATAATCTAATGCAAATTTCATTAGAGCAGGGACTATATAATTTTTTCCCCTTTATATTCCCAGTGTCTGGCACAGTGCCTAGTAGAAAGTAAGTACTCAGTCAATGCTCATTGATTTATTGGGTTGAAATAACAGTAAAAGCAGGGGTGGCTAGGTAGTGCAGTGAATAGAGCACCAACCCTGGAGTCAGGAGGACCTGAATTCAAATGTGCCCTCAGACACTTGACACACTTACTAGCTGTGTGACTTTGGGCAAGTCATTTAGCCCCAATTTCCTTTCCTTTCCCCCTCCAAAAAAAAAAGAAAGAATAGTAAAAGTAATAATATCACATTTATATGACAGTGTTTGGGTTACAAAATCTCTGAGTTTGAAGGGACCTCAAAGGGCATCCAATCCAACCCATTCCCGAACATGAGTCTCTTCTATAACATCCCTGTCAAGTGGCCATCTGGTCAAACTGTTCAAACTCTGCCCACCCAGGGATGCCAAAAACTGTTGGAGTTTTACGATGTGTTGTGGTGGAACCATCTCAAAGAGTTCAGTCAGACCATCTCTAATCCAAGTATTGGCATTTATTGAGACTGACACCTCTTATGAAGTGGGCTGGGTTCCAAGAGGAACCAGCAACTTCAGAGAAAGCAAGATGGATTTTTACAGGGTAAAGATGCAATTACATAACAGAAATTATGAATATTAAAAAGGCAGGAGGGGTTTGTTGAGGGATTAGGTAATAGAGGAGGGGTCCCAGTCATGGCGGAACTTCAAATGTGATTACCCACAATGCGTACAGAAAAACCCATGTGGGGGGGTATGTGTGTGTGATAATGATATTATAATATGCCTCTCTACATCATAAGTTTTCTCTAGGTCAGTTCACTACTACTGCACATGTACCTACTTAGGGAAAGTCCCTTCTATTGCTTTGGGGTCCACATCCTGCCCAGGCATTCTGGTGGTACTGCTTTCTGATGGGTTGAGTTTTGTGGTCCTGTTTGGAACTAGATGGATGTGGTTGTGGTTGAATGCATGGACACAGCTGCTTTTTCTGGGGGAAATATGAGGAATGGGTCTGGGGGCAGTAGCTATCTGGAGGCAGTGGCTGGGATTCCATCACATGGACATGCCTGCTGTTCTGTGAGAACTCTGAGTTCACAGACACACCTGTTGTTCTAGTGAGCAGTGAGGCATATATGAAGAAGTTAGGATATTGAGTGTGGGAGGGGGTGAGTGACTAGGTAGGGGCAGTGGGCCTGCTGTTCAGTGGGGCCTATAAGGAAGCTAGAATAATGGGACTTGGGGCAGCTTTGTTAAGATTCCTTCAGTCTCTGCTTGAAGATCTCTGGGGAAGGAGAAACTTATCACTTCCCAAGGTAGCCACTTTCACTTTTGGATATTTCAATCATGAGGAAGTTTCTTTCCTGCCAAAAAGCCAGATTTGCCTCCTTGCAACACCCACCTGCCTCTCCTAGTTCTGCCCTCTGCAGGAGCCAACCAGAACAAATCAAAGCCATCTTCCATGTGATACCCTTTCAAGACCTCCATTTCCTCAACACCCACTGAATTTAGGAATCTCTGCCAATAGCATCTTTGACAGATGGCTATCCAACTGCCCACTGGATATGTCCAAAAACTCAACAACAGCTCAGGTTTAATAGTGTCTTGAGATTTTAAAAGCTCTTTCCTCACAACAGCCCTGTGAGATAGATAGTCCCTCAAGTTTCTTATGGCCATGATGGGAGGTGGAACTTCTTATGATCACAGTGGGACACTTGTTACCTCCTCAGGCCTCAAGTGATTGAACACAGCTTCTTTCCTCCCACCCACAACATGAGGAGACTTTATCTAAAGGGAAACAAAGCTGTATCTTGGACCTTATTGACCTAAGTGATTGACCCCAGCTTCCTTCCCACCCCTGCCAACACAGGGTAGGCCTAGGACAAAGCTGTCCTTGGGACCTGATTGTCCTTAGTTTCCTTGATGCAGCTTTCTGGTCATCTTTTTGTTGTTCAGCCATTTTTCAGTTCCATCTAACTCTTTGTTAACACATTTGGGATTTTCTTAAAAAGATACTGGAATGGTTTGCCATTTCCTTCCCCAGATCATTTTATAGATGAGGAAACTGAGGCAAACAGGGTTAAGTGACTTGTCCAGGGTTACATAGCTAGTAAGTATGTGAGGCCATATTTTAACTCAGAAAGATGAGTTTCCTGACTGCAGGCCCAGTGTTCTATCCACTGTACCACCTAGTTGCCCTCCTGGTCATCTAAGGGTATTAAAAAGCCCCAGCCACATAGAGTGTAGCTGTCAAGCTACCTGGATGATTTCAAAAGCCCATGGGAGTCACTTTACCCTGCCCTACTGATCAGAAGGTAGACATGAGGGTTGAGGTTAAAGGCTATTGTGTCCTTGTTGCACATTCTTGCTGAGTTAGGGCAAAGTAAACCTCCTTTTTTATTAATGGTTCAAGGACTTTCTAGTTCCTTTTTTCATCCCAACATTGAACCTGGAGCAGCAGGTCCAGGTCACAAATTCACTGCTGGACAGCTCCCCTTCCTCTGTCTGCCTGTTACTGTGCCTAAATCTGTCTCTTGATTAAGTGCTGTCCTGGGGAACAACATAGAACCAGCATTCTAAGCTTTTAACATGACAGCCTTTCAAATAAGAGACAGTCAGTAACAGTGATAAAGGTCACTGTCCTTGGGGGCACAGGGACTGGGTTGGCAATTTCTACATCTGTAGAATGAGAGGTCAGACTAGAGGACTCCAAGGTCTCTTCTACTTCTCAGTCCAATCAATCAAATTGATTTTCACTCAGTAAATAGAATTTAGTTATCTACTATGTGTAGCACACAATTTCCTTCCACCATTTCTCTTAGAACTCACTTTTCCTTTGCCTTCCTTCCTTCCTTCCTTCCTTCCTTCCTTCCTT
>NW_027185764.1:18441098-18451301 GCF_028583685.1 Petaurus breviceps papuanus
TATCTACCTCTACCTATTGATTCATCTTTCATTTAAATATAACAACATGTAACAATAGTGATCTCATCAACTTCCATGGATTTAATTATCATCTATATGTTGATATTCTCTCTTTTTTTTTTCATTTTTCAAATGCTTTATTACCTTCTGATTTACATCATTCATTTCTGTCAGATTTTGAGTTACAAATTTTCTCCCTGTTTTTCCCCTACCCACCGACCTAAAAATAGCAGTCCCACAGGATATCACCTCCTACAATCTGCTTGCTCCCATATCTTCTCCCATACCCCCTTCAACTTTCCAGTACGGCATGGTGGATCTCTATGCCCCAATTCCTGTATATCTTATTTCCCAATTACATGTAAAATAGTATTAATAATAGTATATACATATATATTTAAACATTTGATTTTAAACTTTGAATCCCAATTCATTCCCTTCTCCCTTCCTCCCTTGTCACCCACCATTATTGGGAAGATAAGTAATTCAGTATAGGTTGTACATGTATAGCTATTGCAAAACATTAACATAGTGGATATATTATAAAAGACTAACTATATTTCCCTCCCTCCTATCCCACCTCCCACTTGTTCTATTCTCTACTTTGATCCCATCCCTTTTCAAAAGTGGGTGCTTCCAACTTCCCTCCCCCTGCAGCCTGCCCTCCCTTCCATCATCCCCCCTCTCATCCCCTTCCCTCCTACTCTCCTGTAGGGTTAGATACTCTATTTAGTGTGTATTTCATCCCCTCCCTGAACCAAATTCAATGAGAATAAAGTTGACCCATTCCCTTTTGCCTTCCTGTTCTTCCCCTCCATTGTAACCATTTTCCCTTGCCTCTTCTATATGAGATAGTTTACCCCATCTCCTCTCATTATATTCATCTCTCACTTCTTAATTTCACTTTTTAAGTATCATCCCTTCCTATTAAATTGGTCCTGTGCCCTCTATCTATGTATACCTGTAAACATATATACACACATTCACATAATCACATGCCCGTATACCCTCCGATATAGACATATATACACGCATACATATATTTATATTTATATTCCCTTCAACTATTTTCATACTGAAAAAAGTTTCATAAGTTACAATTATTGTTTTTCCATGTAGGAATGTTAATAGTTCAACATTGATAAGTTCCTTATGATTTCTTCTCCCTGTTTACCTTCTCATGCTTCTCTTGCTTCTTGTATCTGAATGTCAAATTTTCTATTCAACTCTGTTTTTTTTTCATCAAGAATGCTTGAAAGTCCTCTATTCCACTGAATGACCATATTTTCCCCTGAAACATGATACCCAGTATTGCTGGGTAGGTGATTCTTGGTTTTAATCCCAGCTCCTTTGCCCTCTGGAATATCATATTCCAAGCCCTTCAATCCCTCAGTGTAGAAGCTGCCAGATCCTCAGTTATCCTGATTGTGTTTCCACAATATTTAAATTGTTTCTTCCTGGCTGCTTGTACTATTCTCTCCTTGATCTGGGAATTTCAGAACCTGGCTATAATATTCCTAGGAGTTTTCTTTTTGGGATCTTTGTCAGGAGGTGGTCGGTAGATTCTTTCAACCTCTATTTTACCCTCTGATTCTAAAACATCAGGGTAGTTTTCTTTGAGAATTTCTTGGGGGATGATTTCTATGTTCTTTCTTTGATCATGGCTTTCAGGTAGTCCAATAATTTTTAAATGATCTCTCCTGGATCTATTTTCCAGGTCAGTGGCTTTTCCCATGAGATATTTCACATTGCCAAGTCATTAGCTTCCATTTGCTCCAGTCTAATTCTGATGCAATGATTTTCCTCAGTGAGCTTTTGAGATTCTTTTTCCATCTGGCAAATTTGGCTTTTTAAGGCATTCTTCTCCTCATTGCCTTTTTGAGCCTCTTTTGCCATTTGAATTAGTCTATTTTTTAAGGTGTTATTTTCCTCAGTCAGGCTGTTGACTCTCATTTCATAATTTCCTTGCATCATTCTCATTTCTCTTCCCAATTTTTCCTCCACTTCTCTTATCTGCTTCTTAAGGTCCTCTATGGCCTGTAACCAGCTCATATTTTTCTTGGAACCTTTTGGTGCAGGAGTTCTGACTTCACTGTCTTCCTCCTGTTCCATACTTTGATCCTTTTTGTCCCCAAAATAGGAGTCTAATGTTGGATTCTTCTGTTTGCTTTTTGCTTCCTTTTGCCTGGTCATGTCGCCACTCAGTCACTTGACCCCTGGGCTTTTTGCCACAGTAGGACTCTGCCACCAGACAGGGGCGTTTTCGTCCCAAACGCTGGGGTTTTCTCAGCTGCTGGAGGTATTAGTTGGGTGCCCTCTCTGAAGCCTCCACATGCTCTGGCAAGCTGGTCACACACCCTAGGACCTCCACCCTAGACCTAAATCCAGATCCAAGCAGGTTAAAGCAAGAGCGATTACCCCTCAGACAGGTTGCTTGGTCCCCCTACACTCTGTAGGCCAGGAGCTGAAGCTGCCCCTTGGTGGTGGCTACACTGCAGGCCTCAGTGGCTTCTCGTCCTGGGGGCAAAAGCTGAAACACTCCCAAGTACTGGATCCCAAAGTCCACACTGCACTGACCTCTCACTTTGTCCTTAGCATCTATGTGTTGATAGTTCTGGGTCTCTCCAGCTGCTGGTGATATGGAGTCCCTACAACCAGTGGCTGGTGAGGCCCGCCCTGGGGCTAAAACCTTGGGTGTGGGGCTGGGCTTGGCTCCCAGAGCGCTGTGCTGGCCTATTCCTGCCAGGCTGTCCTCAGCAGGAGGTTAGCTTCTCTGTGTCATTTTGTGAGTTCTGTAGCTCCATAGTTTGTTCAAAGCCCTTTTACATGGATTGGAGGTGGTGAGAGCCAGAGCCCTGTGGAGGTCCTCCTTCTACTCCACCATCTTGACTCCACCCTCTATGTTGATATGGTGACCTTAAGTCTTTCATTCAACTACCTTTCAGACATATTGAACTAAATGTCCAGTAGATATCTTAAACTCAACATGTCCAAAATATGTCAAAATGTCCAAAAACTAATTCTCTTCCTCTCTTAACCCTCCCTTCTCCAAACTTCCCTATTACCACCATCTTTTCAGTCCTCCAGGCTCTAAACATGGTCATCCCTCACTCTTTGGTATCTCTCTCCTCCCTCCCAATATCTAAGGCCTGTCAGTTTCACCTTTATCTCTTGAATATACCTTCTCCTCTGACACTGCCACCACCATTGTGAAGGTCCTCATCAACTCACATTTGGACTATTGCAGTAACCTGCTGATGGGGTTGCCTGCCTCAAGTCTCTCCCCACTAAAATTTATTCTCCATTCAACCAACCCCTAAAGTGATTTTCCTAGAGTATAGGTTGAACCATGTTATGCCCCTATTCAATAAATTCCAGTGGCTCCCTATTACCTCCAGGATCAAATAAAAATCCCAGATTCAAAAAGTCCTTCAAAGCCCAGCTTTCCACCTCCTACTTTTCCAGTTGTCTTATACTTTATTCCCTGCTATAGTCTCTTTGAACCAGTGACTCTGGTCTTCTTGATGTTTCACAAACAAGACGCACCATCTCTCATCTCCAGGCATTTGCTCGTACTGTTCCTCTTGCCTAGAAGGCTCTTGCTCCTCATGTTCACCTCTGGCTTCCCTGGTTTCCTTTAAGTACCAATTAAAATCCCATCTTTTTAATCCCTTAATTCTAGGCCTTTCCTTTTAAAATTATTTCTTATTTATCCTGTTAGTTGGTTGCTTGTCCTTTGTTCTCAGAGAGAACCAATGACATCACAAGTGTGATGTCTTGACTTGTGTCAATTTATGAATAGAAACTGCATAAATTCCAATTGTGAATTGGAATTTATCTTGTATATTGGTTGTTTGTATATATTTATTTGTTTGTTGTTTTCCTCATTAGATTCTAAGCTCCCTGAGGGCAAGGATACTGCCTCTTGTTGTATCCCCAGTGCTTAGCATAGTACCTAATTCACAGTAGGCATTTAATAAATGCTTATTGACTAATAATAGTTAGTATTTATATAGAGCATTAAGTTTTGCAAAATGATTTACAAAGAAAATTTTGTCCTCATAATAACTCTGGGAAGTAGGTGATCTTATTATACTCATTTTACAGGTAAGTAAACTGAGGCTAACAGTGGTTATGTGACTTAGCTAGTCTATTATTACTTAGTAGGAGTCACACAACTAGTAAGTATCTGAGGCTGAATTTGAACCCAGATCTTCATGATTCTAGGTCCGGCCCTTTATCCACTAGCTGCTTCCAATGAATAGTTTATGAAACCATCTACAATAGGTGAGAAGGGCCTTTAATTTTTGTCAGTGGAGGAAGCATTGATTCTGATGAAATACTGTTGTGTTCGCTAATCAATGTAGGGCTGCCTTCATTAATCACTCTTTTAAGTCAGGTCTTTCCAAATGGGGGAAAATATTGCAAGGGATAATGAAATTAAATATTTTTGCTCTTATCGGAACCATAAATGAAGGGTCCATTTAACATTTCTGGGGCTCAGTTTCCTTTTCTGTAAAATGAAGAGTTTGGTCTAGATGGAGTCTAAAGTCTCTTCTGGTCATACATCTATGATCACATGACTAGATAATCTCAAAGGTCCCTTCCATTTCTAAATCTATATTTCTAAGGCAGCTTTTTTCCTTTTTGTTGTGGTTGAGGTATCAGGAATGGTGCACTATTTATAAGGAAAACCTCAATAAGGTCATTTTCACATTATCTATTGCCTAGCAAACCTCTCCTTCCTATAACTGGGAAATTGATTTTATTAAAGATGACACTGACTCCTAATAAATTCCATTTTTATTTCATCTGAGTGTTCTAGGAGACAGGTAAAGGTTGCTGAGGGGGTAAGAACTTAAGAAAGTAGACATATGAATATAATGAAGGAGACCAAAATAGTATCTAAATCAGAAAGTGGTTATCATATCACTCTTCATTCCTCCTTCTTTCTATGAAACCTCTAGGACAGTTTTTGGCCCATAGTAGGTGCTTACTTAATAAATGTTTATCAATAAA
The DNA here is from genome assembly GCF_028583685.1 of Petaurus breviceps papuanus. Lineage (NCBI taxonomy): Eukaryota > Metazoa > Chordata > Mammalia > Diprotodontia > Petauridae > Petaurus > Petaurus breviceps. The sequence continues at coordinate 18,446,118 of NW_027185764.1, forward strand.
TAAAAAATAGTCAAACAAAACTGACCAATACTGTATTCCAAAGAGATAATAAAAACGGGGAAAGGACTTGCATGTACAAAAATATTCTTTTTGTGGTGGCCAAGAATTGGAAATTGAGGAGATGCCCATCAATTAGTAGATGTCTGAACAAGTTGTGGTATATGAATGTAATAGAGTACTATTGTTCCATAAGAAATGATGAGCAGGCAGACTTCAGAAAACTATGGAAAGATTTAAATGAACTGATGCTGAATGAAGTGAGCAGAATCAGGAGAACATTGTATGCAGTAATAGCAACATTGTGTAATGACTAACTTTGATAGACTTAACTCTTCTCAGCAATGCAAGGATATAAGACTCATGATGGAAAATGCTATCCACATCCAGAAAAAGAACTATGGGGTCTGAATGCAGATTGAAGCATACTATTTGTTCTCTCTCTTTTTTTGTTTCTTCTTTCTTGTGGTTCTTCCTATTAGTTCTAATTCTTCTTTACAACATGACTAATTTGAAAATATATTTAATATTAATGTATATGTAGACCCTATGTCAGATTGCACACCATCTTGGGGAGAGGGGAGGAGAGGAAAGGGGAGAAAATTTAGAACTCAAAGTCTTATGGAAGTGAATGTTAAAAACTAAAAATAAATATGTTAATTAAAAAAATTGAAACAAGTAACTGGGAAAACAAGTACCTGGAAAGTTTCTTTGATTAAGAGATATATCCAAAAATAAATAAAAAACTGATAAAAAAAAAACAACGAAAATTGACCAATATAGCAATTGTATGCCTTCCTCAACCATGTTTGACATCTTAATTGTCTGACTTCTGGATTAAACACGGTCACGGCAAAAAATTGCTAATGTCAGTTACATTCTCTGTGTGTTTTTTCTTCTTAATATTACTATACTCATTGGGCACAATATTTACCTGGTTGTGTTTACTTTGCTATGAATCAATCCATATAAGCTTTTTCAGGCTTCTCTGTATTATTCATTATTTACAATTTTATGTTGTCAGTCAACATGAATTTATTAATTTCTCACTAAGTGCCAAGCATTGTGGTAAGTTGGAGTTATACAAAGAAAGGCAAACAGTCCTTGGTTCTCAAGGAGATCACATTTTAATGGCAAAGACGATATGAAAATAGCTAAGTACACACAGGATATGTATATGGACACAACAGGCATATACATATATTTAGATAAATTTCATGGGTGTAAACACGTGTGTATATGTGTATACAGATAGTTTCCTGTGTGTATATATGCATAGGTATACATATACACACATATGTGATCTATACACACCTATCTATAGAATCTATACATATAGATCTTGTATGTATCTATATACACATATATGCATACATACATGTATGTGGAGAGAGAGAGAGAAGGAGAGACAGGGAGAGAAAGATTTTTATATCTATCTCTCTATCTTAGGTAGATGGAAAGTAATCTCAGAGGAAGGCATTAACTGCTGGGAAAAGCAAGAAAAGCTTCCTGAAGAAGGTGTGAATTGAACTGAGCATTGAAGGAAGTCAGGGCATATCAGAAGTACAGTGAGGAGGGAGCGTGTTCTTCCTCCTCACTGATGGGGGATAACCAGGACAAAGGCAATAAAACATGGGGAATGGGGTGTTGTTGAAGGAACAGCAAATAGTCTAGTGCATTAGTTCTACCATTGTTGGGAGTTGCCATCTGCTGTGCCTCTCCCTTTCCCTAGAGCCAACATGGCACATCCATCCCATCCTCCCCCACCCTGTGAGTCAGTACAATCTGTCCCATTCCCAGAACATAAGAAGTATAGTCACAACCTTGACACATGCTTTGGAATGGCTGTTTAACCCCTGGGATAGACCATTATATTCCGTATTAAAAAGTGATTATTCTCAGCACCGGACAAGGTCAATCCTATAGGCTACCCAAAACAGAATGAATAAGCCATTCTTTTTTTTTTTTTAATTTGGGAATGTACTATATTATTTGGGAGAAGAGGTAAGGCAAACAATATTTTTGGTATTAGCCCAACACAGACATATTTAGATCAAAAAAGTGTGCTTATATTCTCTGATGCCAACTGATAACTAGTGAGAGGGTCCTGAAATATGGTAAGTGCTAAGAAAAAACTGACTGGACGGGTCAACATTTTTCCATAAATGATCCATAAGTTTAAAGGACCCAAAGACATGAGTTGAACCTCTACTCTCTAGAGGCTGGAGTATATAGATCTCAAGAGGCTGGAGAGATTGTAGCCAAGAGATACAGTTTAAGCAGAACAGATGCTGATTCTAGGAAATCAGGATGGTCCCATGAATATAGTAAAAGATGCCAAAGTCTTGGAAGGACACCACCAGTGGGGGAGGAAGCTCAGGGTCAGCCTGCTCTTACTCACCCTCTGGAAGATTTTCAAAACATACATTAGGGCTGCTTGGCCCTTGTGGGCTGAATGATGTCTTCTGTCTACCTCTTTTGTGAGGGGGCCAAGCTTCAAAGCAATTTAGAGTAACCAAGTAGCAGCTGACAAAAATGCATTTTGGGTGATGGGGGCAGGGGTGGAGGGAAGGTCAGAATAGGGGCCGAGACTTGGTGGGAAGGGAATGCTAGAAGAGGAGTCAATTTTACATTAGGTCTTTCCTGAGGCAGAAACTCTGTGCATTACATTTTCACTTTAATAAATATATCTCTTAGTATGAATGTGTCTCTAGGTTTTACTCAGCTATGCTCAAGCCTTACTTATGTTTCTGTAGTTCAAAATGCAAGCATTGACTTAATTCTTGGACCATGTCACCCATAACCATAAAATACTACTGCATACAGGTTGGGGTACCAGTTTTGCCACTGATTGTATGATTTGGATGAGTCCTCAGGTTCCTAAGATATGAAGGATTTAGATCAACTGACCTTTAGGTCCTTTCCTGCTCAGATAATTGAGATTTAATCTTAATTTGGACAACTTTGATTGGTGGCTTGGATTGGCTGCATTCCTTGGCCTTATAAGGTCAATATAGGTCAATAAAAATGAACCCTTTTGCTGGGCAACCCAGATATCCTAATTATAGAGGGGCAACATCTTATATGTCTTCATATACACTTCTAATCCAATATAAATCAGGCATCATCATTAGAAGGCCAAAAAAGTCAAGAAGTCTACTTGATTAGCCAACATTTCATCTTCTTGCCAAATGGAAAGATGAAGAAGGCAAGAACCACTCTAATTTTCAATATAAGTTCACTTGCCAAACATTATCCTGAAAAGCAGCAGAGAGAAAAATTGCCTGTGGAAAATGTGGTGTGAGAATTTTAAAAAGTTACATCATTACAAGAACATTTAGAGATGAATAGGAAAGTTCAACAAACAGATCTGAAATGGAACAGAGCTGCCCATGCTGCTCTAATGATCTATTTTTCTGATCTATTGCAGTGGGTAGAATGACTATGTTTAGGAAATTAAGAGCTCAATATTTGAGGTGTTATATCTTCTGATTTTGTTGTATTATTTTTCATTTTCAATTGTTTTGGGTGAGATGAGTTCCAAAGTTCAGAGGGATCTGTAAAGTAGCAGCCAAGGTTTCTTTTTGTACATGGTAGTGAATTGTAGAAGAAAAAACACTGGACTTAGAGTAAAGAGATATGGGTTCAAATCCTATGTAATCTTGGGCAAGTCATGGATTTACCCTTACTTGGACTACCTATGTCTTTTAGGCAGTGGGAAAATGCAAAGAAAATGCTTTGTAAATGTTAAAGTGAGTTTAAAAAAAAAACATTTCTGTCCTCTCCAACTATCCTCATTTACTCCTGCCAACTGCCATCAACTTGGACAGCCATCTCTGTTATCTACCCACTCGATAATCTTGAACATAACTTTTGTAGTTATTGTTCACTCTACAAAGTAACTTTGTTTATAAAAGCTATGTAAAATTTTAAACTATTTAACTTTAAAATGCTTAAAATAATCTTATTTCCCACTGACTTATATGATAACATTGCTGTGTATTTAAATACATTGGAGGAATTCTACTTCTACTGAGTTCAAATCTGGCCTCAGACATTTACCACCCCTGTAAAACTGGGCAAGTCATTTAACCTCTGTTTGCCTCAGTTTCTTCAACTGTAAAATGGGGATAATAATAGCACCTGCCTCCCAGAATTGATTTGAGCATCAAAAGAGATAATATTTGTAAAAGACCATAGCACTCACTGTATCTGGCACACAGTAGGGGTGATATAAATATTTCTTTCTTAGTAAAACATTACTGGCAAATCTTTCTGTTATTGTGATTTTTGAAATGCAAATAATTTCCTCCCCAAAATTTATATATTGATAAGCTGAAGTTTTTGTATATTTCATTTTCTTACCCTCACACCACTAAGCCATGAAGAATGAAGACAAAAGGCTAGAAAGGGAAAGATTGGTTTTACCTGGCCCTGAGTGTTTTAAAGGGGCAGCTAGGTGGTATGGTAGATAGGACCCTGGACCTGAAGCTAGGAAGGCCTGAGTTCAAGTTTGACCTTAGACACTTACTACCTGTATAACCCTGGGTAAGTCACTTAATCTAGTATGCCTCTGTTTCCTCATCAGTAAAATGAACTAGAGAAAGAAATGGCAAGCTACTCTAGTATCTTTGCCAAAAAAAACCCTATGGACAAAGTCCATGGGGTCACATACAGTCAGACACAACTAAACAATAACAGAGTGTTTTAAAATCACCACCATAACTATTCTATACAACAAAATATCCATGAGTCTCACTCACATTTCCCAGAGTCCACAGTCTTCTCTCAAATAGGTCAGTTCCACCTCTTCCTGGTCTTTATCACACTGTGAACTTTGAGAACACAAGTACTAGATTGTAGCTAAGAGACACACTTCAGTTGTGTCCATATGACCACAAAAACAACTGATTGAAAATAAACAAAACATTCATTTGGTGCTATGGTGAGTAGGCCTGTAATCCCAGATACCTGGTAGTCTGAGCATGGAAGATCTTTTGAGCTTGAAGGAATTCTGAGCTGAAGTGGCCTATGTCTGATCAGGTGTCTGCATCAAGTCTGGCATTAATATGGTAAGCTTGCAGATTGGGTAGGGAGGGACAAAGTAACCTAGATGAGAAGCAGCTGGAAAGGGAAAGAAAAAGAAAGAAAGAAAGAAAGAAAGAAAGAAAGAAAGAAAGAAAGAAA
>NW_027185764.1:18451311-18565982 GCF_028583685.1 Petaurus breviceps papuanus
AGAAAGAAAGAAAGAAAGAAAGAAAGAAAGAAAGAAAGAAAGAAAGAGAAAGGAAGGAAGAAAGGAAGGAAGGAAGGAAGGAAGGAGCTCATTTTCTAATCATCATAGTTCAGTTGTGTCCAACTCTTCATGATCCCATTTAAGGCTTTCTTGGCAGAGATACTGGAGTGGTTTGCCATTTCCTGTCCAGCTTATTTTACAGATGAAAAAACTGAGGCAAACAAGGTAAAGTGACTTGCCCAGAGTTATAGAGCTATTAAGTGTCTAATGCCAGATTTGAACTCACAAAGATGAGTCTTCCTAACTCCAGGTTCTGGGGCTCTAGCCATTGCACCACCTAGCAGCCTGACAGTCTAACAGGAGAAGACAAAACATTAAATAGGGCTAAAAAAAGGAGCTGGGGAAAAGAGAGATGGAGAAATCTGGAGAATGAATTGAGAATGAAATGGAAAAAAAAAAAAAAAGAAAACAATCCCTGTCCTCAAGGAGCTTCCTGGAAGCTGCTGAAGAGATTCTCTTCTACCTAGAGAAAAAAGCGAAACTCTCCTTCTTTAAGAACAAAGGGCTTCTGTGGTTTTGAAATGTTAGAATCAGGCCTTCTTCTCTCCACAGCAAAGGGCTATATAAATGTGACTGTTGTTTTTGTAATTATGATTACCCACCTCCTGCTAGTGCTAATGGGAATTATGGACATTGTCTAGGGCAGGACTGAAACCTAATGATTACTAATGGAAACTTTTTCCCCCCTCCCTTCCCAGGATTGAATAGCAATGTGCTCTCCATGGGTTTTGATGCAAACATTTTTTATACCCCCATCAGGGATGGGTGAGAGCCAATCTTTGAGAACGGAATTATTTATAATTTGTTGCCTGCCAGAGATGACTGGCTGTTTAGGAAGAGCACTCAGGTCTACACTAGAGGGATCAGACTTCAATAAAAAGCAGACTACTTTGAAGACTGTATCCGGCTATTGATTCTCCCATTGATTTCAATGGAGAGTCAACTCTCTGCCAGGGTCAATAGCTGGATTTATTAGCCTAGTATCACACCAAAAAGTGACTGAGTGCTAAATTTGGAATGGTTGTGGTAAAACCGACACCCTTAGAACCACAGAATGTTGAGATGAGATCTGAGTTTCCCCATCTGTAAAATGAAGGGGTTGGAATAGATGATTCTTGAGACCTAGAGATTAAGTGACTTATCCAAGGTCATATAGTGTGAAGAAGAACTAGGGTTTGGCTAATTGTTTGGCTCATTTTGGTATGCATCAAAGACTTTGTTTAATAACAATGTAATAATGTGATTGAAAGACTAGGATTGCAAAGTTCCTAAAGAGTAACAAGCTGCAGAACAACAGAATTCTATAGCTGGAAGCAATCTGGAAAAATCATTTGGGCTAGTCCCCTGCCTTCAGGCCAGTGAATTTCTAAACTAGAGGTTGGCAACCTTTCTCAGACTTCTAGCCAAGTCTTCATTGGTTCCTTCCCAGATGAGAGAAGGGTGGGGTAATTGCAGGGGAAGGTTAGGTCTTCTGTCTTTAAGAATAAAAGAATACCCTTTAAAAATATACATGCCCCTGGGAGTGAGCAAACATGAATCATTCTTTAGCCTGGGTTGGTTGATTGTCCAAAGAAAGAAAGAATGGGACCTAGGAAAGGTGCCTCAGGAGATGGGAGGAACCTGAGAAAAGGGGTGCTGATTGGGGAGATAGGAGGCTGCCAAAGACAATGCTTGCCTACAGAATTTTGTTAAGAGCTGGCTCCAGCAGGGACACTTTGGTATCACCACTTTTGGCATTTTTATGATTGGCAGCATCTGGTCCAAATCATCCGGGCCTGATTGCCATCTTTTTCTGTTTCTGAAAAGAGACAGTCAAATGTAGTGAAAAAAACCTGGAAGCACTGGAAGGAACCTGGGTTCAAATTTTGGCTCTACCATTTACTGTCTGAGTGACTGTAGAATATAAGCTCCTTGAGGACAGGGCTCATGTTTGGTTTTGTCTTGGAATGTAAAAAAACCCATCACAGTGCCTTGGACATATTAGACTCTTAATAAATGCATGTTGGATTGGACTGGATATAAGACAAGTATTTTATCTTTTCTGAAACCTAGGCTCATCACATCTCTAAAAGGTGGAGAATAGAATACTTGCACTATGGAGCTTTAACACGGGCATTTAAAAAAAGTGTTTTGCTTATATAGAGCTATATAAATGAGCTATAATTTTAGAAGTTCTTTCTTATGAAGATATGATAGAGGAGATGAAGGAGGATTTTGAAAATAGATGATTTCAAGTATTCTGAGAGATGGTATTGTATAATGGATAGAGTTCTGGTCTTGGAGTCAGGACTAAACCTGCTTCATATACTTACTAGCTGTGTGACCCTGGGCAAGTCACTTTAATCTCTTTGGGCCTCGGTTTCCTCATTTGTAAAATGAAGGTGTGGACTCACTGACTCCATAGGTCCCCTTCCAGATCTAAACCCAAGGTCTTGTGAACCAATTATCAAGTGTCAATTTCCAATGCCACCTCATCTATGAATGAAATCTTTCCTGATTCTCCAGTCCCCAAATGGAAATTCGATATCTTATCTACAAAGAACCCACTAAGTGAGAGGAGCCAAACTAGACTCTAGAAAAGCAAATACAAACCAAAATAGTCCTTGACCTCAAAGATAGCTGGAGGCAGATGGGGGGAATACGGTAAGCACCAAGAGAAGTCAATATAATGACATTAAAAATGAGTCATTAACATCTACTTTGCCACTGTACCCTAAGGCCTCACTTCCCATCATTTCCTCTTTTCCATCTGACTTGCAGCTAAAACCTTTTATGTTTCCATTAGAATATGAACTCCTTGAGAGTAGGGATTGTCTTACTTTTCTGGAAAATATTTGCATCTCCAGGGCTTAGCCTAGCACTTTCAACATTGCCCTGACCAATAAATGCTTTATTTAAAGAATACCTTGTGGTTGGTTAGTAGTTTCAGTTGCCTGTCCCTGTTTGGGATTTTTGGGGTGAAGATACTGTGGTATCTTGCCATTTTCTTCTCCAGCTCATCTTGCAGGTGAGGAAATTGAGGTATGCAGGGTGAAGTGATTTGCCCAAGGTCACTCAGGCAGTAAGTGTCTTAGGTCACATTTGAACTCAGATCTCCCTGACTTCAGGCCTAGTCCTCTATCTATACTTAATAATTTTTTTTTATTTAATCATATGAAGCATTTACAAAGTAATATAAAGTACAATAGCAACATATTGAGGAGACAGCTACATGGCTCAGTTGAAAGAGTGCTGGGTCTAGAGTCAGGAAGACCTGAGTTCAAATATGACCTCAGACTCTTACTAGCTGTATGATGCCGGGCAAGTCACTTAACCTCTATTTGCCTTCATCCACTGGAGAAGGAAATGGCAAACTACTCCAGTATCTTTGTCAAGAAAACCCATGGACAAAATGGTCCTTGAGGTCATGAAGAGTAGAGCAACATATTGACTTGAGTTATTAGAACACAATTTCACGGGTTAGATAACTGACTCCTAACAGGGACCACATTGCTAAGGCAAAAGGAGATGGGAGAAGGGATGTGATACAGAGAAGAAATAGCTAGAAGACCAGAGTGATTAAAAGGGAAATTCTCTTTCCTCTCCAGTTCTCATATAACACTTTCTACCTTCCTCTGACTGTTATCTTCATCTCCTTCCTGATAGACTGGGTTTTATGAGCATAGGGACATTTTATTTTTCTCTCTTTTTCACTTGATATTGTTTCTTTGTACATAGTAGTTGCTTGATAAATGTTTGTTGAATGAATAAATGAGTGCCCAGGTCTAAAGTAAATAAGTAAATATATAAATAAAATTTATAAGTAAATGGGCATGAGGATAGATAGTAATTTCTGTAAGTTGAGAAAACAGAACAAGTTGGAGCCATTTCTGGATGTTTCTCTGACCACACTAACCTGTGTCCCTCATCATTTGGCATTGAGCGGGGCACTGTCTGGTACTGGTAGTTAACACGGGAGTCACAAGGAGAACTGACCTTGGAGTTAGTTTCATTATACCTAACACACTGCTTCTCATCCTGAGTGCTGAATTTGGTTGCATTATGCAAAAATACCGATAGTTGGAATTTTTACATAATGTAACCAAATTTAGCATCCCAAAAGAAGGATGGGAAGGGAATATCTCTTATCTGTTCCCCTAGCTATAAAATCCTAGTGGTTTTACCTGGGAATCCCAGGCCTTATCCAACTTCTGAGGCAGTATGAGGTAAAATCAAATCACATTAATGTGAATTTGTAGGTGTGTGTGCACACAGGTGTTTTTCCCCCCACTAGACTACAAGCTACAAAAGAGCAGGGAAATTAGAAGATAAGTCTTTCTGGTGCTCCATCGGTTTCCCCACCCAGCTGCCTCATTGAGACATTAGTGTCTTTCTGTTGGGATGGGCACACAGTCAAATTGACTGTGCCAATATACACAGTAGACACTTAATTCATTAATTGATCTGAATTGATTCTATTCTCTGGCATGATGAGTTTTGATGACATCGTGATACATTTCAAACAGTTTGGTTGCTTTTTTAGTTACATTTACTATAGGTTTCTTTAGAGAAATCTGTAAAGTGGGGTGATGGAATATATTCCCATTAATGACAAAGGATGTATTTGTAAAACCCAAAAGTCTTTAACTCTGGAGAAATATTAGTGAATGTGAAATAAAGTTGGTTAATGAAGAGCAAGGATAAGGCTGTAATAAGATTATAGCTCTCTAAAGCCAGAAGGGGAACTCAGGTCATCTAGTCTGACTCCCTCATTTTAAAGATGAAGACAATGAGGCCTGTAAAGGTTAAGTCCTTGGGCTGAGGTCACACAGGTAATAAACACCAGAGGCAAGATCTGAACTTAGGTCCTCTGATTTTTGTCAAAGTAGATAGAATGCTGGGCCTGGAGTTAGGAAAACTCATCTTTCTGAGTTCAAATATGGCCTCAGACACTTACTAGCTGTATGACCTTGGGCAAGTCACTTAACCTGTATGCCTCAGCTGCTCATGTGAAATGAGCTGGAGAAGGAAATGGCAAACCAAAACTCCAAATGGGATCACAAGGGGTCAGACACAACTGAAATGACTGAACAGGATATTTATAAACTTAGAACTTAATGTCATTTTGGAGAAGATGTGGTTAATTCAACCTGTTCATTTTATAGAGGAGGAAACTGAGGGTCCAGAGACAGAAAAGGAAGAAATAACTCACCCAAGGTAACACAGTTTGTTAGTGGTCAAGCCAGTATTAGAACCCAAGTTTTCTGACTGCTAGTGTAATCTCAGATAGATCAGAAGCTACCAGGCAATGTCTCAGTTGGGTTTAAATTCTATTCTTTAAGCCAAATTCATAGTTCTTCCCTCTGCCACTGTAGTTAAATGTTGGCTGTCTAATATTCCTGCCAATTTTGTATTATTGTGGTTTCAAGTTTATCTATCATTTCTTATTTGTAGCTGACGTTGTTCCTTATAAGAGAGCTAAATATTATTTCTATTTTACAGACAATGAAAGAGAAGACAGAGTTATGTATGACTCCTGGAAGGAATGAACAAGGCCTTCCATAAAGGTAGAAATAAAAATAACCTCAGAGGACAATGAGTTGTTGGTTCATGGGCTGATGAAAAAGCTGCATTTTTCCCCCTGTGATAGGAGAACAATGGCCCCAAACTCCTGGAAACCTTGTCTGATATTGTGGATGTTTTTGCAATTTCCTTAATGGCAAGACCCTTTCTTGCCTTTCCCCTCTGTATGATGTTGTGTAACAGACTCCTGCACTTGAAGTCAGAAAGAATTAAGTTGGAATCTAGCCTCAGACAAGCGTAGTGTGACCCTGGGTAAGTCCCATGACTGTAGTGAGCATATAAATCCCCAATAAAATGGGGATAACACTAGAAGCTGCCTCATTAGGTTGTTCTGAGGTTTGAATGAAATAATGTATACATCTGCTTTCAGAAATATTATTTCAGAAATATTACCTATTAGTCAGTTATTGTTAGAGCTGCCAACTCTTCTTACCCACTCAATTTGAAGCTGGAGATGAGTCTAGGTTGAGTCAGAGTTGAGACCAAGCTGTCTGGTATATTACAGAGAAGATGTGGGTGAGAGAGACTTGATTTTACCTAACAGCTGCCTCAGAAACTGGTTAAGGTCTAGGATTCTCCTTTATTTTACAGTTAGGTAATGGTTGAGAGTTTGCATAAAGTAACCTAATTCAGCATCCCAAAAGAAGATAGATAAAAGAACAAGCATTTATATACTATCTAGTAAAGTGCTTACTATGCTAAGCACTTTACAAATATTACCTCATTTGAACCTTAAAACAATCCTAAACGGTAAACACTCTTATAAGCCCCATTTTACAGTTGAGGAAACTAAGGCAAACAGAGATTAAGTAAATAGCCCAAGTTCTCACACAGCTAGCAAGTGCCTGAGGCCAGATTTGAACTCTTCCTGACTTCAACCTTTATCCAATGGCATAGTGGATAGGGAGCTTGCTTTTGAATCAGGAAGCCCTGTGTTCAAGTCTCCCTTTTGAAGCATGCTATCCAGCTCACTCTGGGTGCTTTGCAAACCTTAAAGGGGTCTATCAATGCTAGTGATGATGATGATGATGTGACAATTTCTCAGTGCCCCTGGTAACTGTGCAGAAATGCAGAAAATGTGCCAGATCTGCATAGGTGGGAGAGAGTTTCCTCACTAGGAGTTCCCCACCTGAATGAATTCATAGGTCCATATCTATAGCCCCCAGCCAACAACCACTGTGACAGCAACAGCAAAGATGGCACTTACCCAGGGTCCCATAGAGAGGCAGGGGGCAGAGCCAAGAGTAGATACCACATGCATTACATCCCAGTTCTTATCACAATTCTGTGGTATTGGGAGAAAGGGCTTTAGATTTGGAGTCAGATGACCTGGGCTCCTGCCAGTCACTTCCTGTGTGACCCTGAATAAATCACTATATCTCAGTTTCCTCCTCTGTAAATTGAGGGGAAGTTGGACATTGTAATTCCCTAGGAATTACCTTCTTGCTTATGATTAGGGCCACTCCTGATCATTCCACCTAATCTCTCACTTCCCCTGAACTCATGGAGTACTTAGTGCTGGTATTATTCTGGCACTTTTTCCACTCAGTCTTAGTTGTAGACACATGTGCCACCTTTGGCTATCCAACACTGTCCAGATAGATTTCGTGTGGCAGCAGGGTGGAGACCATTACTAACCGCATCCCCCCATCTCCCAACTCCCTAACACTATGCCTTGTATACTGTAGATATTCAAGAAATGTCTGGTCTCAATATTCCCATTTAATTTTATAATGACAGTCACAGCAGAACTTTCACTTATCAAATTTGCTTGAGAAGACATCATTTAACACCCTGGTTTAGTTTGATGCTGTCTGATGCTCTTTTCCTGTTTGACTGTGTCTGTCTCTGTCTCTCTCTCTGTAATGAATTTATGTGGATCTCAACAAACTTCTTTCTCATCCTGTGGAAGGCTACTGGATAACAACTGCTGATTCCAAACCCATTAAGAAAGCAGCAATCCATCACCATAAACATGCTGGCTTCAAACCCAGGCTGGGAACAGGTTATATTTTGGGCCAAAGTGCTTATTTAAGAGGAATGTAATTTCCGTACATCAACTTTCGGGCCAGGGGACCCCGCTTGGCTTCTGCAAGCAGGAGCTAGGAAATACCCATATGTCATGGAGAAGGTGGAATGGACAGTTCCCTCACCAGCCAGGAAAAAAATGTAGGAGGGCTGTATCTTTCCTTAAACACATTTGCCCTTCTCAAATTAGCACTGTGTCCCAGGAAGAGATGAATCATAAAACCAAAGAACATTAGAGCCGGAAAGGGATCTAATTCACCTCCTCCTCTCCTTTTCCCATTTTACAGGTGAGACTTAAAATAGATTTTAAAAAAGGTTTGCCCTTCTGTTCTGGTGCCTGACCTTAGCATCTTTTCTTTCTTCCCTCCCCTTTTTTTTTGGAGATTGGGTTTCCCTACTTCACCCAGGCTGGAAAAGCAGTGACAACTTACAGGCCCAACCACAGCACTGATTGGCATGGCAGCTTTAACCTGCTCCATTTTTTTTCCAGCTTTAGCCAACTCAGCCCTCTGCTCCCGGGACTCACCATATTAGTTAGTAGCAGAAAACCAATTGGCCTTGGGCTTACTGTAGCTCAGAATTTCTGAATTCAAGTGATCCACAAACCTTGGCTTCCTCAGCAGTAGGGATCACAGGGATCAACCACCTAGTTCCCAGAATATATATATATATATATATATTTTTTTTTAAAGCAATCGGGGTTAAGTAACTTGCTCAAGGTTACATGGCCAGTTATTTCTGGGTGTGGTGCTAAGTATCAGAGCCCGGATTTGATCCCAGGTAATCCCAACTCTGGGGCCGGTGCTCTTACTCACTGAGCCACCTGGCCGCCCCTCAGAATATATATTTTTAATGAGCTTTTATTTTTCAATACATTATCAGTGCCCAGGAGAGACTATTTGCAAGGCTGCTAGTTCAGTCACTGATCCTTGTGGTCAGTGAGCCAATCTCTAATCAAAACTAGAAAATCTGAAGGTAGGGTGTGTACTGTTCTTCCAAACAGGAACAAGGGAGATCCTAAGATCATACTTTCACTGCTCGTTTTAGAGGAGGAAACAGAGCTGAAATGATTTGACCTAAAGTTTACAAAATCTTCTGTTGAATTTATGGTAATGACTTATAGAGCTCATTTCATAGGGTTGTAGGTTTAGAGGTAGAAGAGACTCTGAGAGTTCAATTAGTTCACTGCATTCATTTTTATAGATGAGAAAACTGAAGTGATTTGTCTAAAGTCACATAGGCAGCAAATGATAGCGTTAAGATTAGAAATCAAGTTCTCTGACTCCAAACCCAGGACTCCTTTCACTGTATCAAGATGTCTCCTTGACTCTGTTTTCTCAACTACAAAATGGGGAAGAGGGAATGAATTATATTACCTTGGACTCTGCTTTTGGATTCTATTGACAAAGTCTAGATAAAAAATAAGTTGGATCTCCTTATTCCTAGTCATTGGTTTTTCCAACAGACCATAGATAAACTTCCTTTATCTTTCTGGCCCTTCCCCTGGTCCTGGAGATTGGCACACTGCCATGCACCACTTTCTCCCAATTATTTATCCTTTTTCATCTCCTTTCCTCCAGGGATGAAAATAATTTTCCCCACTTATGCAGAACAATCTTTGATTTGATTTGACTGGAGTTTTAGATTGGCATAGAACAGCGTGGAATTATTTTTTTTACTTTTAAGAGATATTAAAAATCTGTTAGGCCAGGAGGGAAAGATATCTTTCATTTGGTAGCTTGTTTTTATAATGATTCCTGTCATGGTGTGTCTATCTTCTACCTCCTGGACCCAAAACCACAGGATGACTAAGTGTTATTTTTCTTCCCCTTAGATATCACTAATGTCTTAGTCAGGGGTCTTTAGGTTAAGTAACAACCATTGAATAAAGATCCTTGCTCTCAAAAGTATTCAAAAACCTTCCATATTCATTCTAGAGTTTCTGCCACCTGTAATGTCCTTTCCTTCCTCATTCAGCTATGCAAGTCCTAGTCATCCTTCAAAGTCCTGATCAAAATGATCAAATATCTCCACAAATGTTTTCCTGTCTAGACTTATCTCCTGTCCTCTGAGATCCTGTAGTACTAATATTAAGGCTTAACATTGTGTGGAGCAAAACATTAGGCAGCATTGACATGCTATGTGTATATATGCTGGGGAACATTAGGTCCTCAAATAGATTGTAAGGTCCTTAAGAGCGGGGTTCAAGTGTGAAGCTTTCTTATATTTCCCTGGGTGTCTAGTAGAGCATCAGTCAATCAACAAGCATTTGTTGAGCTCTTACTAAGGGCCAAGCTAGATATTGTGGATACAGAGACAAAAACAAACAAACAAAAATCATCTCCTGCCCTCAAGGAGCTTACGGTCTGGATATATAGAATATGTAGGAAGTAAGTACAAGGTAGAGAAGTAGGGGAAATATGAAAGTCTTAGAAAAGCCTTTGTAAAAAAGAGCTTTGTAAAAGCTAGAGATTTTAAGAGATGACCATGAGGAGTGCCTACAAGGACTATTCCCACAAGTTCATCCTGTCTCTGGTCTTCTCTCCCTTTTGCAGAAATAGGCCGGGTAATTTGCATAAGGTCACAGGCTGGGTCATCTGGTGCTGGCTACCTGGGGACTGGAGAGCTCCTCTCAGGAACAAGCAAAGAAAGACTAAGAATGTGGTTGGGAGTAGGGGTGAATATTCAGATGAATACAGCACCTGTTTTCATTTGGAACTTATTTTCATTAGGTGTAAAGGTTTATTTTAGGGTACTGAGGAGAAGGTGGGGCCAACCAGAGAAAATGTGAAGTTTGCCCTGAGGAAGAGAAAGAGGGGGTGTGGGAGAAAAACCTGTTTTCACCAGAGGGTGTTAAAGAGAATGGCCTGCTTTGGTTGGTCCCTTCTCTTGCCCTCCTCCATCTCTCCCCCAGTGCAGGAACAGGAGCTCACCACTGGAGGCCCTCCACACCTCCTCATTCCCTCCTTAGCCCTGTCTTCCACTAGAGGGGAAAGCCTTTGCCCTCTTGCCCCTTAGGAAACAATTCCTGCTCACTCAGAACTCTGGAGGAGACTTCCCCACTTAACTTATCTAAACTTCTGGGGGAGACACTAACTGGAAAGTCTTGATCCACCTTGATGATATGACTAATAACGATAGCATAATTAACACTTGGAGAAAGCACGTTTGATCTTCAAGGAGCTGTTTACCAGGTGAACCAAGACTACTTTCCCATTAATTGCCCAGAACTAAGAAATACTTGTCCAAAGATAAAGGAAAAACGTTTCGTCTAGTCATTACAAATTGTTCAGAATCTTCTTCAGTTTCTTGATCTCATTGACTAGAAATGGATTTTTAAGCATAAAATTGGCCTCCTGGAAATCCCAAGCTCCAGGCCCACTGGATGCTACAGGTGTCCACTAAGTTTGATTGTATCCTTCACCCCAGCGCTCTAATTGTTGTACCCCAAACTTTAATATAGATACCCCAGGCTGTCGTCTAACTATGTTCCTTCTCCTTTCTCTTCTCAAATCTATGGTGGTTAGTGCCATGTCAGATTTTTTGCAAGCTACTTCTCCCCCTCCCCCTTTGGAGGCTCTGCTGGGAAACTTGGGGATATAATAGTCATCGTTCTGATGGGCTGACTTCCCATAGTAGACCTATTTATAGTATCTGACTCACCTTAATTATGGGGAAATTGGCGTGTTGCTACATGCTAGGAGCATAAAATGTATCCTGGGTGCTTTCAAGGATCCAAACGGAGCTCTCTGGCTCTTTGAGAGGTACTAATCCCTGGAGGTGCCTCTTGACTCTCTCGCTAGCCCAAGACCTGCCATTGCATTCAGAGCACAATGCTTTGTGCCTTTTATTGGCATATAACCTTTGCCACAAAAACCCCCGGCACTCCAATAAATTCCTTGCCTTATTCGACAGCAATTTGTAATCTTCGTGCTGAATAATAATAATAATAATAAAAAGATCATCTTCCCCTCTTTCCCCACGAAACTCCAATTTTTTCCCCCCAGAAAGAGCATTATAAACTCCACTTTCTCTTTAGCAGCTTTTAAAAGTCCCTCAACTCCCCAGCAAATTTCTCGAGGACATTGCACTCCACCCTGGCTTCGCTAATCCCCTCCTCCCACCGCCCCCATATGGAATATTAGGGGCTAGCATTCTCGTGTAGAGGCCTGGAAGGTGTGGGTTGGGGTAGGAGTTGGAGCAGGGAAGAGGTAGGGGCCTCTTTCCCATTCAAAGCCCAGGTGTCGCCCTGCTTTGTTTCCGGGGCAGCTTTGGAAGTGCCCACCCTTTCTCTCTAAAATTGTATTTCACTCTTAAGCTGCTAGAGGAACCAATCCAAAGGCTCTGGTCTCCTAGCAAAAGCTACGGATCCGTGGGCCACGCCTCCTCGGACTCAAATATATTTAGCTTCATTATCAAATATTTGCACTGAACCATCTGAGCCGCCTAATAGCGGCTTGAAATGTAACTTGACTCCAGAGGAGAAATGCACATGTGACCACATCAATTACCATAGATTAATAGACTGGGGAAGAGTGGAACTTTGGTGCACAAAATAGATTCAACCCAAGCAGAAAAGTCTGCCGGCTTCTCAAATAGCATTTAGGGAGCTGGAAATTTCCCTCCCCACGTTGTACCCAACTCTTTTTCGAAAGGGTGCAGGACTTGATAGAATCCCACAGCAGTGAGTTTTTAGTTCTTCTAAGATCTGAGTTTTGCCTGGAGGTGAGGAGAACAGGAGGAGATCCAGGGTGAAAAATCCTAGAAACTCACGATTTCTGACTTTTGATTCTAGTTGGGGGTACCTTCCCCACCTAAGTCTTAGGATCTTGAGTTTTCCAATCTTGGAAATGAGCGAAGAATCCTTACCTGGCTCTTTTTATCACACGGTATTTTGAAGGGTAAGCCAAGGTGAGAATTGGAAGCTACATAGGAGATAAATATCTGCTATTAAGCTACTATGGGAAAGTGACAGGGGTGAAGGGTGGGAAGGAAAGGAAGATCTAGCTCTTAATTAACTGAAAGCTCGAATCTCCGAGGCTAAATCAGGTGGCTGGATCCTGGGGCTAAATAAAATTCCTGTCCCTTTGGGGTACTTTTCCCTTCTCTAGTTCTAACAAGGACTCCCCTGCAGAACCAATGCAATCCCTTCTTGCAAGTTCCGGGGGCTTCTGCACCTCTGAGCTGAGGCACCGCAGTCCCCGAGCCTTTCCCTGAAGCGACACTGGAGGGACCCACATTGTTGAGAGAAGTTTTTTACAACCTTGCGAAGAGCTCTAACGCTGTTGTTGTTATTACTATGACAACGTGGACCGTGGTTTTATTTTTAATCGCTAGCCAATGATTAAAACTGGCTCAGGCATTTTTAAAAAATGCAGCTATCACTTTCCACCTCGGTGTGATATCACCCAGTGCCCTCTCTCCACCCTCACCCTTCAGGCCACCCCCATCCCCTCGGGGTTGGAGAACTCTAGAGCTTAACTCCCCCCCTCCCATCTGGGTATCATTGGAAGAGGATGAGCCTCTAAAGGCTACCCCCTCCTTATCATAAAACATTTGGAAATGCTTGCTCACTGGATGAAATGTTTTCCATCCTAAAAAAGACCTTTCTTTTAAGTGCTTCCAAGTCTTTCAAAGTTTTTCTCCCTCCTCTCTCTAGACCACCCTGAGAATATCTATTACATCAGGAGAGTGCTGCGACCGCCTCCCCCCACCACCTTTAAAAAATCTACTTCTGTTTGGACGGGGGTGTTGTTGGTGATTGGAGAGGGAAGGGGGAGTTAGACGCAGAAAGAAAGATACAGAAAGACAGAAAAAAATAGATACACCTGGAGACAGAGGCAGCGACAGGTAAAGAAATAAAAAAAAGAAGAGTAAAAAAGGACCCTTAGCCAGTGCAGGTGGTTCCTCCCCTAAGCAAGCTCCAGGCCGTAGCCCAGCAGAATGACGAAAAAAAAATGCCTTCTAGGGCCGGTCTTTTGAAATGCGGGAAAATGGTCCAACTAGGAGGCCAGGGAGATGAAAGGCCCTAGGGCTGGTAGGTTGCGCCTTTACTGCCCATTGTCTAGCTAAGCGATGGTTATCGCTCTCTTGGTTGGGTAAAGGGACTTAATCCACTTAAATACTGTTGGATTTTCTTTGGAGCAAAATTCTTGTGCCCCGCCGCTATTAAGGTGCATTTCTTTCCCCCAATCTAGGGGGTCTCCATTTAAATTACAATGAGTTCAATGGACTGAGATCCCGGGTGGGGGTCGCCCGACCGGTTCCTAGTATAGACTTCAGTACTCTAGAATGTACTTTAAAAAATAATTCCTATTGGGAACCCAGAAGCAGCTCAGCAGCGCCTAGGTTTGAGTATTCAGTAGGGCAAGTAACTACACCCTTTTCTCTGTTCCCCGCCCCCTTCCACCTCAATAGCAGGTTCTTTTCTCCTCCCTGGGATAAAATATTAATGTTTTTAATGGATGAGTTCAAACGTGAATAATTGGGGACGACCGTTGGTATAAACTTCGAGGTGTCTGGTTCTGTCCCAGCCCAACGCAGAAATCATATACAGGAAGGGAGGAATCTACCCCAGTCCCAGGTTAATATGTAACATATTAAACTTCAGGGAGGAGGGAAGCAGTGGTGGCCAAGGAGTTCAGCAGGGTTTTGACTTTGAACTCCCCAGGCTGAAGAAGAGTTGGTCTCTCAAACTGCTCTCACCTAAAGCTTCCTCCTCTCCCCCAAAGCTCATCGGTCAACCTGAGCCAGTGGCCCTGGGCCTAGGCAGCTTGGGGGTAGTGAGGCTACTGACAGCGCCACCCCGGGTCCCCTCTGCTTTTCTCAGATCCCAGAATGATCGACACGGGAGTTTCTGCCTCCGGCGTTCACCTCTGCCTCCCACCTTCTCCCCTATCAAGTTCTCTACTGAGGACTCTGGTGGAACTGACGCCCAAACGCTGCCTGTGTTCCCCAAAGGGAAAGCGGGGACAGTGTGGTGTAGACAGGCCCAGGAGGCTGGAGGACCTTCCCCTCCCTACCGGGCTGGACCCTAGGGCGGCGGCTGCCCTGGCGCAGAGCTGGCTGCTAGCATCAAAGGCTGTTGCTGCCCGGCCTGGCGCGGTGCCTGACCCTCCCCACCGCTCTCAGCCCGTGCAGACAGTTTCTCACATCCTGAAAATTGGGGTTGGGGGGCGGGGGAGGAACAATATATGGGATGTAGTGTATGGGTAGGGCTGGTATATGTGTATGTGCATTTAGAAGGGAGGGATTTCTCCCCATTCACTTTATCCTAAGATTTCTGATGGGGGGCGAATAGGGAAGGGTCAGCTCTCAGCTGCAGCCGCATCTCCTCACCCCACCATCCCCTTTGCGCACTGCTCTGAGAACGCAAATGCAGCTGTACGGTTACTAAAGCTAGATACCCCTCTCTAAATCTTCAGAGTAGCGTACATACGTGTATATGCATACATGAAATTATACATGGGGGAGGGGTTGTGAAGGATCGGGCCAGCTGATAATAATGGCGCAGGTTTCTGCATTTTAGGAGGCAAGGCGGAGTGAGATTAGAGTGAGTGAAGGATTTTCTTTTTCTTTTTTTTTTTTTCTCTTTGCGCAGAAGCTCCCGGCTTGTCTGAAGGCTTTGGCTGATAGCGACAGCGACCGATCTACTCCCTCATTTTCCCTTTCCCTCCCCTCCCGGGTGCCGCAGGATTGCGGCTGGTACCAGAGCAGTGGGGAAGAGAAGGGCGGCGGGGGGTGGGGAGGGGGGGGGGAGAAGTCAGGAAAACCCGGACTTGGGAAGAACAGTGTCTCCCCTTCCTTCCAGCATCCCATCTCAACCCTGGCTTCTCGTTCCACTCACCCTCTTTCCTGGGTCCGGCCCCGTTCCCCACTTGCCCTTGCCCAAAGCCTGGCTGTGCCTCTCTCTCTCTCTCTCTCTCTCTCTCTCTCTCTCTCTCTCTCTCTCTCTCTCACTCTCTCACTCTCTCTGTCCCTCTCTGTTTCTCTCTGTCCCTCTCTCTCTGCTTTGCAGCAGGGACTGCTGCACTGCTGGAGCCTGGGTTGCAGTACTGAATGCATTGCCGCAGCAGGAAACCAACCCCCACTACTTGTTGGTGGTTTGGTGCCTGGAATACTATAGGGAAGGGGAGGGAAGGCTAGTTGAGGGGGGGAGTGAGAGAGGGGAGGAGGAAGGGGGTGGGGTAAGAAAAGTAGGGGAGGCGGTGCATGGGGAGGGAGGGTGCCAATGGTATAACCACCTCCTCTGTAGCTCGCCCGATTTCACACACTCGCCTAGGCGCGGACCAAACACAACCTCCGGAGACCTCTCCAGGAGTTTACTACCACCCTCCCTTTTTGGAAAAAAAAATTTTTTTCTGTCTGATCCAGTCTAGCCCCAGGGATTTAAAACCTTTTTCTCCTTTTGGCCAACGGGGAGGAGGAGAAGGAGGAGGACTTAAAACGGGCAGCGAAGGCTGCCATCTGGCGCTGCCCTTTTTCCCTCGGCGCTGTCTGTATTTCCCCACCTCAAGCTGAAGGGGGAGGGAGGCGAGAGGAGGAGGACCAAGAGAAGGAGGAGGAGAAGTGAGGGGGACGTTGTGGGGTGGTGGTGGTGTGGGAAAACGGGCATCCAGCGAGCAGGTCCCAGGCAGTGGCCGGCCCCGGCTGTTGGCAGACTGGCTGAGGGAGAGCCTAGAGCGTTTCGGAATACAGCCCAGCCCCAGCGCAGAGCTGCGGTGTTTCAGGCGGGGAGGGGAAGTGTTTAGGGGGCTCTTCGTCGTCTCTGCAAGTCGGAGGCGGGAGTGTAGAGTCGGGGGGGGGGGGGAGGAAGAAGGAAGGAGCTGGAGAGCCCCGGCTCAAGCAGACAGGTGATGGGCGTTTCAGCTGCCGCGGCGGCGGCGGTGCTCCGGTTCCATTCCTTGGGTTTCACTCGGGTCTGATCTAAGCAAATATGCAGAAGTACCGGCTGGTCTGCTCTTAAAGCCAAAAAAACAGCTAGGGAGAGAGGGAGTGAGAGAAACGGCAGCAGCCCCAGATCCGGGAGCTACAAAAAATATATATAATAATAAACCCAACCCCCCTTTCCTCCTCCCCTCCACCAGTTCCCCACCCCCCCACCCCCCACCCCAGCGGCCGAGGAGGATCCCGGAGCGGCGCACACACACTCGCTCACACACACACACACACACACACACACACACACACACACGCGCGCACACACACAGACACACGCGCACACACACCAGTGTCTTTCTCCCTGAGGGATGGTACTGAATTTCGCCGCCACTGGAGCCCGGCTGAAGCTCCTCCACCGCAGCTCTGCGTTCCCACCGAGTCTAAAGTGCACCCGGACGCGATGAGGACCTGGGTTTGTGTTTTGCTCCTAGGGTTTGGATACCTGTCCTATGCCTTTTCCGAGGTAGGTACCCCCCGCCCCATACCCACCTTCCTTATCCCCCTCGCTGCTTCTCCTGTGCTGCCTCTATTCCCATTCCCTAGGATTCAGGCACCTGGGGGCGTCTTGCTGGGGTGGCTAAAGACTCTCCCCCAAACCCTTCTGGGAAGAGAGGCGGATCATTGGCAGGGAGTTGCACTGCATATCTTGCTCTGCAGATATTATTTTAAAATTGTGGTGGTGTATTTTTTTCCTCCCCCCCCCCCCCCCCCCCAGCACGTTTTATTCTAGAAGCTCTCAAAGTATTTATTTTTGGTGAGTTTCCAGGATGTTGCGTTGCTTTACATTAAGGGGGGGAAACTGAGGGGAAGGATTAAAATGGGGGTTGTCTTAGGAAAAGAGAAAAACTTAGGGGAGGTCTATAGACAGGCATAAGCAGGCTGGGCTCTCGTCTCTTTCCTGAGAGAGCCCCTAAGCTGCGCCCAGTGTGTGTGGGGGTGCTGCGGTAACGGGGTGTGGAAGAAAAGGGGTGTGTATGTGTATAGACTTTGGAGGACGGGGTGTGAGGGGTACTTGGGAAAGGAGGGTGTGAGAGGAGGAAGCTCTTTCGCCCCGGTTCTCGCACAGGTAGAGGTGGCTGTGATCGGAGCCGAGGGCTTGGACGAATAGAGGCAGCACCAGGGTAGACGAGCCCCTCGTGCAGGGGCACAGACTTAGTCCCGCCCGGGGCCTGGTTACAGGTGGCTGTTGGAAGCCGGCTAGGGCTGGCTGGGGGCTTGGGTGGCGGGCGCGGCTTTTTCTCCCCGGCTCTGTGCAGCTCCCTCCCAGCCAGAGATTCCCCATTCCACTCCCCTTGGGCCAAATGCCCGGGAGAATGACAGGGGCCCTTAGTGGAAGCCTCTTTATTAATGATTTTCCAAAAACCCGAAATGTCCTCTTCACCGAAAGCTCTTACGTGGGAATTTTACTATGAAGCCCCTAGGGTGACCCCTTTTAAATAAAGGGCTTTGCTGGGGGAAAAGAGTAGGTGTGGAGACCTATGGGACCATGGCCTGGTGGGTGCTCCCCCCTTTTTTGTTGGGGGAAGATATTGATATTAACCCCCAAACATCTTGATAGCTTTTATTGGTCAATTTATTTAAATACATAAACCTTGTCAATTCTTCAGGCCCAACTGAGCTGCCGTGAAGGAGGTGGTGATACAGGGGGTGGGGTGGGGGTGCTATGTGAGAAAAGGTGGGGGTTGGGGTTGGGAGGGGGCGTGGAGATGTGTGTGGGGGGGCAGATCTCTCCTCCGAGGGAATGATTAGGGATTCCAGGGCGAGAAACTTAAAACTCCTCTTCTGATTAAAGTGTTAAAAAAAAAAAACACAACTGCCTGTGGCTTTCAGTTACCCATCCGTGACGCATTTCAACTTCATCTTTCTGGATGTTAATTTCTCTATTTTAAACCTTAAACACGTTGGGGCCTCCGGGACTCTTCAGCCCCCACTGGTCCTTCTGTAATTGACACCCCAGATTCAAATAGTCAGAGCTGGGGCTTTTGTTCCACATTAGGAGGTGGTGGTGGTGGTGTTTTTAAAAAGTGTGTGTTCTTGGGTGGGTGGACCAGTGCGAGGAAGGGTCGAAAAGTCCTTTTAGTGGGGGTGGGTTATTATGCACCTCCAAAGTCCCTTGCGTCTCCCTTTCTTCCCTGTTGAAATAAGCTGGGGTGTAACGTGTGGTATTAAGATTTAGAGGGGGCGTTCGGCCTGCACAACCGGTTGCAGAAATTAATGGGCTGCTTGTAAGGGCACTGCATATCCGCTACATGAATTTTTATTTCTTAAAGTGGGCTTAGGCAATGGGGGAGAACTGGAAGGGAGCGAGAGATAGACAAGTGCCCGGCACAACCAGACTGAAGAGTAATCCACTGGGCTAGAAGGCTGCCACTGCCCAAAGGCTGGCACGCACACGCCCATAAGCCCCACTGCTTCTAGGTGCCACCCGCCTTGGCGAAGGCTTTTCTAACCGGGCAGAGCAATGATTAGGTGTTTGGGTCTGATTCCCAGGAAGCCGAAATCCCCCGGGAGGTGATCGAGAGACTGGCTCACAGTGAGATTAACAGCATCCGCGACCTGCAGCGCCTCCTGGAGATAGAATCCGTAGGTAAATTAATTCCTCTTTTCCTATGCTTTGCTAGAAAAAAAAGGGGGGGGGGGGGTCTTGAGGGAAGGCGGTGAGTGGGCGGGACACATTCCCCCCCCCCCAAGCTGCGAACACGCGTGTGCTTGCTTATGGCAGGGATTGCAGGGCTCTCCCCTGGGTGTCCCAACTGGAGTAGGCAACTCAGACCGAAAGGTCAGAATCCAATCCGGGAGCTATAAAAACATGCCGATGAGTCAGGAGTTTCTTCCCCAATCACTACTTTCTCTCCCAGGCTGCTTGGACTTCAGTGACTTGCCTGCCCAGGGCTCTTTCCTCAAAAGAAGGATTGTGTCTTTAAGGAAAATGTAGTCAGTGTCAATAGAAGTTCAATTACGTGGAGTATTGATGCTCTGGCTCCTGAAGGCTCGGCAGTGGGATTTTTTTTTTTTTTTTGTGAAGGAGAAAGGGGGAGGGTCATAGCACATGCGGGTGATTTCACCCGCCAGCCCCAATCCAGTTCATGGCTTCTAGAGGAGCAGTATTAAGGAAACCGGCCGTCAAAACATGACCCCCCACGCTAGAACTGTAAACTTAGGGGCACTCATTGAAAGGGCCAGAAGAGAGTAGTTTTCCCCTCCACTGGGTTTGCAAACAAGCTCCTAGAGATGAGATGCCTGCCAATCAGCGACCTCTCTGGAGCAAATCACTGGTCGATTCCTATCGCACATACACCTTGTTTGTTGCTGCAATTCGAGGTGGGGTGGCCTGCGAAGTGGGGGAGGGGGTGCAGCCGCTGCGGCGGCGGTGGGGAGTAGTTACCCCTTGTTAAAGTGCTCTTTGTAATCACAGCAAGCTGTTGCCATATTACTGATTGTGGGTCTGGCCTTTGTGGTTTAAACAAATGCAGCTTTGTCCCTTTCTCTACCCCCCTTTTCTTAGCACATTTAAAAAGGCATGCAGCCACATCTGCTGTTTTTCGGGCTATTTTCAGATCTCCCTCAGTGCTTCTCTAGTCCATAGAATCCTTTAATTGTTATTGTTACTGTTGTTTGTAAGGCTTACTTCTGGAAGTTGCAAGGAGCCCTGTGGAAAAGTTGCCTCAGACTCAGGCACTTTTCTATGGCCAATTTTTTTTTTTACCCTAAGGAGGAGAGATGGGAGTGTGGGGGTGGGGGAACGGTGAGCTCCTCACCTTTATGGGGAGGGGTCTCTTACCTTGATCACTAAACTGCAACATAGCTTCAGCCTTAGAGGTGAATTGCTGAAAGATGGAACAAGTTCGTGCTTATCCAATTCAGTCTGGTTTTGGTACTGAAATGTGGCTGAACTAGGCGATACTTTGTCGCTAGGGCTTTGAAAAAAGCCTCTTCCTTTTCAGACCCTCCAGAACATTATATAATAGGCTGTTCATGCTTCTTTGGTTTGGGGAATTTGGTCGTTCAGAATATTTTCTTCCTTACTGGGGAAAAAAATGATTCCTGAGTCAGCCTCTCTCTGAAGCTAGAGGAAACAAAGTTATTTATGCATATGTAGTGGCAGATACTGGTCAGAAGGCTACAAGTGAGTGAATTGCAGAGTCTAGTATTTGAATGTATTCTCTTCTTGCAAACTATTCTGAGAACACTGAGGGAGGAAAAATAAGCATAATCATATGGTGCACTCATTTGGAAATTTGTACTTAATTATGGGAGTGGAGAGGCCTAAACTATTTCATTTCATGCCAAGACCATTTTTATAGTAAGAAAGATGGCTTCTGGAGTTTCTTGACCCAGGAAATTCATTGGCTGATCCTTATCAGTTCTGAGGTAGAATATCTCTTAACACTTGAAAGAGAATTTTAGCTTGATTCTATTCCATTCAACAAGTATTGAACTTCTATATCTTTGTTTCATTCAATTTAACTGGAGTCTCAGCTGGTATTTTGGTGGTACTGTATGTGCTTTTGGAGAGAAAGGAGACCACAGGGAGTTTGTGTGACTTTGATTTCTTTCCACTAAAGGAAGTAATTTTTTTTTCATCTTTTGGTGGGGGTGGACTACCAGTTTGGAAGAGAATAGAAGCAGCAGGGAAATAAACCATTCTCATTTCCTACTTAAACTATTCTTATTCTCTCTGCTGCACATCCCCCCCCCCCCCCCCCCCATTAACACCTTTTAAAACCTAAACCCAGCCTGTTAAATTGATAGGTTTTGCAGAGGTGGCTAGCTTCACACCTGGAGGAGTAGGAATGAAGGATACTTTGAGGAATCACCAGTCTGCCCACCTGGGATCCTTTACTATTTTTTTAAGCCCTCTCTGTACACTAGCATAAGGGGAAAAAAAGCACAGGCCTTACCTCCTCAGATGATGGCTGATCTAGGAATGTTCTCCAATTTTTTAAAGATAGTATTTTGAAAGGATTATATTTTGGACCTCTTACTAGAGTCTAGCAGAAGATAACTTTAAGGAGGCCCTTCTTTCTGTCTCCCTTAGTTGTCAAAAGTAATCTCAGTGGACGAAAGTAATCTGGTTCTTGGGATACCTTTCATGAGAAGGATATTTGGAATTCTTCTGAACAGTTCATGGGATCCTAGATTTAA
Organism: Petaurus breviceps papuanus; assembly: GCF_028583685.1. Taxonomy (NCBI): domain Eukaryota; kingdom Metazoa; phylum Chordata; class Mammalia; order Diprotodontia; family Petauridae; genus Petaurus; species Petaurus breviceps. The sequence goes on from NW_027185764.1 coordinate 18,473,047, forward strand.
TGCTTAATGGTCTAAATCAGGGCTGGGGCACCTTTGGCCTCGAGGCCACATGTGGCTTTTTAGGTCCTCAGGTTTGGCCTTTTGATCAAGTCCAAGTTTTACAGAACAAAGTAGGGGGATTGGTTCTGTGAAGTAAAGTCAGAGGGTGGCTCTTGAGGACCTTGTGGCCTTGAGGCTGAAGCCTTCCCTGGTCAATTTTACATATTAGGAAACTGAGGCCTAGGAAGATTAGGGTGCCCAAGTCACAGAGGCAGCTAGCTAAGGCATAGGTACTTTTGTCTCCAAAGTCTGTATTTGTGCTGTATTGTGTTGGCCTAAGGTATGCCCCTTTGGGACAACCTTCATGGAATCCTGGGAATTAGAAGTGGAAAGGGACCTGGACCTTAAGAGATGATTGGTATAACTCCTTCATTATTATTATTATTTTTAAATTTATTTTGTGAGGCAGTTGTAGTTAAGTTACTTGCCCAGTATCACACAGCTAGGAAATAATATCAAATGTCTGAGGTCGGATTTGAACTCAGGTTCTCCTGATGCCAGGGGCAGTGCTTGATCCACTACAGCTGCCCCACTCCTTCATTGTTACTGTGGTGAGACAACTTATCCATGCTCACACAAAGGCAGTTAAAGTAGCAAAGGAAGTTGACATTCAAACCCCAGTCTTCTGAATAGAATCCAAAGCCAATGATGGTTGCCCCATATTAGATTTTCATCCAATGAAAGGACATGGGACCCTTGGGTGGAGGCGTGGTAAATACCTTAAGGCTTCTCTTCTTTAGAAGGGGGCACTGTGAGAGACAGTCTAGTGGTTAATGTTGTTGGGCAATAAATAAACAGGAGAGGGATGCTGGAAGGAATCACTTAAATGTAGGTGACATGACAACTTTTGTGGACCTTGCTTGATCACAATACTGTAGGAAATTTTCCAAAGATGTTTTTTTGTTTGTTTTTGGTGTAGTTAAAATAAGTTGAGAGTTATGACAAGTACTGCTGACCTTCAGGGGAGTTTTTTTGTTTTTTTGCATTTGATTCCAGCAGGGCTGGAACAGGCCTAGAAGGGAATCCACAGGTAGCTTGGAGGTTGCTTTCCTATTTCTGTTGTTGTGCCAGTTGATTATTCATTGGGGGATTATGTGTGGGTTTATTCCTGCTGTTAAATTCATTTCAGTCAATAGTTTCAACTTCCTTCCTCACCAAAATATTTCACTGGAGTCTGATTAAAAAGAAAAAAATAAAAAGGATAAGGTGGGCACCAGAAAGGATTCTCCTCCCCAAAATAATGCTATTTAGCTCTAATGGGACCCTGGCTTTGGAGACAGAAGGGACTCGACAGGTCCCTCATTGGGGGTCCACTCCCCTCATTTTGCTTGATAAGGAAACTGAGTTCTGGAAAAGTTGTTACTCTTCCTGAAGATGGGAGAATGTCCAGGAAGCCACGTGTTGTTTGTACTTGGCAGTGGTAGCCAGGTGGTGAAATGGATTGATAATGGTTTGGCCCAGGAGTTTGGAAGATCTGAGTTCAAACAGACCTCAGATAGTCATTAATTTCATGACCCTGGGCAAGTCATTGAACTTTTGTTTTTCCCCAGCTGTAAAATGGGAATATGTAAAAATGCTAGTTATTTTTATTATTATCCCAATGAGATAATAGTTGTAAAGTACTTAGAAATGCACCTGATACATGGTATTTAATAAATGCTTTTCCCCTTTCCCTTCCTTGTTCCCACTCTGGCAGATGGGTGTTTAATTGATTGTTCAAGATCCTGTAGGTAGAAGGTGGCAGAGCTCTGTCTACCAGGGCCTAATGGGGCTTTAGAAACTTATCCTTTGTTCTTGATTTCTTGGAGGTTGGGCTGTGGCTTTAATTTTGATAAGGTAAGGAGTTGACTAGAATTTTGTTTGAGCTTTGGGCTCCTAACAGCATGTGAAAGCCATCAAACTCTGGCCTGTGTGAGTTTTCTTTATTTATTTAAAATATATAAATGATAGTCTGGAATTTTAGGACACATTTGCTCTGATTAATTAAACTGAACAATATTATTGTTGCTGTCACAGATCTGGGTTTTCCCCTAGTCAGATTGGCACTGTTCCAGGGTGTCATGGTGAAGCTAATATCCCCATTCAGCCCCATTAATGGACTAATTGCTGAGAATTTCTAGCCATCATCTCAGTGTTGTTAGTACATCAATGAACCGAAGATTAAAGCAGAGCCACTTGATTAACTGTCTTGAAAACAGTTTAAAAAGTGATTTAGAGGAGAGCTTTGCCCGACTGAAAGTTGTTCTGACTTTGCTCCATGACACATCCTGAAAGTTCATGTGGGTGAAGTTGCCTCTCAGGATCTGTGAGTCAAGACATCTTTTCCCTGGCTCAACAACAATCAGACACTACTCAGTTTGGGTTCTTGGCCACCCATCTTGTTGACTAGTGATATTCCTGCCGGCCTGAGTTGTTCCTGAGTAGGTGAGAGCTATGTCACATTGGAAGCACTTTCTGCCCTTCATAATGGAGAGAAAGCTTTCCCCTGTAGTAAAGTCCTTTGTGGTCTTAAAGGACATTGCTAAACAGATTTTTTTTTTGTTCGCCCATGTTTATTGAAATTAGTACAAAAAAATGAGTAAAAGCTTATTAAAGAAATTGACAGTGATACTTTCTAGATGGTATTGTAAGGAAGATTTGGCATTGGCAAGATGGCTGCTATGAGGACGACTCAGAAATGTCTCTTCCATTAAGAAAGAATTGCTTCTCAAATGATTGGTTGATAAGAAATAACTTTCTGCATCAACAGAATCAACATGAATTCTGATCTGATTGCTTTAGGTCTTTAGAAAACAATAACTAGACTGGAAATACAGGGTTAAGTAAAAAAAAAGAATACAAAATCTAGTGTTTTCAGTTTCTGTGAATGTTATACATAGAAAATATTCTATTTTCCTCTAATGCAAATGTCAAAGTTAAATGGGTTGGAGCATAGGTTGTTAGCTGATTGACCAATGAAGAATCTCACAGAATTTGAAATCCATAAAAAGTTTGTAGACTTAATCTAAGACTTTTTTTTACATATGAGGAAATTAGAGGCCAGAGAAATAAAGTGGCATAAGTAGTGCAGTGTTATGGCAGAACCAGAATCCTAGTTCTGGACTCTCTAGGTCCAGATTAGCCTGTGGTCTCACCTTTTAGCCTTCAAGTTCTATGGGTTGGCCAAGATACTTATAGATGCCAATTAAGTACCAATTAATGCCTCTTTGTGGATCTTTGTGATCATGAAACTGAACAAATCTTAAGTTCTTTAACAGGAAAAGTCAATGATATCATTTCATGACTTCTTTTGCCCTAGGGCGTGTGTTACCAGTGAGATAACTATTCAGGTGTCTTATGACACTACCTTTTCAGTTGCCGGAGGCTGCAGCTAGCAAGTTGTTACACAAGAGCACATAGTTGTATATTGTTCATTGAAGGAGTTATGGGGGTGTGGAGAGACTTGGAGGATCCATATGACAAATGGTGCAAGTCTTAAGGCAAACAGAGTATGAAACAGGTTTTCAGCTGCCTATGTTGCAGAAGTTAGGACAGTTCAAAAGTTAATTCAGAAGGGTAGAGACACTTTTAGCCATCATGCAGTGCAACTGACATTTTTTGGGGGGGATGCCACATCCACTTGCACTTAAAAAAATATTTCTTTTGTCTTTGCAGGCATCAACAAAATGTATAAAACATCCCTTTATGTCACAAAGGGCACTATGATCCTTGTGTAGCATGTAGAAGAATTTTGTCAATTGAATTGTTGATTTTTATTGCTTTTGGCTTGCTTTTTAATTTTTTCTGCATCTGTTTATAATTTTGAATTTAATGATATCTTTGTATATCACCCTTATTTCTGAATGTACCTTTCCCCTTCCCATTTCTTGTAACCAAGAATAAAAAAGATAGAAAAAAAGGAGTTCAGCAAACCTAATTAACACATTCAGCCAGACCTAGAGTATAATCAATATTCTGTATAGTTTCTCACCTGCAATAGAAAAGGACAGAGGATGTGTTTTCTGATTTTTTTCCCCCTTTCATGACCAACTTACTTAAAAATAAATAATAACAACTCATTTTTCTTACATGCCTTTAAGAAATGGTTTCACTTTAGCAGGACCCAATCACGGAATAGTTATTAGGTTATTTTATGATAAAATTAATGCCAATCTTTCTTTGACTTTGTTTTTCTCATGGCCTTTTAACCCATTTGATAAGATTATTTAGGGAACTAGACAAGTCTAGATCCTCTCCAAGAACCCAGAATGGCTTCTGATGTCCTTTCGAAAGTTAGGACAACCTATTAGGGATATTTTCAACAATTGAGAGACTTGTTGCTTCTTGTTCTTGAATTAGTAGTGATTTCCAGAATGTTAGATGGTGGAAGTGTTTATAGAAGAAACATTGGTCCCATGGACGAGAGTCATGATACCACATCTTGTGAGATGGATATCCACTGGATCTCTTGGCCCTTTAGCATGGGGACTTGCTTGGTGGCCACACACCATCCCCACACACCGTTGCCTCAACTTAGCTCAATTAAAAGACCCCTCTAGACACAATTATTACTGGAGGGAGAAACTAGAAAGAGATCAAAGAAATACTCCTGCCTATGTAGTTCACTCACACCCACTTTCTTGGATACTGGATAGGCCAAGGCTTCATTTTGCAATCTGCCATGCCAAGAGCCGTTATAAACCGGATTCTAGTGAGAGTTAGGTCCTTTTGTCTTCTGTGCAAATAGGTTGGATCACTGTGAAATCCATTTTTCAGTCTTCCATCTTGACAAGTCATATTTGCAGATATCCATTAATCATCTTGTTGATTATTGGTCTTTCACTTGAAAGTGGAGATAATTAAAATATGTCTTGTGTGACTGATTTCATCCACCCGGGAGCTGACCGTGGTCACTCACAGTATCCAGGAGGGGTCTTGGAGCCAAGAGGCTCAATTGGAAATATAGCTGCCTATACCACATGTGCTATTTTTAGTTCAATCCAGTCATGATCACACTTAGTCCCTTGTTCTGGTTGGTCATTTTTCCTTTCTCTTTTCTCCTTAGGATACGAGGATGTTTCAGAAAAAAGCCTGAAAACTCATATGGTCCATTCTCCCAAACATGTGCAGGAAAAGCGTCCTGTACCCATTAGAAGAAAAAGAAGTATTGGTAAGAAACCACAAGGACTTGTTTTTTCCTCCCAATAGTAAAAATAACAACTAACATTTATTTATATAGCAATATGAGGCATTCCAAAAGTTTGAACACTGTTTAGGCTTTTCATATGTTAAATGAGCTTAAATAGCTTTTGAAACTTAAAATGACCTTGAGACCTCTGGGATGTCTTGTATAAAGTTTGCAAAGTGCTTTAAATATAAAATGGGGGTGGGCCTAGTGTATGGATTGTTGCTAAAGGGGCATTGAAAAAGTGGCAGGGGGACATAATGGAAAAGTAAGAACTGAATCTGGGGATCAGAATACCTGGGTTTTAAAGATGAAGTAGAAAGGACAGAGGATTTGGAGTCCATGATCTGACATATTCTAATCCTAAGTGCTACTCATTGTGTGACTTTGAGGAAATTAAGTGACTCAGTGAATAGTGTGCAGGGCCTAGATCAGGAAGTCCTGAATTCAAATCCAGCCTCAGACACTTACCACCTATGGAACCCTGGGCAAATTGTATAAACTTCAGCTCCCTCATTTGTAAAGTTGGGGATTGGGGGAGAGGGGGAAGGTGGTGGATAGCATCTCACCTACTTTCCAACAGGATTCCTAGCATTAAGTAGGTTCTATATAGATGATTCTCTTCTCCTTGGTTAAGTCAATTTACCTCTCTGGGTCTCAATTTCCTCATCTGTGAAATCTGAAGGTTTTTGTAGATAACTTCCCAAGGTCCTTTCTAGCTCTAAATCTTATGATCCTAGAATCTTTTCTCTATCACTAATCTTATGACCAGGTCAGATTAGAAGGGGCGTATGGGGTCTGATGTGTTGCTTTCCAAGGTCTCCTCCTGCTTTAACTTTCGATGATTTAATGAAAATTCTCCATTTGTTTTTGTGGGTGCCTCCCTCCCCAACCACAGCCTTCTCCCTGTTGCAGTGCTTTGGTGAACAATGCGTCCAAGACAGATGAGAGTGAAGAAATTCTTTCAGTGCCTTGTCTTGTTGTAGCATGTCAGAGAGTAGACCTCAGTTGGAAAATGTGGTTGTATGTAATTTCCAATTTATAACATGGAGCACACAGAGTCCTTATAACTATTAGCTTCAGAACAGTAGGGTACACAGTAGTACAGACACTCTGGAAAAGTGGGCAACTTGCCTTTTTTCAGCATTTTCTTCCAATCGTATCTTTTCCAAAATGCAGCTTGAATGGCTGACTGTGGGGGCTTTATCAGCTCTGTCATTGTGCAAGAAAACAGCACAAATTTCCGGGACATTTATTTTCATACCATTTTTTTTCCAAGTTGTGGGTGTCTGGCTACATTTAGAAAATGCCAGCTGTTTCAAAAAGAGAATGTGTATATGTAAGGTGTTGGCTTCTGTCTCATCGGTGTTGGTAACCCTTTGTGAGGGGTTTGGGCTAGGTAACATATAGGACCTTGGTGGTGGGAATTTAGAATTTTGTACTTTGATTTCCAATCAGGATCTTGTAGTTCATGCCCATACAATGCACTCAATTTATGGGGCTGCCACACAGGCAGAATTTCTTTCTAGACTTAAGGGTATCAAGTATAGCAATAACTCTTGTATCTGTGAAATTGATTTTTTTTAATCCAAGTGTAAGGATTCACATTTAGCCATATTTGATTTTAGCTTATTAAAAATTTAGTTCAATGGCCCGAGCCAATTAAAGATGTTTTTGAATCATTACTCTGACATTTAGTATAGAGTTATCCCTCCTGACTTCTCATTTGATAAACATGCCATCTAAAAATTGGAACCAAGTACACAGATAACTCACTGGGGCACTCCCCCAGATAGTTCCTTATGAATTAACATGAACCACCAATGACTCTTTGAGGCTTGTCATTCTAACAGTTCTGAAGCCATCTAATTAAGCAGTTTAGTGCATACCTCTGTTTAGGTGTGGACCTCACTTGATTCAGTAGATCTGTCCTGGGGAAAACATTCCTTTAAGTTTTTGTAAATGGAATAATATTAAAAGCACTGAGTATCATCTACACAAACACTGATTAGTTAATCAGTCCATATGTACTGTTAAAATGTATTAGATGTTCAGTTCTGAGTTAGGACCTTTGAAGGAGATGGTAGATTTAGAATAAAAATTCTTAGTTCCTGCTCTCAATGCTCTTATGATCCAGCTGAGGAGGCAAGATAATATGTGAAACAGTCAACAATAGAGATAAAAACACAGTACTGAGAAGGCTGAATCCTATTGGACAGAGGATGAGTGGTATAGTATTTTAGAAGACCTCCACTAAAAGGGAACCCACTACCTCTCAAGTGAACCCAGTGAATGAACATGGAAGTCATAGATTTAGAGTAGGTAAGGACTTTCAGGGTTATCTAGTCTAACTACATTATTTTATAATCAAGGATATGAAGTTTCATAGAGGAGAAATGACTTGTCCAAGGTTACTTAACCTCTGTAGTCAGTAGAAAAAGTCAGGATTTAAACCAATGTCCTGTTCTCTTTCTAGGGAACTATATTGCTTCCTCCTCATTTTCTGAATGAACAATTAATCTTTCATCCTTCCATCAGAATTGACATTTAGGCTTTACTTAATAGCTTTACCTATAACACATAGTGGTTTGCCTCTAGGGTTGTGGTAGAGACATCATTTAACACGAATACATTTCATATTCACTTCTAAGTAAATAAGAGTTAGTACCAGTCATTTTCTCCTACTGTTAGTCTAACTAATTAGGGTCAGAAGTCTGACTGATAATGGACAGTGTACTCTGACTCAAGTCTTACTCGGCTAGCATTTAAAAAAAAATGTTATTATATAATGTCTACTAGCCAAAGAACATCTGAGGACTCTTAAATTCTGGCCACATTTCCCAGTAATGCACTTAGATTAAGGTGTAAGCTTGAGCTTGGTTAGAGGGATTTCTCTCTCAGTTAATCTTTTTTTGGCATTCAAAGAGAGTTCCTCAGGGTTCCAGGCTGTACAGATCAATCTGTACCATTTCAGCTGCCACACTTAGGAAAGAAAGAGCAGAAAATAGTCTATTCCTTAGGAATGATGGCTCTTACATGAAGCAGAAGTGTTAGCCCTAGGTGTTGAAAGTTATCATGCCTTTTACTCAACCCATTGCTGGTTTCAGTGAAATTCAGGAAAATCTTTAGCAAAAAACCATTTAAAATTTCATGTATGTATATATGTCACTATATATGTGTACATATATGCATCTATGTGTGAATAATATATAGTACGTGTGTTCATCCTGCACACTGATGCCAGGCAAATTTTGCTAGACTCTTGCTTTTTCTTTGCCGTTCTTTTCCTCAGAATTCTACAGTGGTTTCATGTTGCCTCCAGAATCCAGTCCAAACTCCTCTTCTTAGCCTCTAGAGTTCTCTATAATCTGTTCAACGTCTTGACCTCTCTATACTTATTTCCCATTTCCACTTTCTCTCCAATGTGCCAGTCAGATTTTCCTCAGTGTCCTCTTTTTAAGACATTCTTAATTCAACCTTTCACCTTATCCCTACTTTCCTAACCTGGAATATCTTTTTTTTCTTTCCTCCCATGCCCAAGAATTCTGCCCAACCTCCACGAAGTCTTACCTATATTAAGTCTTCCTCTTAGAACTTTAACCTACATTGATCTTCTCTGACTCTTCAAACTGAGCATTTTGGGCACTTAGAATTAGATCTGGGGAGGAACTTACAGATTGCGTTCATGCCCCTAATTTTCAGAGGAGGAAACTGAGGTACCAAGATGGAAGATGCCCCAAATTTTGCCCATTTTTCTTCAAAAGAGACTGGTAAGATTAAGACTGGTTTATCTTGTTATACTTTTGAAGTGGGCTTTTTAATTTTTTTTAATCCCTCTACTTTTTAGGTGAAAATTTAGCTTGGACATTTTAAGCAAAAACAGTTTTTGGCCAAGGGTTTTACTTGTAGAGTGTAGAGCATAGCTATTGACACTGAATAAAAAATTTGATATAAAGCAAGGCTTAGAGACTATTTAAAGCCATTAATCCAGTAGAGAAGGACCCCTCCTTGAGTTACTAACATTCCCTTTTGAAATGATGTTGTAAGTGTACATTTTTGCTTGTGGTATTCCCCCAATAGAGTGTAAGCATCCTGAAGGCAGGAGTTGTTTCATTTTCATATCCCCATTCTTGGTATCTAGAACAGTCCTTGGCACATAATAAGCCCTTCATGAATAATTGCTCACTGACAAATTGTTTCCCCTGCAAGATCTGGCCAATGCCCAGGATCACACACCTAGCAAATATGAGAGCTAAAAGTAGAACTCAGGTCTCCTCCCCACTCCTTGTGGGGCTTCTATCATATAACTACAGTTACCAAATTATTTTTACACATTATCATATTGAGTTTTTTCATGGGTCTGTTTCTTTTCATATCAAAGAGATTATAAACTCCTTCAGGGCAAAGATTTTCATCTGCTTTCATCTAACCTACAACTCGGTTAAGTGCTGGATAAAAGTGCTCAGAGAATATTTAGGACCATACATTTAAAGCTATAAGGGGTGAGTTTATTCATCTCATTTTAGAGATGGCAAAATAGGTCTAGAGGTGGGTAGTGACTTGCTAAAATTCACATAGGTGATAACGTACAGATAGCAGATTTGGACATGAGGTGCAAAGCTAGGCCTTTTGATTCGACATTCAGTGTATTTTCTACTTAATAAAGCTGTCTAGGTCATAAGATGATCTCTAATGAAGTTTACTTGACTGTAGAAACCTTGGCCTCCTAGGAAGCACCCTGTATTGCCATTCTGAATCATCTTCAACAAACAGGAATCTGGGTTCTTCTCATTCAGTGGGGTTTTCTCTGGTTACATGAGAATGACCAGGATAGGAGCATAGATTTGGAGCTAGGAGCGAACTTAAAGAAACCCTTGTGTTCAACCCTCCCATTTTACAGATGAGGAAATTGAGGCACAGAGAAATTAAGTGACTTGACCAGAAGTCACACAGCATCAGAGTGTTTGAACCTAGATTGTCCTCTATCCTGTAGGTCAGGCTGAACGAGGTGAAGCTGAACATGTAGACCATGCCCCATAACTAGTGATCTAGGGGAAGACTGTCCACTCAAGCATTTTTGCCTTCTCTCCTTGATGTGCTTGGTTGTGTGTGTGTGTGTGTGTGTGTGTGTATGTGAGAGAGAGAGAAAGAGAGAGACTATTCATTCACTTGTAGCTCTTGTTTTTGCAGAGGAAGCTGTTCCTGCTGTTTGCAAAACGAGAACAGTAATTTATGAGATACCTCGGAGTCAGATTGATCCCACATCGGCCAACTTCCTGATCTGGCCCCCGTGTGTGGAGGTCAGACGATGCACAGGCTGCTGTAACACCAGCAGTGTCAAATGCCAGCCTTCACGGATCCACCACAGAAGTGTAAAGGTGAGGGGACTTGCTCACTCCCCCTTCTTTCCTGGGCACAGTTTGGGGAGGGAGATGGGAAAGGGTCTTCCACAGGGACGGCTTTGCATTACAACAGAGATATATTTTTGGACAATTGCGCATAAGCCAAATCTTGTTTCTTACCCATCTAAAGTCATATGATTAATTGAAGTGGAAGTCTCATGAAAAGTGCAAACAGGAGGTCTTGATGTTCTCAAGGTGCCTTTTGGCTTTGTGATTCATCTTCCATTGCCATAATCTTCTAATATTTCAGAATTACAGAATTCTATCTTTCAGCCCAGATTCTCTGCCAGTAGTCCCTCTTAATTCTCAAGACTGCACTCTGTTAATTACTTCCTTTTTATCCTGTATATAGCTTGTTTTGTACGTAATGGTTAGCATGCCGTCTCCCCCGTTAGACTGTGAGTTGCTCAAGGGCCAAGACTGTCTTTTGCCTTTCTTTGTATACTCTGCCCTTAGCAAGGTGTCTGTCCCCAGTAGGGGCTTAATGCCTGCTTATTGACTGACTGTTGGTTGGTCTATAGTTAGCTACTAAAAAGTACCTGTTGTTTAAAAGGATGTGTTGGGAAGGATACTTGTAGTTTCTAGTTTCTTAAGTTTTTTGAGTCTTAATTTTCATGAAGTACAATGGAACTGGATCTCCAGAGTCTTTGGTTTGTGGGGAATCCACTAACTGTAAGTCTTGAGAATTTCATAGTGTTGAAACTACCAGTGCCTTTTGAAAAGTCTTTATCTGAGGACCTATTTCTACTAGACCCAAGAGTTAAGCTGAGCTCCCTTCCATGGCCTGCCAGGTGGGGATCCAGACATTGCCTCCTTTTCCTTCCAAACCCCCAACGAAGAGAGGATGCATTGTTTACTAGTTTTCTCTTGATAAGTGGGTATTGGCCTGGCAAAGGTCCAGCCATGTTCTCTGTTCCCTGTTGAGTGATGGTCAACATCAGTGAAAGCTGTCCAGAATTAAGGAAACATTTTGTTACCATGTTTGGTTCATACCTAAGTATCTCGGGAGGCGGTGGGGGATGGGGAGTGTATGTGGAGGTTTCTGGAGGTCATTTTTAGCTTACTCTTAATTCAAGGTACATGATAGCTCACTGATGGTGTGCATAGAGGAAAACTGTGCCTTTCAAGGGCCTTAGGGAAAGGGCACCTAACATTTCCTGCTTAACTTTGCCAAAGAAGAATCAATTCAAGGGATGGCTTCTTGTTGTACATTGTGGGTCAGTGTGGGGGTGATGTATAGGTCATTGAACTTGGGAGTTGGAAAGCCCTGCGTTTAATTACTATGTTATTGCTAACTTTCAGCAGTGGGCTTTGGGTTCCACATCTCTAAAATGAAGTATTGGACCTAACCTCTATGGTCCCTTTCTATTCTATTTAAATCTATGATCCTGTGACCATTCAATTACAGGTGGGAGGTGGGATATAGAGTCCAGGGTCATTGAATCTCTTGTTTGAGCCCACATAGTTTACTTAACTTTTCTAGGTCTCAATTTTCATTACAACGGGGCTAGAAATATTTTCCTACTTATTTCTACTTACTGACTTTAGACAAATTAACCTCTTGACCTCAGTTTTCCTCTTCTATAAAATGAGGGGGTTTGGGCTAAGTTACTTTTCTCATGTGGAAATGTGTATGTCATCCCATTGAACTCTGGATGGGATGATTCTTTAGTCTGCTCTTGGATAGATGCTACTTTGCACAAGACCCAAGACCTTTAAACAACTTTGAGATTCTTAATGTTGGTCCCATTAAAATGAATGCAGAGAAGCTATGGCTAATGGCCAGGTGTGAACAGGTGTAGGAATTCTCAGTGGTGATTTCCCTGGAGAGCTGAAGTGTCCCAGAAAGGAAATTAGGAACCAGTGAAGGTTCCAAGGTTATGAAGCCACCTGAAACAGCTCAAAAACTTCGCTTCAGGGACAGGAGAAGGGCTTGCTGCCCTACAGCAGAGATTGTGTGTGTGTATAGCCTTTTGAACTGGGTATGATCTATATTTATGAGCAAAGCGTCTACTGAAAATATTCTGAGACTTCTAGCTTCATGTATTAATTATGCTCTAAACTTGTTGATCATTTAACCATCCCTTCTCCCTTCATCCATCCCAGGGATCCTTCCTCCCATAAATCTACACCATTTAAACACAGCCTCATTTTGGACCAATAACAACTCATCAAGACACCTCAAATGGTATTTTCTTAATTGAATATCACATGATTTAGCAGGCATTTATTTGCACTGTGAAGGCATTTGGGAAGAATCAAAATGTGTCATGGGGTTATCTTGATCTCTGGGGAGTGTGTTGAGAAAGTAAGTTCTATTTCTCTCTGCTGCAAGATCTTTCAGAACTGCCTTTAAAAGCAAAGGAAAAAAAAAGGAAGAAAAGGATGTGAAACATGTGATGCTTCTGGCTGACATTTTCCTAATGACCTTGAGAGTGCTTGCCTGCAAAGCTCCAATCTCCTGCCTTAGAAGGCTGTTTTTGGGGAAGAGGGGAAGGAGTGGGGCCATCTATTGGGACAGCCTTATCAGGCAGCTGCTCCTGGAGGAGTCTTTTGTAATTGAAGTGTCACCACTAAAGCTGTTGCCTAGCTGATCCTGTTCTGCAGAGATTGCCAGTCCCTCTAAATCTTCCTAGAGACAGAGATGGGGAAGGGGCTTTAAAGTTGGTCAGTCCAACACTGCCATTTTACACAGGAGGAAACTGAGGCTCACCAAGGTTTAAATGACTCAATTGTTAGTAAGACATGGGAATATCCTATTAGCAGGTTTAATTAAGAATGGCATCCCTTGTGCCTGCCTCCCCATCCTATTTTTCTTTATTTTTGGTTTGCCACAGGGGTTTGTTTGTGCACTGGAGTCCCTGTTTCTCCTTCCCTGCTTCCGATCCTCCCCCTTTATTTTCCTGGTTAATATCTCCACAAGTCACTTTCATTCATAGATGGAAAACTTTACCTTGGTTTTATGTCTTATTTGAAAAGAGGATGGTGATTTTTGAGATACGGAGTGAAAGTTTCTTGTGCCAAATTGACCAATAGGTATCAAGACCAAAGAAAGGATTGACGGTGGAGGGTGGGGAAGAGGAATCCTCTGATCCGACTTTGGTGTGACCCTTATTTCTAAAAGTCCCTTTACACTTGGATTTAATTCTTTTTTGATACATTTTATTTGGGGGCATGACAGGCTTTCTGAATTATCCCCTCCTACAAAGTACATTTCTTTGAGAAGGGTTGATCAGTTGTCAACGGAAAGGAGGAAGGTGTGCTTAAAATCATTCTGCATGACAGGAGGTATCTGGAAGATGTAGACAAAGGAGTTCTGTTTGTCTCTCATGTGTTTTCAAATTTATAAATGTTGGACATTGGGTTAAACCAGCACTGGGGTTACTAGGACAGTTTTCCCCTCTTCCTCTGGCTCTGGGGGCACACAGACTTACTTGTACAGCCCATGGGATGTAGCTTGAAACTTGACCTCTCTTTGTTTTTATCAAGTTGGTGCAGCTGCTTCAGGCTGCTGCGTATTTTAATGTGAGGTCTTTGACTCCCCTGTCTTGAGTTCCTTTTGTAACCTATACCTCCCACCCAGATGAACTACAAGTGATGGCCTAGGCATTTGCACCTGTCTCCTACATTATTTTAGATTTCTGTAGATTTCTGTACTTCACTGCAGAGGGTCTGGAAATTCATTTGTATACTAAGCACTGTTCTTTCTTTTTGTTTGTTATATATTTTCTTTTTTTTGTTTGTTTTTGGAGGGGAGAAGGCAGGGCAATTGGGGTAAAGTGACTTGCCCAAGGTTACATGCCTACTAAGCCTTAAGTGTCTGAGGTCAGATTTGAACTGGTCCTCCTGACTCCAGGGCCCGTGCTTTATCCACTGGGCCATCTTGCTGCTCCTGTGTTTCTTCTTAAATCCTTAAAATAACCTTAGTAAAACTACTTTGATGGAGGACTCTTCAGTTTATTGACCTGAAAATAGTGTCTATAATTTTCAAGCATTGAAGTGACTACTCCTTGGAAGGCACTCTACCATACTAGGGAATTGGAAGTTGGGCACCATCATTTTAGATATGGAATGCCAGCCATGTTGGCGTGTCGCATCAGTAGTGTTAACTCTATGGGTTGGTGTACTTTACTTGTACCTTTCCAGACCTGGGGTCTTTGTCCATCCTTGTTAACATGGGTACAGCATGATTCCCCATGAATTAATGAAAGAGAGGGCACGAAACTAAACATTAATAGGCCTCTTTCCTTACCTGTGATGGGCAATTTGTCCAAGACAAGTCATATAGTCTTCATTTCTTTTGATATTTTAAAAATTTTATTTTCAAGGAGTTAAAATCTTCCCAGGTTTGAAGACTGATCCCACAGCCATTTTCTCATTCAGTTCTTCCTAAGCACATACCCCAGGGCAGTTTGGCCTCCTTGCTCACCCTCTCTTAGACCATCCTAACTGCCACCCACCCAATACTAAACAGAACCTTCTGAAGGAAACATCTGGCCCCAAGCCCTCATGAGTCTTCACATAGAAGGGGACAAGAGGTCAGCAGGGAACAGGATACTTATTGTAGAGACTTCATATTGGTTACCCCTCCTAGTCTTCCCCAGTGAGTTTCATTACACCAGAACTCATTACACAGGCTCCATACTGATTCACTGCAAATGTCAGACACTGGTGAGCTTTGATATAATGAATTGTTTTGGGCATTTCATTCAGCCTTTTTCTTGAAGTTCCATATTTAGAACTGAATGCCTTTGTCTTTCTTAGCCAACCCTACCCCCGGGGTCATCGGGAAGGTAGTAGGGAAGTGATGGTTAGAGGTTGATGTGGGCTATTCCTGGAAAGCAGCTGAGGATATGATCAGGTTTAGACACTATGGTCAGTCCTTCCCTCCTCCCCCTCCCCAGCCTCCCATTTTGGAAAACATTTTTTGAGTAAATATGGTCTTTTGATTAAAATTCTAAAGCTCCTTAAAACAAACAACAACCCTGCAGTGAGCTCATAGGCCTGTCCGTTCCCTAAGAACTTGTCACACTGGAAAAAATGTCCAGGCATAAAGGTCAGTTCCCCCACATTACACAAGGGGCCAGGCCAAAACTTGCTTCCTTACTGTTTGTTGACAAGGTGATTATGGCTCCTAGATAGGATGACTTTTAATCTTTGTTCTATCAGGACGGCACCTGTGTCAAGGGCCCTCACTTAGAAGGGCCTCTGTTCACCCGCTGACCATTGATTCTTCTGATTGGCAGGGGGTAGTGTTTGACATTTATTTATAGAATGCGGTGCCACAAATGTATTGCATCGTTTCCCCTGAAAGAGTCTTTGTTTTAGGCTTTCTTGATTTTCCATGACTGGGCTCTATTTAATAAGAGGGCTTGGCCAGTTCCCACTGCAGTCCAGGGGTGGAGTTGTCCACTCTGCCCACATCCTCTGACCTCTGTCCATTTCTACTGCCTTGAAGAATCTCTGTTTTTTTTTTTTTTAATTCCCTTTTCTTGGTCTTTGCCCAGTCTCTATAGCTACTGGGTTTGCTGGCTGGTCAAGAATGGTGGAACAGGGGGCGGATAGGTGGTGCAGTGAATAGAGCACTGGCCCTGGAGTCAGGACGACCTGAGTTCAAATCTGGCCTCAGACACTTAACACTTAACTAGCCGCATGACCCTGGGCAAGTCACTTAACCCCATTTGCCCTCCAAAAAACCAAAAAAAAAAAAAAAAAGAATGGTGGAACAACCTGCTGGTACAGTGAATAGAATATTGAATGTGTAATAAGGATCAAATCCTGCCTCAGAAACTCAGACTTTGGTCAAGTAACCTTTCTGAGTCTCAGTTTCCTGTCAATGCAATGAGGATAATAGTATCGCCTACCTCAGGGTTGTTAGGAGAATCAAATCTGATAGTATATGTAAGGCACTAATATTATTAGTTCTCTACCTGAATATTAGATATAATTATGATGATGATGATAATTGTAATTATCATCATCATCATTTCTCCAAGAAATCTCCAATGGCTCATTAAAGGACAAAAAAAGATCTCCAAACTGACGTTTCCTTCATTGGTGCGTAGATTGGGAGCTACCCATATGTTTTGGCCAGATTACTTTGATCCCAACTGCCATATACCTTGCAGGTTGTTAGGCCCTAAGAGGGGAGTGACTTACATATCTCAGTGACAGAGCTGGGCCTCAGTTTCCCCTTATATTAAATAGAGGTTTTGGAATACAACGATTTCTGCAGTCCCAACCTTCTTCGACTTTATTCTCCATTATGCCTTCTGTGATCTGTCTATGTTGGCCCACTTATGCTTCTTTGAATATGACATTCCATCCCCTGTGTCTGAGATGGACACTTCACTGGCTATCTTCCAAGCTTGGAAGGCTCAGCTCCTTCAGCTCTGCCCTTTGGTTTTCTTGACTATCTCCAAGATTCAACTCAAATCCCACCTTCTTTAGGAATTCTTTCCTATTCCCTCTACTTGCTAATATCTTCCTTTCTCAAATGGTCTTCTACAAGGTGTCCCTAAAATCTGGACACATAGGAAAATCTTATTAACTATGCATATTTTCAAGAAAGGAAATGAATGAAATTTTTCTTTTAAAGCAATCGGGGTTAAGTAACTTGCTCAAGGTTACACGGCCAGTTATTTCTGGGTGTGGTGCTGAGTATCTTAGCCCAGGATTTGATCTCCAGGTCATCCCAACACTGGCGCCGGTGCTCTTACTCTCTGTGCTACCTGGCTGCCCCAAAATAAACTCACTGAATCCTGTGTTATGTTCGAAATTTTGAAGTAGTTACACTGTTAACCTTTAAGACTTTTTTTTTTAAGCAATTGGGGTTAAGTAACTTGCTCAAGGTTACACAGCCAGTTATTTCTGGGTGTGGTGCTAAGTATCTGAGCCCGGATTCGATCCCCAGGTCATCCCAACACGGGGGCCGGTGCTCTTACTTGCTGAGCCACCTGGCCGCCCCTATGAATGAAATTTTTAACAACATTTTATTAGTATAAATTTTAGCCATGACAATTTCATGTGGAATAAATGCTTTCATTAGCTATTGGGGACTATTTTCCATATTAATGAGATTAATTAAATTAATTAATGAGATTTCCTGTCTTCCTACGAAATCTCATTTATGCTAATTAAATCAAATGTTGTTGAAAATTTCATTTCTTGAAAATATAGTTAATGAGATGTCCTGTGTGTCCAGACTTTGGGGACACACCGTAAATAGTCTGTAATCAGTGACAACCAGGTGATACAGTGGAAAGCATGCCAAACGTGGAATCAGGAAGATGCATCTTCCTGAGTTCAAATCTGACCTTAGACACTTTATAAGTGTGTGACTCTGGACAAGTAATTGAATCCTGTTTGCCTCAGTTTCCCCATCTGTAAGATGATCTGGAGGAGGAAATGGCATATCTTCCTATTGGAATATGAATTTCTTGAGGGAAGGGACTGATTTTTACCTTTATTTGTATTGCTAGTGTTTAGCACAGGACTTGTTACATAGTAAACAATTAGTAAGTGCCTGTTTGCTTGTTGACTGATTTACAGGTTGATTTTGACAGTGTGTCTCTCCCCTCTTCCCCTTACCAATCCTTCCAAGTAGGAAACAGATGGTAATAGAATCAGCTGAGCTTTGGAAGCTTTTGATGAACATGTACTTAATCTTCCTACCCAGGTATGTGTTACTGGGGTAGCCTGAGAATATTGTCCCCTTAATTGGCCTGCTGTAAAGATAATGCTACTGAATTCTTCTGTGCCCTGAAGGGTGCTGGTGGGCAAATGTGGTAGTTAGGATTTAAAAACAGTTCTGTGGCACACCTTTCCATACGACCTTGTTCCTTTACTGACCAGAGCTATCTGTTCAGCTAGATCAGCTAGGAGTGACTCAAGGGGCAGAGGGCAGAGAACTGGGTGGATGGGAGTGAGGAAACCTAGTTTGTGGTGATATTATTCATTGTTGATGGTGACCCAGAATTTCAGATCTGTAACAGAACTACTCAGTTACCTTCAGAGGAAATCTAGTCTAATTATCCCCCAGCCCCTTTCTCCCCTCAGTTCTCCCATTTTATAGGTGAAGAGACTGAGACCCAGAGAGAGGAGAACTGATTTACCTATATCCTAGGTAACATAGCTAAATGGTACAGATTTAGGACTATAATTCAGATCTCCTGGCTCCTAGTTGAGTGTGTTTTCTGCCCCACACCACCCTGTTAGCATGAGAGAAATGAATAGTTTTTAGTTCAACTCCTATCCCCTAACTGCCATCACCCTTATTTCCTTCCTTCCTTCCTTCCTTCCATCAGTTGAGTGACTTGTCCAGGGTCATACAACTAGTAAATTTCTGAGGCCAAATTTGAACTGAGGTCCTCTTGACTCTGAAGCCAGCACTCTATCCTTTGCATTACCTAGCTGCCCCCAGCACCCTTTTTTTCTGACTCTAATCTTCTCCTCTTTGAGATTGGGCATTGTCATTGAGGAGTAATAAAATCATCGGATCATAGATTTAAAGTTGAATGGGACATCTGGTAGTCAACGACCCCTTTGATTTTGTGGTTGAGCAAACTTAGAGTCCACAGTTAAATAATTTGTCCCATGTAGTACAATAAGGGCCAACAGCTGTAGAATTTGAACCCACATCCTCTGACTTCAAAGTAAGCACTTTTGCTACCTCCTTTTGTGGGCTCCCATCTGTGGCATGCTTTGGGCTTATTAGAAGAGCTGAGCCTTGAATCTAGTATGGTAACTACTAATTATGTAAAAAAAAAAATGTAGGCCTTATTCCCTATAAACATGCCTCTCTTTAGCTTCTGCCTGGAAATGAATGAATGACAACGCATTTATTAAATTCTTATTGCGTGTGATGAGGGGTATCAACAGAAAAGGAGATGTGGTCCCTGTCCTTAAGAAGAAGGGAGACAACACATAAACAGAAGGGTTGTGGCCGTAGAGTTTTGGGTGAGAACAGACTTAAGGCCTTCAATGTGTGGTTTCTGGTCCAAAGGTGAAGTCCTAGGACACCCATTGAGAAAATGTCTATATTTTCATTGAAATCCATTCAAAATTACATATCTGTAGTATATGGCTAGTGTACATAGTGCTATATATAGGGGTGTATATAAATAGCTATATGTAACTAGGGGTATATAGAGCTTTATTAGTGGGCCTTAAGTAATCATGAAATCAACAGACAAATAAAATACAGCATAGCCTCTCACTTTGGTATCTTGGTGACATTGCATAGCATTCAGGTGTGTGAGGAGGGACGTTTAGATGAAAGCTTATCAGTTAATGACCCTGCCACCCATTTGTGCCTGGAAGTCCCATGGACCTTTGGGAGGAGGAAGGAATAGTTAGCCAGGCTCCTTTGTTGGTCACACTTAGAAGCTTCTCAAAGCACTGGGTTCCAAAGAATCCAACTGGTTCCTGATGACCGTCTCTGCCATTTGATACATATCAGGAAATTAATGAGTTCTAAGTGCATAATCAACTTGAAATATGTATTAATGAGCTTGGCAATAAAGGCCAAAAAATTGGAATTAAGGACCAAGTGATAAACGTTGTGTGTGTGTGTGTATTTAGAATTTTTAGGTCTAAAGGACACTTCACTGTGGATTCTTTTGTCCCTCTATGTTTTGGAGTGTGTCCAAGTCTCTCTTTCATTCTCCTTAATACTTTCTAGCAAAGCAGCAGTTTTTTTCTTTTTAAATACATTTTTATTGATGTTTTATTTTATATCACCAAAGTTTTCCCCAGTATCCCTTTTTCCCCATGCAAAGACTTGTATAACAAATACAATTTGCAGTTGTTTTACTATCAGTTCGAAAGTTGTAAACCAATGAAACTTTTGAGAGGGCTCTGGCATCAGAATTAACCTGAGGTTTTGCTGAGCAAGCTCATTTCAACCCCATCATTATGGGGATAGTATTGGTGGGAGTGTGTGGGTGTATGGAACCTAGGCATCGAATGGTAATTGAGTTATGTGTATTGGAGGTATGAATATTTTGAACATCATACACAGATTAGCACTTTTAAAACTAGAGGATTTTTAGAACCAGAAAGGAGCTTAGAGATAGATTAGCTAGTTCAACCACCTATTTTACAGCTGTGGAAGGTGAGGGCCTGAAGAAGGAAGGAACTTTAACCAAAGTCACATACTGAGTTCAAGGCCAAGCTGGGTTGACAGCTTCAGTTTCCTGATTGCTGGTGGGGGGTGCTCTCTCCACATCACCTCTCATTGCTGGGGTGTTCCTTGAGTCATTTATTGAGCAGTCCTAATGAAAAAGAACATTTCAGCCTAATAATCTTAAAGTCAGTTTTTTGAACAACCGGTGAGAAGTCTAAAGACAGAGACATGGATGTAAAATACACCCAATAATACAGAACCTCATGAAAAAAGAATTGAATACGTATGACTCCTCTTCACTGTCAGCTGTCTCAAGGGTGACCTTCAGAGAGTTTTTGACTTGAAGATCCAGAAATTTGATCTTGGATGTTACTAGACAAGCCAGATATAAGAATATGAACCAGGTATGCATACATAGAATGGCATTCTAGAATGTCAAAAGGACTTTTGTGATTCTGTAATCCAACCCTTTTGCTGGGCAGGAATCTGAGGTTCATAGGTGAAGTGACTTGTGCTTAGGGGTCAGTAGGATAGTTAGTTGAAATACAAAGAAAGACAAGGTTGCAGCTGCCCTGATAATGGAACCATGAAGATAAAGACAGGAAGAAAAGGAGAAGATGATCTAGAAAACTTGAATTTAGCATGGATTAGAGACTAGGGTTGAAGAAGACATTGAGGTGACTCCAGAGAATAGTTGTGTCCTGAGCTGCTTCAACTTGGAAAATCAAGTGTTTTCAGTGATACCTCATCCTGTTTTCCATTATATGTTGCTAGATGGAGGGAGAATTTTTAAACAATATGGTCTTGCTTGGTTAGACCAACATGTGGTCTTAAGGGCTCCTTGCAGAAATATATATCAAGTATTGGGGGTTTTGTTTGTTTTGTTTTTAAGTGGAAACTAAGAGAAGAATTTGATTTCTTAGATTGGCAGTGTCAATCTCAAATAGGATTAGGGTTGGGGAGAAAACACTAAACCATACATGAGGATCTGCTGGCACATATTGATATAGAAAACCACATACGGCTCTATGATCTGCTGTATTTTTATTTCTTTTGTTATTTCCCATTCACATTTTAATCTGGTCTGGCTGAGTTGTCCATCGTGTTTGGCACCTTTGTCTTGGACTGTTGCTGCCTATAACTCTTGACCTTTAACCATTGGCCTTAAGAGCATGTTGTTCTGGGTGCTGTTGTAAAAGTGTGAAGGTTATGTGATCTTTGATGTGGGGTAAGTCTGTTGACCCATCCATTTTTAAATCCTGCCCATCAGGACTTTGGGGGAGAGGGTGGTGTGTGTGTAGAAGAATCAGATACTCAGGAAGGAGATGGAAACATTGCTTGACCCTTTGTTGACATTCCAGCCAAGTGTTCTTCTGTGGCCCAGCCAATTCTAAATCTTTTCATATGGAAATTTGACAGCCTTGGAAATTGTCTTTAACCTGGACCCTGCTGCCTCTCAGTCTTGAGTGTAGCACTTTTGTTTGCAGGGCAAAAGAAGAGTAGCACAGCCTTCTTGTTGATAAAAAGGGAAGTGATGGGGTGAGCTGGGTCTCTGAAGCTTTTCTTGACAGGTTCAGTAAGTTTGAATTGGGGGGAAGGGGTTGTTGTGTTCATTTTGAATGAATCTTGTGGCTGAGAAGGAAAGGGAAAAAAACACAGGAATATTAGGTATTCACAGAGCCAATAGCAGAAAATAAATATGTACTCTTTGGAAATTTAAAAGATTCTTATCGGAAAGAAAATTACCCTTATTTTGTTTCCTAATTATTTTTTTTTGTTTACAACATTCAGTTTTCACAAGCTTTTGAGTTTTAAATTTTCTCCCCCTCCTCCTCTCCCCAAGACACCTTGTTGTCCAATATAGGCTCTACATACACATTCATATTAAACATTTTCACATTAGTCATGTTGTAGAGAAGAATTATAACCATTGGAATGAACCATGAAAAAGTCTTGCTTTTTTTGCAAAACTAAAAAGAGAGGGAGAAAATAGCATGCTTTGATCTGCATTCAGACAACTTAATTCTTTCCCTGGATGTGGGAACTTTGCGTTGCTGAGAAGAGCTAAGTCTATCAAAGTTAGTCATTGCACAATGTGGCTGTAACCGTGTAGAATGATCTACTGGTTCTGCTCCCCTCGCTCAGCATCAGTTCATATATGTCTTTCCAGGTTTTTCTGAAGTCTGCCTGCTCATTATTTCTTATGGCGCAATAGCATTCCATTACATTCATATACCACAACTTGTTTAGCAGTTTACCAATTGATGGGTATCCTCAGTTTCTAATTCTTAGCTACCACAAAAAGAGCTGCTATAAATATTTTTGTACATGTGTGTCCATTTTTACAATCTCTTTGGGATACAGCCCTAGAATTTTAGCCATTTCTTCCTCTACCTTATATTGTGCATTAATGCTTAAGTCTCAAACTACAAAACTGGAAAAATGCACATTTTTATAGACCTTTGGGAATAGTTACACATTGCTCTCCAAAGTGGTTAGATCAGGTCACAACTCCACCAGCAATGCATTAGTATTTCAATTTTCCCACATCTCCAGCATTTATAATTTTCCTGTTTTGTCATGTTAGCCAATCTGACAGGTGTGATAAGAGTTGTTTTGATTTGCATTTCTCTAATCAATAGTGAAAGTCACCCTTTCTTGGTTCAGTGGTTGTTACTATTTTTTTTTAATACTTAGCCTCTCAGTTATGTTAAAAAATCTTATTTATATTGATCTCTGTTGTTTTTATTTTTCTTATTTCTATGTTCTTCCCTCCCCCAACTAGAGAAATATCCCTTGTAACAAAGAATAAGAAAAGCTGTCCATCAGAAATAAACCAACCATTTCTGAAGGTGAATGCAATATTCTATGCACATAGTCCCTCCTGTCTTCAATGAGTTGTGACTGGGGTACATCTTCTCAACTCTTCTTCAGGGTCAAGTTTTTTGGTTGCATTTTTCCTTATTGCTTCCAAAATGTAGTTATTGTGCATATTTTTTCGTTTTTCTGCTTATCATACAACATTTTTCTACTTTTGCTTATTTACAATGTAATCATTGGTATATATTGTAGCCACTGCGTACATTATTCTGCTTATTTTATTATACAATTGTTGTCATGCATATTGTTTTTCCCTCTGCATCAGTTTATGTAGATCTTTCCATGCTTCTCTGCATTCTTGATTTTCATTGGTTTGGCAATATATTCTACTGTATTCACGCATCACAGTAAATTTTAGCCGTTTCTTCCTCTACCTTATATTGTGTATTAATGTTTAAGTCTCAAACTACAAAATTGCAATTGATTGTTGTGATATTTGTTCATTTTTGGAATTGGGCTGCTGTGACAAGGGTCTTGATGCTTGATCTTTCCTTCCCTAATCATCCTTTTAGGGATGTGGGGTAGGAGAAGCATTGGACAGAAGTGGAAAGTCCAAATAGTCCAGGAATGTTCTGTGCTAATCCTTTGTTAAATTTTCAGTGTGAGCATTTTACACTCTGGAAATTGGTGCATACTACATAGAAATCAGGGCTTGATTTATGATTTTGTTGATTGTCTAAAACTAAAGAAAGTCATGGAGGAAATGTTAACAATGTAATTTAAACTTAAAAGAGTGCTCTGCACACATTTTTGTATTGGAGCTAGCTGTTAAACATTTACTGGCACACTACTGATCTAGGCCAGCCTTTTCATTTTAAAGATGAAAAAGCAATCCCAGAAAGAAATGATTTTGCCTGAGGATACACAGATAATAAGTGGCACACACAGATAGCAAGTGGCCCAAGCAGGATTTACATATGGACTCCATTCTGACATTTTCCATTCTGATTCCAAATCTAACTTTTTTTTTCACAGTACCACACTCACATGGATGTTAAAACAGGAGTGCTAATGTAGAAGATAGATGTGTAGGTAGTAATGACTCCTGAGGGGAAAGTTTAAGGAGAGCAGACTGACTGATGAGATAAGAAGTTCTTGGTCAACTGCGCTTGATCCACCCATATTAGATTGTGAGGTCCTTGAGTAGGGACTGTTTTTTCTTTCTTTCCCTTTCTTTGTAACCCCACTGCATAGCACCATGCCTGGAACATCGTGTTCAGTCATGTCTGATGCTTTGTGATCCCATTTGGGTTTTCTTGGCAGAGATACTGGAATGGTTTTTGCCATTTCCTTCTCTGGCTCATTTTACAGATGAGGAAACTGAGGCAAGCAGGGTTAAGTGACTTGTCCAGGCCAGGGTCACACAGCTTGTGTGGTCTGAGGCCAGATTTGAAACTCACAGAGTCAGCTGCCCTACCCAGCCTGGAACATATTAGGTACTTAATGCTAGTTGACTGATTGTCCTTTTTACTTGAATTGTTGTTCATACAATCCATAGGATTACTTGATGACTACATCAGGAGTAAAAAGGAGTAGGAGGGAAAGCTAAAGATTTGGAATAAAATACCTTAAAGGGCCCTTCTGTATGTCTGTGATTCTGAGTATAGATTGTGAAGACCTTTTCTCTATTTATCTATCACTAGATACTTCCTCAACATAGCAGACATATTGACTGAATATATTCCTTTTTATATCTCTTCCCCAACAAGCCTTTCTCACTAACAAAGGGAAACATAGTTAATTAAAGCAACCAACATGCTAGCCAACTGAATGGGCATAAAATATTGCATATCCATATTCACCCACTTTTTTTTTTTTAAAGCAATTGGGGTTAAGTAACTTGCTCAAGGTTACACGGCCAGTTATTTCTGGGTGTGGTGCTAAGTATTTGAGCCCGGATTTGATCCCAGGTCATCCCGACTCTGGGGCCGGTGCTCTTACTCACTGTGCCACCGGGCCGCCCCATATTCACCCACTTCTACCCATGTAAGGCGGAAGGTGAATATCTGAAGGTGGCTCTTCAGACCTTTGAGATGGTGCCACTATACTTTGCAAAGTCTCTTTTCCCCCTTATCTGTAGAAACCTTTCAAAAGTCTTCTTTGTTGCTTTCATCCCTATGGGTCACCAGCATGAGTTACCTTCCTACAGGCTGTGTTAAGATCTTGGCAGTGGGGCAAGGTGGAAATATAGAATTGAAGAGACATTTGAAAGTTCCTTGCTTAGCCCCCTAGAAATGTTCTTATTGTCCATGACCTGTTCTTTCCTCAGTACGTGGACCCTCCAGGGATCATTTGGGTTTGGAGATATAGGTACAACCTTAGTATGAATACATAGAAGTTTGAGGTTGGATGGGGACCCTCTTGCTATGCCCCTACTCCCCCAGTTTCTTTTGGGCCCAGGCTTCAAATCCAGCTCTCTGGTTTGAAGGACCAATGCTGGTTAGAGGTTGCAAAGATCATTTGGGTAGAGCTTCCCAGCAAGGGAATACAGCACAAATATAAATATGGCACAAGAGAAAAATAACCTTATTGTCGTCTAGGGCAGCATGCCTTATGGGTGAGTGTCCATGTGAAAGTTTATTCTTAGAGAAATTTCATATAAAATGGGCTTGGTTGCCTCATAACTCCTATCTCCAAAATAGGACACAAAACAGCTACCACTCCCCAAACCTTTAGCGTGATACCATGTTGGGTTATATTACATGGCAGATACCTTTTCACATGTCTCCCTCAGAAGCCCTTTGCACCATCTCTGAGTTAACGATTAATATAACATGTGTATGTTGACTTCATGGACACCTTGAGATGTTACAGTAAAATCTTGTTCTAGCTTTGCCTACGTGCACAAAGCGAAGCAGACAGTCTTGGCCATCCAGGTGATTCTGATCCCAAATTGTCATTTTCCATTTTTTAATTTACTTGATCTTTTGATCCACAGAAGTCAGGTGAGTGTTGTTCCTAGGGTCATAGATGTAGTAAGTGGTTTCATAAACAAAGTGCTTAGGCTACAAAGAAAGGTAAAAAGACAGACCCTGCTTCAGGGAGCTCACAGTCTATATTAATGCGAGAGACCACATAGAAACAGCTATGTACAAACAAGTTATATACAGGATAAATTGGAGATAATCAACAGAGGGAAAGCACTAGATTTAAGAGGAATTGGGAAAGGCTTTCTGTACAAGACAGCATTTTAGCTGGGACTTGAAAGAAGTCAGGGAAGTCAGGAGGTAGAGATGAGTAAAGAAGGCATTCCAAACATGAGGAATGGCCACTGAAAATTCTCCGACTTGGGAAATAAGAGTAGAAGGTCTTGTTCTGTGGAACAGCAAGAAGTCTGGGTCACCGGATCTCAGAGTGTGTGGGATATGTAAGATGTAAGAATATTGGAAAGGTGGGAGTCGCCATTATGAAGAACTCTGGATGCCAAACAAGAATTTTTATATTTGATCCTGGAGATGATAGGAAGCCATTGGAATTTTTCAAGTGGGGGTGGGAGGAGGAGGCAGGTGTGACATGGTTAAACCTGTAATTAAGGAAAATGAAGTTGATTGATGTGGCAGACAGACAACCAGCAGTCCAAGCAAGAACCTGTATTAAGATGGTGGTGGCAGTGTCAGATTTAAAAAGAGGATGTATTTGGCATATTTTCTTTTTTCCTTTTTTTTTTTGGAGGGGGGAAGGCAAGGCAGTTGGGGTTAAGTGACTTGCCCAAGGTCACACAGCTAGTTAAGTTTCAAGTGTTTGAGGCGAAATTTGAACTCAGATCCTCCTGACTTCAGCACCTGTGCTCTATTCACTATGCCACCTAGCTGCCCCTTATTTGGGATATTTTGAAGGTAAAATCTGACAGGCCTTGGTGATAGATTGTATATGGAGGGGTGAGAGAGCCTGAGGAGTCCAGGATGACCCCTAGGTTGTAAACCTGTGCACACTGGGAGGGTGGTGGTGCCTTTGATAGTAATAGGGAAGCTAAGAAGAGGGGAGTGTGTGTGGGGAAAGATAATGAGTTTAATATTGAGTTTAATATGTCTAGTAGATTTTCTTTGTCTCTGTCTCTCACATTCTAGAAAGGTAGGTATACAAGTTTGGAATAAACATACCCATGAGGAACAGGAGATGGGCCTACCTGGATGAGAGGGATTTTATTATGCTGCGACAGGGGTCTCCAGTTGGCCTCTTCCTATGGTTACCAACTGTATTTTTATCTAGTACAGGGATTCTTAATTTTTTTAATGTCATGGATCCCTTTGGACTCCTGATTAAAATAATGTTTTTAAATGCATTAAATAAAATATGTAGGATTACAAAGGAATCCCCAAAACACACACACACACACACACTCTTTTCTTTATTCAAGTTCACCGACTTCCTAGAACCTATCCATGGATACCAGGTTAAGAACCTGTGTACTAGAGGGAAATGTCATTAGGTTAGCATAAGAAGGGGGCCCATTAGAGGGCCTTGAATAGCATACTGAGGGGATTTCAGTGCCCTCAATTTTTCATGTGAAAGATAATGATCTCACAGATGGCTTGGTATTACTCTTGATGAGGACATGCTTTGCCGGATAGCAAGGGCTCTCCAGAAGTTCATTTAGCGCCATCTTGGTGCCTGGTTTTTCCAGCCTGTGAATGTGACTTTTGCAGGACCCTATTCAATATTGCAGCAAGACAAGTGGACTCTGTTTAAAAGCCCAGGAGATGAAGGTGGCTGAATTGTTTGGCATTTGGCCCATGAGCTATGATGTGCCAATATGATTTTTATCCCACAATTCCCTAAAGTCTTCCACTGGATTTTTTTGTACCTCGACTTCTTTGGGGCAAAGAAAATAATTTTATTTTAGCATTATCCCTGAAGGGTAATTGGAATCTTAAATGTTTTATTTTCATTTTTAGCTGCCACTTGGGGCCAATTAAGCTGATTGATTCATTCAAAATCTTCCATGGATTTTTCTTATCTAAAGATAAAAAATCTCAATCTGGGGTTGGCATTAACTCAAAATGCCATGAATGTAGGCTTGCCCCAGATCTTAGAACCCAGGAAGGCCCTGTCTGTTTCAGCCCTCTTGGGAACCAATTTCATCAGGCTGGGCTTATGTGCCAGGGTCTTTGGCCTAAATTTCTGAAAACAAGCTGGAGGGGAATGTTGGGAAAACTGAAATCCTGATTTTTTTTTTTCCCTGTGTAGGTTATTAATGTATTTGGTCAGGTCAACAAACCTTAGTTTGTTATTTTCATTGGCTGGCTGATTTAAATGAAAATAATGTGGCCTGATGTGCAAGTTACAAAGATATTAATGTATTTGCAGAACTACCTTCAAAAAGATGCCTTCATCCATTTTGCCAGTTTTCACTGCTGGTTACAACGGAATGTTTTCTATTCTATTGCATCTTGCTTTTTCTTTTTTCTTTTGCTTTTTGGAGGGCAATTGGGGTAAAGTGACTTGCCCAAAGTCACACGGTTAGTTTTTGTGTCAAGTGTCTGAAGCTGGATTTGAACTCAGGTCCTCTGACTCCAGGGCCAGTACTCTATTCGCTGCGTCACCTAGACACCCCCAACATCTTGCTTTTTCTTAAAGCACATGCACACAAACCCAACTGGATCTTAAATATTTTTCACAATTAGAATATTTTTGGTCTTGATTTGCTTTTTTTGAAGTGGTGGGGATTTTGCTGGAAGGCAACTAGCTTCTTTGGAAGTGAATAAAACTGTTTCTTCAGGAGTGATGGGTTCTGGTTGGTGCTCCATGAGCAGCTAACTGTGAAATCTTATTGAAGTTCATTCTTTTTCATTAAGTGACTGCAGAAGATTAAAGCACCAATATGGGTCTCACTGTTATTTGCTTTTTTTTATCTTTTTTTTTGCTTTTTGGAGGGCAATTGGAGTTAAGTGACTTGCCCAAGGTCACACGGGTAGTTTTTGTGTTAAGTGTCTGTGGCCGGATCCGAACCCAGGTCCTTCTGACTCCAGGGCCTGTGCTCTATTGCTTTTTTTATCTTGCAGGTGGCAAAAGTGGAATACGTTAGGAAAAAACCAAAATTAAAAGAAGTCCTGGTGAGGTTAGAAGAGCATTTGGAGTGCACCTGTATGTCATCGAATTCTAATTCAGATTATCGAGAAGAAGAAACTGGTAAGTGACCACCTTTTTGGTGTGGGTGCCTTTTACATCTTTCTTTTAGGGGGGTTAGGGGCTGGGGGAGGGTGGTATAACAAAGTTGGTTACATATAGTTGGTGAATGCTGGAATTAAGGGTGACATACTTTTGAGTATATATGCCAATTGTACTTTAACATAAAAATTAACTCATGAGGGCAGCTAGGTAGCACAGTGAGTAAAGCGCTGGCCCCGGAGTCAGGAGAACCTGAATTCGGTTCTGGCCTGGCCTCAGACAGTTAACACCCACACACACACACAAAAACTAGCCATGTAATCTTGGGCAAGTTACTTAACCCCAATTGCCCTCCAAAAGGCAAGAAAAAAAAAGATTAACTCATGAAGAAATTGAAATTGAAGATTATTTGTGGTGGAGAGGTGAGGGTATGAGAGTAAGAGTGGTGGGCTGGGGGAGGGAGATTGTAGTCTCATCCAGGGTACAGCTAAAGATATGACTGAAACCGGATTGGAATGAGGGTTTGAGGTGGAAAGATTTTTGTTTTTGATTTTTCCTTTTCTTTTAATGAAAGTTGGCTTTTCAGGATGGTAGAGAAAGGATGAAGGGAAGGGGGGGGGCAGTAATTAGCTTCAGGCTCCCAACCTCAGTCACCTGAAGTCTAGGTTTTCATTGTGAGTCTTTGCTTCCCATGCAGAATGGTTTTATAATATACTCCTAAGGTCATTTAAAAAAAAATACAAGGAAATACCTTAATGCAAAAGATTGTCAAGTTTTCTTTCAGAAAGATAAACATCTCAAGTATTTATTACTTCAGTTTTCAAGCAAACAGCATTCCCTTAGGGCCTTTCACCCTCCTTACCCTTATGTTAACAGGAAGGCCTAGGGAAACAGGTAAAAAACGGAAAAGAAAAAAGTTAAAACCAACTTAAGGCCCACTGGAGCCATTTGGTAATCATAATCAGGTAGGACCTACAAACTGAATACGCTGTAATCCCACAAACAATGAGCAACTCAATCACACTCTTTATCACACCAACTGAATCACTCTTCCAATCCTGACACTTGCTACCAGAAAGCTGTGGAGATTAGATATGATTGGCTCTAATCATTCTACCCCCGCTGGTGTTTTCCCTTTAAGCTCCCCGGAACCATTGGCTTCTTCCATCCTTTGACTCTTTGCCTTTCTTGCCTTTGTAAAGGCCTTGATTAATACTTAAGCTTCTGTGATCTGAAGTATCATTCTTCTGGCTTTTGTTTCTCTGTTTTACTGATTTGGAGGGTCAAAGCATCTTGTAACAATGCATGAATGGATCGCAAGGTTGAAAATGGTTTCCGTTTCAAAGGATTGGGCTATTTAAAAGTTCAGTGTCTGGAAAATTTTCATTTTAGACCTGGGATGCTCTCTACATCCACTTTGGTCTACTTTGGAAGAAAAGACCCATGGATTTAATACCCTAAATCATAGAATCCTAGAATAAGAAAGGAGCTTTAAATGTTTTTTACATCCCCCTCCCCCCACCCCATGGCATTCCTTGGCAATGATTGTCTCATTGAAGACAACTAGACATGACTGTTTCTATGAGGATCTCAGACTTCCTCTTCTCTAATTCTAAAACATGGAGTTGGGGAGGGGATGAGGAGCCTACCAAATTAAGGAGCTCTTGTCTTCATAATTCCCATGTTACAGTATTCTAAAACTTAAAGGGACTTTGGAGATCATACCAGTTTCACAACCATAAGAGACAGTTGGACCAAGTAAAATGGCTGCCATGGATAAAGTTCATAAAGAGATAGAGTTGGGATGTGAATAGTCCAGATCTCCTTATTCTGACTCTAGGATCTTTTTTTTTTTTTCACTTTTTAGGAGATGATTTGGATTTTACTTGTACAGGTCTCAGAAGCCACTAAATCCTATTAACCAACCTTCTGTGCTATTTAAATTTGGGCTAATCGTTCTATTTATAATGTCTCTTGATTGGTTGGTGATGTAGATATAAAAAGATAAGAAGTAATGACTCTTGATCCCAAAGTTATTTTATCCTTTTTTTTCCCCCAACAGATGTGAGGTGAAAATAAGCTAGAAAACCTTCTCTGGGACACGGATGTACATGGTTTGTTACATTCCTGAACCTTCTCTGTATGGTGCTTCATTGACAGTATACTCTATTCGTTCTCCTCTGTGAAAAACTGTCTGAAAGAACACTTGATGAGAACAAAGAGACAATGTACATTTGTTTAATGTGACATCAGAGCAAGTATTGTAGCACTCGGTGAAACAATAAGAAGCTTCCTTGTCCAAAAAAAAAAAAAGAAAAAAACTATACAAAAACCCATACAAAAAAAATTATAAAAGGTTGACTGAATGGATGAGACCCAAAAGTCCTACAAATATGTGACAAAAATCTAAATGAACAATGGATTTCTGTCAAGAGTGGTCAAAGGTGCTTTTTGTCAAGAAATAGGCCTGTTTTCTTGATGAAGATGGATGGACACTGATGGACTACAGGCACACACACAAAAAGAAAACAACAGCAACAACCAGGAATGTATCCAACGCCACGCGAACACTATAGACACAATACATCCTCTCTCCGTAGTGTTTTAAGTCTATACAAAAACCTTTTGAGAGCCTTAAGTGGATTTTTTTTACACCATAAAGTGATTATTAAGCTTTTCTTTTTTATTCTTTGCCTAGCTTTTTTTTTTTTTTAAATCTCTTGGACTCCATTTACCAATAACACATGAAAAAGGCTGCTGTAACAGTAAGGCAGGCAGTATGATGGTATTTCTCCTAGCAGGATGCAAACTAATGAGATGTATTAAAATAAACATGGTATACCTACCTATGCATAATTTTCTAAATGTTTCTGGGTTTATATTTTTCTCCTTCCTCCCCCTCCCTTTTTAATTTAAGCCATTTCAGTAAAATGATGTGCGTAAACCAATCATAGAAACATCCATGCCAAATCCTCCCTTCCAGGCTTTTGTCAGTTGGTGACTAGTCAGTGATATCTGTGTTAGCAATTTACCATTCTTTTTACAATATATGAGATAGAAAGTTGATTTTTGACATGTTTGGCTGGGTGAAAATGTACAACTTCTTCTTGTATCTGTATTGTACAATGTTGTCACAGCAGAGACGTGGACCTGCTGCCAATATTTGAACAGAACTTTAAAATTCTTTATTTTTGGTAAGATGTTATGCTTTGCGTGTATTCAACAGAAAATGTGTTTTTTGTAAAGGTGAAGTTTGTATTTTTATCTAAAATTAACAGTTTTATATACCTGAGAAATCCTGCTATGTTTTCTTGAAACCATCCCCTTTTCCCTCCCTTCCCCCAAGACTCTAACCCTCATCACAACAAAACAAAAAACTCACCTCCAAAGGAATCCAACCCCTCCCCCACCCCCCAATATTTTATGGTCATATTTTTCTAGTAGAATAGCCCAAACAACTTCAAATTCTGTCCCAAACCCAGCTCGCCTTGCCATTGAAGGCTGGTTGACATGCATATGCTTCTTTCATTTACCAGTGGCTCATGGGGGATTCCACTGGGTCCTCTCTGGAGGGCTCAGCTGAACCCATTTGGCTTCAGGTCCCACCCACTGCTTTGAAAATTAAAGAGGATGTGGTCATATTTAAAATTCCAGAATCATTGGTCAGTTCAATTTGATGAAAGAAATTGACCCAACTGTTCATTTATTGTCACACAGACCAAACATTTGGTTAGTTGACTGAGGCTCTTGTCTATCTGATGCCAAAAGCCTTCGGGAGGGAAAGTGAAAACTTTAGTCAGAGGGGTTATTTGGCTGAATTTAACTTAAAAGGAAAAAAAAAAAAACCACCCACGTTTGAGTCAGGCATGCTAAGAGGGTATAGGCAAAAGCCTGATTTTATTTTCCACTTTTCTTCGGCTTATGGCCTTAGGTAGACATAGACAGTTAACCATTCTGAGTACCCTGGTGGCTCGTTAAGCTGCCTTATTTCTTCCCTCAAACCTCCAAGTAGGTTAGGTCATGTGACCATTTTCCTTTTAATTTTTGTTTATCACATTTCATATGAAATGTCTCCTAAGAGATGGAACCTTTCTCTCTGTTGTATGTGTTAGTGAAGTAAAGGGGTTTTGTTTTTGTTTTTGAAAGAGGAACTTATAAAGTAGCATGTCTTTATGATTAGGCTTTCGGCCTGAATGGAATGCCTCTGAATGTGAATGAACTGAAGCTTTGAGATGTAAACACTAAGAGATTGGGGTAGGATGGGGAAGGGGTGGGGGTGGGGAGAGGCTGAGGGGAACCAACGCTTGTAGCCTTTCAAATTTTGGGGAAAAGATTGAACCTGCTCTTGCCCACTCTGGCACGATCACATTTCAAGCAACAGAAAAGCAATTGTGGGAACAGGCTGTTAATGGCAGCATGAAGTCAGAATTCAGCCTTACCCAGATGCCAGTCAGATTGCCCAGAGGGGTACGCTCTCTTCCCAGAGAGTGGAAACCTGAGTTCTGTTGGCCACCTGTGCTTACTCTCAGCTGGGTACCATTCACAGTGCTATGCCCATGAATGTATATGTCTAAAGTTTTTTTTAATGTGTAAAAGTGTAATTTATATATTTATGTTTCAGTGAGATGCCAATAATATTGCTCATCTCTCTCTCTTTTTTTTGCAAGCTATCTAATGAAAGAATTCATTTACCCATTAAAATCATGTAGCTGAAAAAGCATGGTGTGCTCTCCTCATAGGTTTTTTGGGGAAAATGTCAGAAAAACGAAGAAAGGTGCTGGAGTAAACCAGGGGCCCACTTTGTGTTGTGGGGACACCCTGTGGTCCCTTTGCTGTGGCAGGGAGTTGTCTAGCTCCATGGTATATTTAGTTCCCAGAGAAAATGTAACCCAAGTCAGGCATTTGACTGGTGCCGCCATAAAGAGTCATGGTTTCAAAGGGAGGAGAGCTACAGACTGAATGAAGGGTCCTGGGGTAGCCCTTTCAATGACAGAGTTGGAGTCGGTGGTTAATTTCATTACTGGCTCTTACAAGGAATTAGGGGATATGGTCTTTGTGTCTGAGCCCTGTGGTCCTGTGGTTGACATAAGCAAACATTGACCAGTCTTTGATTTGGCTACAGAGATGATGACTTTTAAAAAATTCAGTGTCATTGATGCTGTTGCTGCTTCCTTTTGTTAAGGTTTTGTCTACATTCCCAACATTCCTTTCTAACAGATCATCCCATCTGAGATGACTTGCCTCAGTATCTTAAACCAAGTACTGCTGAGTCCAAAGACTTGGATAAATAATGGGAGAGGAGGCAAATAGAAAATACCCTTAGGTCTAGGAGGAACTCCCTCTGCCAAGGTTAAAAGGGTAAGGGTAGCCACTTTTTGAGAGGAAGAAAGAGGAGGCTGGGGGGAATAGTCAGGGCTAGCTAAAACTGAGATCTTGGGGATATACAACTTTCTAGAGTTAGCCTTTCTGGTCCTATGTCATCAGGGCTGGAAGGAATCTTAAGTACTGGTGTCAAATTCAAATAGAAAGGGTGGAAGGTGTTAAGCCATCTATAAGAATTCCCTTAGTCCACATGTTGACTTTGAAAACCACACATTAACATTATCTATGTCCCATTCTTGTATTTTATCTATTTTGTTAAATATTTCTTAGCAGACCACCATGCCCACGGTTAAGGTTTACAAAGCGCTTAAGTAATGCCATTTGATCCTCACAACAACCCTGTGAGGTAAGTGCTATTATCCTCATTTTACAGGTGAAGAAATAGAGGTCGCACCTTTCCTAGGATTGACTAGCCAGTGTCTGAGGCAGGATTGAACTCAGGTCTTCATTCACAAAGCTTATTCGCAAAGGTAGTAAGTGTTAAGAGTCAGAATTTGAACCTGGCTCTCTACCATGCTGTTGGCTTGTATAGCCTTAGGCAAGTTGGTTCCTTTGTGCTGCCCTCAGTTTCCTTCATCTGTAAAAACTGGGATTGAGTTAAATGATCCCACTGTTACAGCACTCTGAGTCTACATCGTTAAAACCTCCCAAACATCTGCTGAAAATGGATTAAAATTTCAAGATTTATGTGTGTGTGTGTTTGTAAATCACTCCCTCAAACTCCACCCTTCTCATATCACAGCATCATTTCTATAGCCTACATTCATAGCTTCATAGTAAGGACCCTAGAGGTCATCTATGCCAACTTCCAGATTTTACAAATTAAACAGAACTCCAGAGAAAGAAAGTGATTTGCTCAAAGTTAAGTAGGTATTTAAATAACAGAAATGGGATTTGAACCTGGATCCTGTGACTCCAGTGCCATTTCTCCTACCTCCCATTTTTCCCTTTATTGTCATACTGGACTTCATACCCAAATAGTAACCTGTTTTGGGAGTTGTATGTATGAGGTACTCTTAAACGATGGGGATAAAATGAGTTCCTCCTTTCAACGAGTTTATAAGCTAGCCATCTTTCCACCACTCCCTTCCACTTCCCATCATGCTCTATACCAGTAGTTTGAAAGTCATCTGGGCATCCCTAGGGGTCCCTAAGATCTTGTTAGGGGGCCTATGAGATAAAAATGTTTTCATGTTTCAATTTCTAATGGCAAATATATAGAGAAATATATGAAACATTAAATATATAATTATATTGCATATCTATAAACACCCCTCCCAGAGTTCTTGGGGAGCAGGGTCTTCATTAATTTTGAAGAGTGTAAAAGGGTCTTGAGATAAAGTTGGAGAACCACCAGTCTATATAGTGTTTACTTGTCCAAGAAAAGGAACAATCAGGGTTAGATAAGGTATTTAGAAGTGGAAGTGAGACTTAAGCTGGTCCCTAACAGATTAAGACTATTTGTCTAGCCTAGGGCTTCTTAATCTCTTTTTAGATCATTCCATGGACCCATTTGACAGTATGATATAGCCTATGGACCCCTCAGAATAATGTTTTTAAATGCACAAAGTAACAAAAGGTTACAAAGGAAACTGTTGACATTCACTTAACAAAATATATGACACAAATTCATAGACCTCAGGTTAAGAACCCTTGGTCTAAATGGTGAAGAGGGGAGAGGGCATTCCAGATGAGAGGAAGTCATCATTAAGAGAACTTGGGAAATGGTGGGAGACAAGGTTGGTAGTGGAGGGATAGGGGCAAGATTGTAGAATGTCTTGAAGGGTCTCTGATAGTTTGGAATTTGAGGTGTTGTGGAAGTCTTGAATGTTTTGCTTTTGTTTTTGAGAGTGGCATTTTAGGCAAATTAACTTGGTAGTAATGAAGAGAAAGGATTGATACATGGGGGCCAGAGGGCTAGATGAAATCCAAAAAAACGTCAATGCCACACATCAGACACAAGTGATTAGGGTCTTACTTACTTTGGCAACAACTAGAATTGAAATGATAGGGGCAGCTAGGTGGTGCAGTGGTTAGAACACTGAACCAGGTTAGAAGAACTTGAGTTCAAATCCAACTTCAGAAACTTACTAGCTGTGTGATCCTGGGTAAGTCACTTAACCCTGATTGCCTCCCCCAAAATAAAAAAAATTGAAAGGATAGCACAGGCAGGAGACATGTGGTTTGGACCTGTGATTTTATTGCTGTGGAGACTTCAATGTGGGAACCTCCCTTCATCTATGCAGATTACCAATAATAAGTTGTAGTTTTAGAGTAACCTGGGGGTGTCTAGAAACTTAAGTGAATTTATAGAATTATAAATCCAAACCTGGAAAACACCAAAAGGCCACCTAAGCTACCTCCAAACACCCTCATTTTTCAATTGAGGAAACTGAGGTACGGAGAGATCGACTTGCTCAAGGCAGATATTAAGTGGCAGAGGAAGGTTTTGAACTTGAGTCCTCTGAATCCAGAATCATTGCTCTTTCCATTCTGCATACAGCTGATTTCACAGCCAGTGTATGTCAGGCAGGACTTGAACTCAGGTCTTCTTAATTTCAAACCCAGACTTCTACTACGTTACACTTGTCTTACTACCTTACACTTCATACTTTCCTCTTGCAAGTGACAAGGAACAAATGACAAAATTTGGTTGCCTAAGGTGCATGATAACCAAGATTCTTGTTCAGTCATTCCACTTGTGTCTGACTCTGTGACCCTATTTGGGGGTTTCTTGGCAAAGATACCGGGCAGTTTGCCATTCCTTCTCCAGCTCATTTTAAAGATGACGAAATTGAGGCAATGGGGTTAAGTGACCTGCCTAAGGTCACACAGTTAGTTAATGTTTGAAGTAAAATTTCACTGAACTCAGGTTCTTCTGACTCCAGGACCAGTGACCTATCCATTATAAATGAGAAGGATCAGTCAAAAATGACTCAGATTTTGCATCTGGGTGACTGGGGGAATGATGGGCCACGAACAGGAATTGAGAATTTAGGACCGGACTCCAGACAGAAAGGGGAATCTCATTTTAGATATGCTTCATTTTAAGTGAAGACAGGATATCCATGTGGAATGTCTGATAGGAAGTGGGAAATAGAGGTACTGAAACTTGGAGAGAGATGGGGGCTGGAAACATGAGTTTAACTCTTACATCTGCGTTTGTGATTCCCGGATATGAAGGCAGATGAGATTGAATGTGCTCAATGAACTGACAGACAAGTCAAAAGTCAAATTTTAGTATTCTGGGGTCAAAGTTCATGGGATTGTAAACACACACACACACATATATGTATGTGTATGTATTTTCACAGAGAGAGAATATGAACCAGGCAGTGTGACAGTGGATAGAGAGCTGGATTCAGAGCTAGGAAGTCCTAGATTTAAGTCTTGTCTCTGACACATACTGGCATGATCCTACTTCTCAGTGCTCTACAAAGTTCTCTTAAGACAATGAGTTGAAGTTACCAATGAAATCGCAAGGCTTCTGCACATATATGTACACATACACACATACATGCCTATGTGTGTATATATGTCTAAATGCATATGTGTATGTATATATGTTTCTCTCTAAACTCTCTCCTCTCCCTTTCTCTCTTTCCCTTTCTCCCCTTCTCTCTCTCTCCTACCCTTTCTCCCTTTCTCTCTGTCTCTCTATCTCTGTCTCTGTCTCCCTCCCTCTCCTCTGTCTCTCTCTCTCTTTCCATGTAGAAGCTCCTGCCATGTACCAGTCACTGTGTTAGGTTCTGAGGATTCAAGGAGAAAGCCAAAGTAGTTCCTGTCCTCGAGGAGCTTACATATTACTGTAGGAGACAACATATACCTATAGAGATACACAGAGATCACATATAAAACAGATATAAATGAATGGGGGGAGGGATGTTACTAGCAGCTAGGGGTACCAGGAAAAACTTCATGCAGAGGGGACTCTTGAGCTGAGTGCCGAAGCCCTTGAGGCAGCCATGCTTTCCAGCCATGGGGCATAGTCTCTGCAAAGATATGGAAGCAGGCAACGGAGTATCATGTGGGAAGAACAGTCAAGAGGCTAGTTTGGCTGGACCAAATAGTCTTGAGCTAAATTGATCATGGCAGTATGTGGCATGAATCTTTAGAGTTTTAATGAGATGAAATGCTTTATATAGGTCTGCAATATTCTTGTACTCTTTGACTGTGTGGATCACAACAAAATGTGACAAATCCTTAAAGAAATGGGAGTACTAGACAAACTTACTTGTCTCCTCAGGAACCTGTATACAGGCCAAAAAGCAACAGTTACAACCAAACGTGGGACGACTGATTGGTTTAAGATCGGAAAAGGAGTATGACAAGACTATACACTGTCACTTTATTGAACTTGTATGCGAAATCCACTAGGTGAAATGCCAGGCTGGATGAATCAAAAGCCAGAATTAAGGTTGCTGGGAGAAATATCAACAGTCTCAGGTGTGCAGATGATACCACTCTGATGTCAGAAAGTGAAGAGAAATGAAGAAACTGCTTGATGAGACTGAAAGAGGAGAGTGTAAAAGTTGGCTTTAAGCTTAACATAAAAAAACAACAACTAAGATCTTGGCAACTGGTCCCATCACTTCCTGGCAAATAGAGGAAGAGGAAATGGAAGCAATGTCAGATTTTATATTCTTGGGCTCAAAGGTCACTGCAGACAGTGACTGCAGCCGTGAAATTAAAAGATGCTTTTTCCTTGGAAGAAAATACATGGTAAATCTGGACAGCATACTAAAAAGCAGAGACATCACCTTGCTGACAAAGGTCTCTATAGTTAACACTGTGTTTTTTTCTAGAAGCAATGTATGGCTGTGAGTGTTGGACTATTAGGAAAGTTAAGCACTGAAAAGTGATGCTTTCAAATTGTGACACTAGTGAAGACTTTTGAGAGTCCCTTGGACAGCAGGGAGATGAAATCAGTCAATAATTTAAGAAATTAATTCAGGCTATTCACTGGAAGGTCAAATTCTGAAGCTGAGGTTTAAATCCTTTGGCCACATAAAGAGAAGACAGGACACATTGGAAAAGATCCTGATGTTGGGAAAGATTGAAAGCAAAAAGAAAAGAGGATGGCAGAGGAGGAGATGGATAGATAGTGTCATGGAACCAATGAAAATGAACTTGGACAGACTTTGAGAGATAGTAAAGGACGGAAGGGCCTGGCGTGCTATGGTTCACAGGGTCACCAAGAATTGGACATGACTGAACAACCACAACATATTAAGTCCAGTAACAAGAAGCAGCTAGGTGACACGGTGGATAGAATGCTAGACCTGCAGACAGAAGTATAGTGATTTGATCAGGATGACACAGCTAGTGAATGTCTGAGGCTGGATTTGAACTCAGGTCTTCCTGACTCATCTGCTGTACTACCTAAGATTGGCTTATACTCTACTGAGGGGACACAATGTCTACACAAATAAGTGTAAGCTAAGGACAACTGAAAAGGGAGAGGGAGCACCAGTAATCGAGGAAATTAGGGAAGGTTTCCAAGAATAGGTGCCACTTGGCATGAACCTTGAAGAAAACTAGAGATTTTGAGAGACAGATGAGGAGAAGGGACGTTGCAGGCATGGTTGTACATGAGGGCTTGTACAAATGCACAGAGATGGGAGAGAGTGTCAGATTAAGGGTGTCTGGATTACTGCATAGTAATCCAGTTTCACTGGAATATCATGTTGGTGAATAGGAGCAGTTATGTCATAAGTTTGGAAAGGCAGATATGAGGTAGATTACTCAGTTGTTCAATAATTTTTCAGGCATATCTGACTCTTTGTGACCCCATTAGGGGTTTTCTTCACAAAGATACTGGACTAGTTTGCCATTTTATTCTCCAGCTCATTTTACTCATAAGGAAACTGAGGCAAGCAGGGTTAAGTGACTTGCCCAGGTTAAGGGACTTACCCAGCTAGTAAGTATCTGAGGCCAGGTTTGCTCTCAGAAGTTGATTATTCCTGACTCTAGGTCCAGCATTCTATACATTGCATCACCTTAGCTGTGAGGCTAAGAAATTTCTATCTCATCCTAGGGGTAATGGGGAGCCACAGAAATTTTTGAGCAAGGGAAGGATATGGTTAGGCCTATATTAGAGGAAGATTATTAATACATGGAGGATGGGTTGAATTAGGGAGAGGCAAGATAGGGAGAACTATTAGATAGGGAGGCGATTATAGTTGTTTAGGTAAGAGGAAATGAAAACCTGAACTAGGGTATTAACTGTGTGAGTGCAGAAACAAGAATAGATACGTAGATGTCAGAGAAGTGGAGGTAGAGTTGGCAAGACTTGGTAATTGAATCGATTTGGGTGATGAGGAAGAGGGAACAGTTAAGGATGATTCCATGGCCATAACTGGGAGAGTGGTGATGTCCCCAATAGAACTAAGGATGTTTGGTGGGAGCGGTAGGTTTGGGGGGAAGTTATTGAGTATCATTTGAACCATATTCCGATGGGAGCTCCAGAAGGAGACATCAAGCTAGAAGGTGTCAGGGTCTAACTAGAATTCAGGAAAGAGGTTAGGGCTGGATATATAGATATGGGAGTCTCCTGGGAAGAGAAGCTACTTAAGCCTATGAAAGCTGATAACATCTTCAAAAGACAGAGTGTAAGTAGAGAGAAAAAAAGGAGAAGATCCAGGGCAGAATCTTGGAGTGTCACCATGTTGAGGGAGGAAGATATGGATAGCAAAATGGAAATGAAATGGAAGTAAGATGGATCAAGAGAAAGCCATGTTGGAAAAGTCAAGCAGGACCAGGAAGAAGAGAATGGTCATCTTCATGAGAGCTCCAAAAGGACCACGACTCAGAAAAAGGACATCAGATTGAGGATGGGAAAGATCTCCAGGCTACACGTTTAAATAGCTGTGGCTGGGATTTTGTCAGTAAGAGAGAGGAAAGATACAGGGGGATGGCTTGAGAAAATGGTGGATACAAATGAAGGTTTTTCAGGCATGGAATATGCCTAAGCATTTCTGTAGGCAAGGGGGAAAAAATTAGTGAATAAGTAATCAGTCAGTAAGCATTTATTAAGTGTCTACTGTGTGCCAGGCACTGTGCTAAGCTCTGGGGATTCAAAGACAGGCAACAGACAGCCCCAGATCTCAAGGAGCTTGCAGTCTGATGGGAAAGATACCATTTATGTGCAAACAAGATATAGGCAGGATAAATGGGAAATTAGCAGAAAGGGAAGGTGCTAGAATTAAGAGTCAGGTAAGTCTTCTTTAGAAGGTGAGATTTTAGTTGGGATTTGAAGGAAACCAGGGAAGCCAAAAGACAGAGATGAGGAGCTAGGACAGCCAGAGAAAATTCCCTAGAGTAGGGAGGAAGTGATGAAAGTATGGGAATAGATTGTAGGTGAGAGAGAGGGAAAATCTCTTAGCAGGGGATTAGATTGATCACATAGGTTTGGGGTGTGGCTTTGAAAAAAAGAAGGGTCACTGATTTTCTCAGAGAAAGGAAAGCTTTATTAAGGGTCTACTATGTGCCAGGCACTTAACAAATATCTCAATAACTATGGGAGATACATACGATTATTATCTCCACTTTATAGTTGAGGAAATTGAGGAAGATAGAGGTTGAATGACTTGTCCAGGGTCACACAACTCATAAATCAACCTGAGTCTTCCTGACTACAGGCCCAACACTCTATCCTCTGTGCCACTTAGCTGCATAAGGAGAAAAGTGTAGAGAAGGACAAGATGGGTGAAGATATAGAGAGATCTTTTGATATGGAGTGGGGAAGAGTGAGCTCTTGGCAGATGGCCTTTATTTCCTTAGTAAAGTAGGAGGCCAGGATATCTGCTCAGAGAGGAGTGGAGGAGGCTGGGGGCATAAAGAGAGGAGAGATGCTTTAGAGTAGCCCTCGGGAGAAAGAGAGCAGAGCTAGCAGCCAATACAATTTTTGATTGTAGCAGTGAGGGCCCAGTTGAAATGATCTAATAAGAATTTGCAATGTGGAGGGACGATGGCATACTGCAACTCAGTTGTTTGTCCTTCATTCTCAAAGAGAACCATGACATCAGGAAGGTGATGCCATGACTTGCAAGTGAATTGGATTTAAGTGAGGGAGGGCTGTGCGAAGTCACCAGCAACTCAGTAGTATGAGAAGAAAAA
This sequence comes from Petaurus breviceps papuanus, assembly GCF_028583685.1. Lineage (NCBI taxonomy): Eukaryota > Metazoa > Chordata > Mammalia > Diprotodontia > Petauridae > Petaurus > Petaurus breviceps. The sequence continues at coordinate 18,516,266 of NW_027185764.1, forward strand.
GTGGATGGTGGGGATGAACCAGGTTTGGGTACTGGTAAGGCATAAAGGGAGTTGGGAGAAGAGGGAAAAGGGAACAAAGTGTGGAGGTCAGTGTGTAGTAACGTTGATTGAATCCAAGAGCAATTCCCTGTGATAAAAGGATTTGTTCTGTAAAACTTGGACTCAGTCAAAAGGCTGCACCCAAGGACCTAGAAGGTCACATGTGACCTTGAGGCCACAAGGTTCCCTAAATACACTGTGGTTGAACTGCTTAACTAGAGGGTCAAAATGGTGAAGAGAAGAAAGGGAATCTAGAGCTTGAGTGATGGATTGGGAAAACAGGGAGTGATTAAGGAATTGGAGGCTGAATTAAAGATGATGGATAGGAAGGAGAACTGGAAGGACAGGAGGTGATGATCAGAGAAGGTAATTTCAGAGTTCAGAATCATGAAGGTGGCATGATTATGAGCGATGGTGAGATGTAAGGTGTGACCATCCCTACTGAAGCTCTACGTGAAAGGTGTTAGGATGCTGACACTGCTTTCAGGATATGCTTGGAGGGCATACCCTTGTGTTTACTGAAGTCCCCAGCATGAGGGCAATGGTTGGGCTGGACCAAAAGCCTGTAAGCCAGGAGAGAGAGTGACCTAGGGGCTTGTAGATGATAGTAACAGGAATCTTGTCTGAATAATAGGAAGGTATGGAGTGACACAGCGTGTATGGAGTGATCCTCTATGCAACTGCCAACACTCCACGCTGAAAAAAAGGTGGCAGTGGGGAGCAAGGAAGAGGCCATCTTCTCCTACTGGCTCAGTACGAGGACAGGGAATAACATTAGAGAAGGAACAGAGAGTGCTGGGGAGGGTGACCAGCGTCTTCTGGAGAGAGTCAGATTTCTATGAGTGCAAGAAGATGAAAGGATGAGGTGAATGATGAAGGGAAAGTTGTTAATCTCTTGGGGGTTCCAATTTGAGGGCACTGTGGAAAAAGGAGAGCAAAGGAAGTAAGGGACTGGGGAGTGCTAGGATTGACCTAGATGGGGCTAAGCATATAAGAAAGGGTTAATTGCCTTGGGAAGTGATAATACTGAATCACTGGGTTTGGGGATGTGGCAGATGGAGCATTCTAGTCATAGGTCCTAGTTGGTTGAGGTCTCTCTCTTCCAAGGTCCTGTGACAGACCTTGTAAAGTTGATGCAATGTTTCCCCTCCCAATGTTCCCACTAAACAGTAGGGAATTAGGGATGGTGATTGATGGGGGTGTGGACTGGAAGTCTGGGTCCTCTCACATGTAACGATGTCACAGGATAAGACACATCCTGAAGTACACACACTTCAGGTCAGGTCTGCTGCTGGAGATCCTTTCTTTTATCAAACAGGCTGATTCTGAGGCCTTGGTCAGTGTGACACTAGACTTTTATCTGATTTCAGAGTTGCAGTCAATCAATCAATCAATCAATCAAGCCCTAAGTCTTACTTAAGTGCCTACTATGGGCCAAGTACTTTGTTAGGCCCTAGGAACATAAAGATAAAAATTAAACCATCCCCCATCTCAGGGAGCTCACATACAATCAAGGGTTACAACAGAGGTGCTGGGACAGAGACTGGGCCTGTAATTTCATTGGTATAAACAACTCTTTGGTGAGCAAACTCCTACCAATGCGGGTTGGAACTTTCTAACCCTTCTAACTCCTTCTAACCCTTCTAATTCCTTCCACCTTCACTGAGAAAGAAAAAAAATGAAAATCTTTGTACCAAATATGCAGAATCAAGCAAAAAAAAATTCTACCTTTGACCTTATCCAAAAATATCTCACTCTGCATCTCAAGTCTCTCTCCTCTGTGTTAGGCAGTGGGTAGAATTCGTTATCACTGGTCCTCTGTGTGGTCTTTCAAAGATGTTCAAAATCATATGTTTTCATACCCAAAGTGGTCCTTATGTCAGTGGTGATGGGTTGAAGTGAATCATCTACACTCTTGTACTCTGTCTTCCTTTTTCTTTCTTTCTTTCTTTCTTTCTCTCTTTCATCAATGCAGAACTAGTTTTTTGATACAGATTAACTGTGTAACTCCTAGAGCAGAGGGTGGCAACAGCTTCAATATACCAGGCTAAGCAGTCAGTATCAAAGGGTGAGGTTCATATATACTCATTTGTTTTTTTTTTTAACTCCTTTCTTTTTTTTGCCTTTTGGAGGGCATTTGGGGTTAAGTAACTTGCCCAAGGTCACACGGCTAGTTTTTTTGTGTTAAGTGTCTGAGGCCGGAACCGAACTCAGGTCCTCCTGACTCCGGGGCCGGCGGTTTACTCACTGCGCCACCAACTCCATCTGTTTTTAACATTCTCTGTTGCTTTTCTTTTTACCCTCCATCCTTTTTCTTTCTTCAAATCAGTAAGCATTTATTATGTGCCTACCATGTGCCAGAAACCCTGCTTCCTGGGGTTACAAAACCAAAAATGAAAAGTCCCTGCCCTCAAGGAGCTTACGTTCTTTTTTTCTTTTTAAATATTTTTGTTATTGTTACTGTTTAGTTGTTTCAGTCATGTATGACTCTTCATGACCCCATTTGGGGTTTTCTTGGCAAAGATACCAGAATGGTTTGCCATTTCTTTCTCTAGCTAGTTTTACAGATGAGGTAATTGAGGCAAATAGGATTTGTCCAGGGTCATGCTGCTAGTTAGTGTCTGAGTTCCGATCTGAACTCAGGAAGAAGTGTCTTCCTGACTCCAGACCCAGCACTCTGTCCACATCACCACCTAGCTGCCCCAAATAATTTTTAGGAGTTTCTATTTGACTAGAGAAATACAACATGCACTCAGAAAAATAAATACAAAGTGTATACGAAGTAAATGTAAAGCAATTTTTTTTTTTTATCAGAAGGGAGCATTAACAATTAGGAAAATCAAGAAAGGTCTCATGTAAATGATGTCTCCTCTTTCTGAGGCAGCTAAATGGCATAATGGAGAGAGCACTGGGCCTGGAGACAGGAAGATCTGAGCTCCAATCTGGCCTCAGATACTTACTGACTGTGAGACCCTAGGCAAATCACTTAATCTTACCTTGCCTCAGTTTCCTTGATGTAAAATGGAAATAATAATAGCACCTACTTCCCAGGATTGTGGTAAGAATTAAATAAGGGGTGGCTAGGTGGCACAGTGAATAGAACACTGGCCCTGGAGTCAGGAGGACCTGAGTTCAAATCTGGCCTCAGACACTTGACACACTTACTAGTTGTGTGACCTTGGGCAAGTCACTTAACCCCAATTGCCTTGCCTTCCCCCCTCCAAAAAACAAACAAACAAAAGTGCTTAGTACAATGCCTGGCACATAGTAGGTACATAAAAATGCTTGCTTCTTTCCTTCCTTACACAGATGCTGTACTTACCACACCTAGGTATACCTTTGGACTGTCCAATTCTACAGAGAAATTTACTGGGAAAGTTGATCCTGTGAACAGATACAATAGGATGTAGGCCATGTCCTAGATAGTCTGATTTGATCAACACTCAAAATCTCATCTGCCAAAACAGATCTTTTCCCTTCCCTAACCCCATTTCCCCCACTGGAGTCACGCTCTGAGTTAAAGCATTACCATACATTTTTTGAAGATGTAAATGAAGACATCACAGAGTTGATCTTGTAGAACTTCATGCTAATCTAGAGCTTATAGGAATCACCTCTATTACAGGCTCATCAGGTGGTTATGATTGTAGATTTAAAGTTGGAAGCGATTGTAGTGGCTATATAGCCCAGCACTCCCGTTTTATAGGTGAGGAATACTGAAGCCCAAAGAGGTCAGATGACTTTCTCCGGGTCACACAGGTTGTCAGTAGCAGAGCTGGGACTTGAATCCTTATTTCCTTTTTCCTTTGGTAGAGTCTCTGTGATCCCATACTTTAGCCCCTGAGAGTGAGCAGCAAGGCTAAGAAGGTTGCTGGCTTCTCTCCTAGAACCTGACAAGCATTTTGGTCTGGCAAGGAATCTTCCTCTTAACTGGCTTTCCTTTAGAATTAGACCAGACCAGATTTCTGAATCCTGGGCATGTTTGAGAACTTAAGTAGTGATATCTATGTTACGTGCCAGTTTTATTTGTGTGTGTGCTCTCCTTGAAAAATAAGGTCTGGACTCAGCACATAGGCCCAGAAACCTGAAAAGACCAGGAAATCATGAGAGGTAGTACTATACAGTGGACAGTACGCCTGGCTGTGGAGTCCAAGGATCTGGGTTCAAATGCTACCCTTGTTACTTAATATCTTCATGATGTTAGGCATGTTACTTTATAGGTCTCACTTCCCTTATCTTTAGTATAAGAGGCTGGTTTAGATGGCCTTTATGGTCCCTATTGGCTCTAAATCTTAAATATTAGCACAAATTACTACTTGGTTCGCTTAATTTACTCCCTTTCCCTAATCCTCTTCCCTACCAAACAAACAAACAAACAAAACTTCTTAGAGTTTTAGGACAGTACTTTTTGGGTCATCTTGTCAGTTTCTATTCGTCAGATTAAAAAAAAAATTTATTTAGAGGCAATCAGGATTGAGTGACTTGCCCAGGGTCACAAAGTTAGTAAATATCTGAGACTGGAACAAAACTCAGGTCTTCCTGACTCTAGGGCTAGTGATCTCTCCACTGCACCACCTAGCTGCTCCCCTTTAAAAATTTTTTTTAAAGTGGCCAGCTAGAATGCGTTGTTTGACCCGGCAATCTCTCAGAATCTCATGTTATGAAGACCTGAGTTCAAATCTCACCGTAGACCCTTGTTAGCAGTGCGACTGAGCTCAGAAGACTTAATTTTCCCTGAACCCTCAGGTCCTTCTACAAAACAGAGATGATAATAGCTCTTATTTCAAAGGCTTGTCAGGAGCATCAAATGAGATGTGTGGAGCCTTAAAGTGCTATGTAAATGGGAGATGACATTAGGTTGCACAAGTTGGATACTTTTATCCGGCTCTTCTCTTTTTCTTCTCCCAAGGATCAGTTAATTAACACGATGTTGCACTGGTACGATTGGTTACTCTGTCAAGACGCTGCCTGTGGCCGGCTGGGTCCCTATTGCAGAAGGGAATGTTTGAATGAAAGGTTTCAGTGGCCCATTCTTGTGAATACTGACGCCTTGGAAATTTTTTTTTTAGCTACTGAATATGCAAACTGAAAAATGCAGCTAATGCTGAAAATATACATTGGCTAAATAATAGCTATTTATAATATAACATAATATAATATATAGCATTTAATATAAAATAACATAATATAACATAGCTATTATAACATAACATTGATCTCTACATTCCTCTCAGAGGCAAATTACGTCCCTGTTGTGACTTCCAATGTGAATGCTTTTCATGATGACTATGACTTTGGCTGTGGGGTAAGCCTGTCCCTCTACCCCAGGCTGCAGGTAATTTGGACATTCTTGTTCTCCATTCATCCATATAGGGATCAGGTTTCACCTCCTCCAGGAAGTCTTCCCTGAATGCCCCAGCTCATAGCAATCTTTTTACCTTACAAGACTGGTGATCCCATCAGCCTGGCTTTCTGTTTTTCATACCTAACATTCCGTCTCTGGCAGCCCCCACATGCCTAGAATGCAGTCTTGCCCTTATCCCTGGCCCCCTAGACTCCTCTCTTTCTAGTAGATGCTGTTCAAGTATCACCTTCTATAGGAAATCTTCCTTGATTTCACAAACCTTCCCCCCTCTAGTACTGTCTCTCCCAAAGTGCTCTGGCTTTAATGACTTTATATTCAACTACTTTGTATATATTTGTATCTAATCATTTTATATTTATGCTTTTTGTATTTGTATATGTACTTGTCTCCCCCATTGGAATGTAAGCTTTGAGAGAGAAAGATTGTTTCATTCTTTGTAGTTGTATCCCCAGCTTCTAGAACAACACCCAGCACAGAGTAGGTTCCTAATAAATGTTTGTTGATGGATTAATCACTTGTATTCCTCTGTGACATTATCTTCCATCTTCTCTATGTTTCCTGCATGTCTAGTCATTTACATGCCCCCTCCATTAGAATGCACATTCCTTGAGGGAAGGGACTGATACCTTTCTTTGCATCTCTAGTGCTTAACCCAGTTTCTGGCACATAGTAAGCAACTAAAAAATGTATGTTGATGAATGGATTCTTTTTAACCATTCTTCACTTTAATATCTTATTGATATTCATTATTTCCATATCACTTTGCATTTCCAGATAGCTCTTTACCTTCCACAGTGAGCCATCTCTTTTTAACAGGTATAAGGAGGATTCAGCAAAACCAACCATCCCACCCATGTACTGTGATTTTCTACATCTACAAAGAGAACAAGGTATCTTTTCTTAACCCTTCCATTGGGCCAAGGTTGGTCATTGGCACCATGTTCTGGGTTTTTTTTTTCCATTTACATGGTTGAAGTCATTTGTATATTGTTTTCTGTTTTGTTTTCTCCTCTCACTTCCTCTCCTCTACCATTCTTTCCCTTCCTCTTCTCTCTCTTCTCCTTTCCTTTCTCTCCTCTCCTGTTCTTTCCTCTCCTGTACTCTCTCTTCTTCTTCTCCCCCCTCTCTTCTCCTCTTTTTCATTACTTCTCCTTTTCACCCCTATTCTTTCCCTTCCTCTCCTGTCCTGTCCTCTCTCTTCTTCTCCTCCCCTCGCCTCTCCTCTTTTTTCCTTATCTCTCCTCTCCCTTTCTCTTCTCCCTCTTACCTCCTCCCCTCTCTTCCTCTCCTCTCCTCACTTTTTGTTTCTAACTGGATCTCCCTATCTCAGCCATGGCCATTAAGTTCAGTGGTCACTCACAGACCCTACTGCTGATCAATGGGAAAGTTCTGACCCACTCCTTTCTGACCTGGTTCAGTTTCTTCCTCCTTAGTCAGTCTGGTGGTGCCCCTTTTCCCCTGATCAAAGGGATTCGTCATAATTGGTGCCTGACTTAGTGTGGACACCCGATCAGCTTAAGCCCTACTGCAGCTTAGAACTCCCAAACTCAAGCCATTGGACCACTAACCTCAGCCTTCTCCAGCACCAAGGATTACGGACTATGTACCAGCCACACGTGGTTATGTGCCATTTCTTAAAATTTTAGACATAATTTTAAATCATTATCTACCCTCTCCTATAAATCAAAGGAACAAAGGTAGGCAAAACAAATCAAGACATTGATCACATCTATTTTGTTTTCCATCTATGCTTTACAAACTTCCTTCTGAGAGTTAGTTGTTTCATAATTAGTCCTTTAAAGTCATGATTGGTGTTTTTCAGTGTAGATGTCTTTTCTGCTCATAGTTTTCCTGGTTCTGCTGGGCGTCTGTCCACTCATACAAGTCTTGGGATGATAGATTCAGAGAAGGAAGGCACCTTACAAGTCAGACCACCTACCTTGTGGATGAGAAACTGAGCCCCAGATGCCACACATCTTAACTTTTTGTTATTAATGCTTCTGGTGGTCTAGCAAAACTTATAAAATGCTTATGAGTACAAAAAATAAAATATATAAAGTTACAAAGGAACAAAATTATATTGAAATCTATACATATACACACATAAACATAGCTACATACATACATATGTGTGTGTATTAGATCCCAGGTTAAGATTCTCTAGCTAGAAAAGTTAAGTGATTTGCTCATGCTCACAGAGCTAGTTAATGTCTGAGGCAGAATTGAATGCCTTGCCTGCCCAATGGACTGTCTCTAGTACCACATACCCGCCACCTTCAAATATCTTTCCTTTTTTATAATTTTTTTAGACTGGACCTTCCTATCTCACTCAGGCTGGATGTGCAAAGCCACTCATGGGTCCATTCAAACACTGATTGATAACAGAAGCTTTAATGTGCCCCATTTTTCTGACCTAGATTAATTCATTCCTCTTTAGGCAGCCTGGGGGCCCTCTGCTGGGGAGGAGTTGGGGGCTCACCATATTGGACTTAGTGAAGACACCAGATTGGTCTTCGTCCTTCTGTAGCTCATATCTCCCAGACTCAAGTGATCCATCAACCTCAGTGTCTCCAGAAGCAGGGACAAATGGTATGTGCCACCATATCTGGCACAAATGTTTTTCCAGCTTATGTCCTATCTCTTTGACTAGTGTGTAAACTGTTTGAAGGCTGGGGTCCTGTCCTATACTATATTTGTGCCCCCAATTGTACATTTGTTGTATGAATGAATGAAAAGATGAGCCCATCTTAAAAGAAAAGCTCATCAACCTAGATCAACAATGATGCCTAGAGAGAAAAGTAAGGTAAGCCCAGGAAGGGAATAAGGCTAATTTCAAAGGGACAGGCATTCTCTAGCTTGTGATACATCTCCAGTCGGAATCTCCCCTTCATGCCATATTACAAGATGAAGGCACCCAGACATGAAGAGTGTGGTTTTGCAGAATAAAACGGTAACTTTGTTTCAAACTATGCCCAGGCAGCCAAAAAATGTGGAGTATTCATTATCTTGCCCGTAGCCTGCCAATTAGTGGGCAGCGTTACTCAGGAAAATTGCTTGCAGGGGCAGACGCTGAGTGTCCCTCTGTTCTGCCACGCACCCGGGGCCCCCTCCCTGGGCCCATTTCAAGCAAGCCTCCCCTGAACTCTGGCCAAGGGCCCCAGAGGCAGCCTTTGCTCTGACATGACTCGAGATTGGGGCTATGAGAGGGACAGCTCATGCCAACCAACCCCTATTACCTTGGCCTAAGAGACTGTCTCCCTGCAGTCATGGTGAGTTGTCCTTTTAAAATTTTCATTCTGTTTTCTCACTGTGCCTAAGTTGTTTACATTCCCCAGGAAACAGCAACATCAGGGTTATTATACACCAAATGCCCTTGGAATTGCGAATCAGGCATTTTCCTTGTCCAATTGGGTAGAACTGAGAAAAAATCACTTAGGTCCATTTGCAGGAGGGAAACTGATAGGTCTAATTGAACCCCAGGGGAATAGCTACTGAGAGCTCTGCCAAGGCATTATTTCATGGGCGTGCCCTCCCTTGCCTTCCCTTCACCTTCCCCCACTCTAGTGGAGTGTGGAGCATCCCAGGAAGGCTAAGAGGTAGAAGACTGGGGGTGACCATCATACCAGTCACTCCCAGAATCCTCTTATCATCAGGAATGAGATGCAGATGGCCAGGGAGGAAGAACAGCAGCTTTCTGGTCACATTTGAGTTTTCTAGATCTGTTTGTCTTCCTAGAAAGAGATTATAAAACAGCACCATGGAAAAGTAAACTGGTCCTGGGAGTCAGAGAGATCTCAGTTTAAATCAGGCCTGCACAGCATACAGCCAGGGATTGCTCATGGCCTCCCAAAGGATTTTGGGTAGCCCTCAAAAAATGTAGAGGATGTAAAAGGAAGTAAAGACGTAATAAGTGCTTTGTCTATGCCCCACTTAACCTGCCTTCCAATAATCACTATTGTGCCCATCATATAACTTGGCAGGTGGGTTGCTACTGCACATTCTCTCCTATTTGTCACATGACCCTCGGCAACTAACCATTGTCAGTCTATGTCTAGTCTGAGAGGAGTGATTTCATGATAAGTAAAATCTTAAGTAATGAGTGCAATTGATTAATTGAAATTTCTTTTTTTTAAATGTGGTTTATTTACAGAAAGTTAAATAATTGTCATACCTTTACTTGAAAAGTGAGCTGCTAAAATCCAAAGAAGTTTAGCTTATTTTAATTTTGGCCCCTATCTACTGCCGAGTTGCACAGGTCTGGTTTAAATCCTGTTTCTGTAACTTTGGGGAAATCATTTGACTTCCCTAGGCCTCCATTTCCTCATCTATAAAATGGAGAGATTGTATTGTCTTCTTGGATCTCCACAAGCTCTCTCTCTATTTCTATGACCCAACAAGGTCTGTTCATTTCAACAAATATTTATTTTATATATGACATTCTTCTAGACCCAAACCCTAGATAGTGGTGCTTTAGATGGAGCTCTGGATTTGGAACTAGGAAGACTTGAGTTCAAATCTTACCTCAGTTACTTACTAGCTATGTGACTTGGGGGAGAATCCCTTAATTTGTCTGCCTAAATTTCCTTGAAATTTCCTGTGAAATGAAGATGGTATTAGGACTCCCTTCTAGGGTTGTTGTGAAGACCAAATATGACAAGTTATGTAAGACTTTTTGAAAGCCTTAAAGCACTATAGAAATGCTAGTTATTATTATTATTACTAATGTTATTACAAAAAGCTCTGAAAGAATTTACATTTGACTGTGGAAATGATATGTACATGGACGAGTAAATAGAAAATACATAAAACAATTTTCAGGGAGGAAAGAAATGTACTAACAACTGGCTGGATCAGAATGTAGGGAGGGATACTCAAGCTGAGCTTTGAAGGAGAATAGAAAGTAGCCTAGTTTGGATGGAAGGAACATAGGGTTCATGAGATGGAATCCTGGGAACTTATAATAGAGAAAGCTAGATTGGAAAGTTTTATGTGCAGTTAAGTAAGCTTTCAATCAAGGGCAGTTAGGTGGCCCAGTGGATAGAGTGCCGGGCCTGGAATCAGGAAGACCTGATTTTAAATGTGGTCTCAGACACTTACTAGTTGTGTGGCAAGTCACTTCACCCTTTTTGCCTCAGTTTCCCCATCTATAAAATGAGCTGTGGCAAACCACAGCAGTATCTCTGCCAAGAAAACCCCAAAGGGTGTCACCAAGAATTGGACACAACTGAAAAACAATGAAGCAACGACAAGGCTTTCCACAAAATAGTTTTCAAAAGAAGGGGTAGATGCCATCCTCTTCACTTGACTTCTAATTGCTAAGAGATTTTACAATGGAAAATCTGACATTCATTCCTCATTGTATACCTAACATAGTATTAGGAGACTGTTTGCTCTAGTGTTTGAAATTCATCCCAAGCCTAATCTCTCTTATGTCTTAGACTCCAGCAATTAGGTTCTTTTTCCCCCCAATAGAATTCAATTCAACAAACATTGATTAAACATTTGCCATGTGCAAGCCATCAGGTATGCAAAGGATTAAAGAAAAATCTTTGTTATATTTTTATATCCCTGAATGTACCTCCCTCTCTCCTAATGCCTTAAATCAGTGATTTCCAATGTTGTTGGTTCCTCAAACCTATCTGAATAACAACAAAAAGATGTGCTGTGAATCTCCAGGGAAATTTAATATATTATTGATAATATTCATAAACAAATTATTTACTACTTAAGGTACCATTAAAGAATTTTTAGCTAGAACTCCTTGGATCATCATCACAAACCCCCAAGGTGCTTGCAAACCACAATCTTGAGAGACTAGAGCATTGGATTGAATCCAATAAAATAAAATGTAATAGGAATAAATGTAATATCTTACACTTGAATTCAAAAATTGTGAACAATTATGGCACGGGGTTAGATTGTTTTAAAAATATCTGGCTTCTTAGGGGCGGAGCCAAGATGATGGAGTAAAGGAGCCCTCCCAAATTCCCCTATAAACAACCTTAATAAATAATGTCTCTAAACAAATTCTGAAGAAGCAAAACCAGCAAAAAGGTGAGATAAAATAATTTTCCAGTCCAAGACAACTTAGAAAGTAATTAGGAAAGGTCTGTCATACCAAGGTGAAGAGTGGTGCATGGTTCAGCTCAGGTGAAACCTTGGCAAATCAGCAGCAGGTTTTGAGAGTAACTGAATTGACAGGAGCAGCTTCTAGAGCTCTCAGCCTGCAACTGGTCAGAGGGGTCAGACAATTGGACCTTGGAAGAATTGAAAACCTACGGACCCCCCTCACCCCCAAACTAGCTCTGAAAACAATAGCATAAAAAACCTGAAGCAGAGCCCAACTTTAACATAAAATTAAAAGTCAAGAAATAGGCTAGAAAAATGAGCAAACTGCAACAATAAAAAACCCAACTTGACCACAGAAAATTATTATTGTGATGGGAAAGATCAAAACACAGAAGACAACAAAGTCAAAATAGCTATATCCAAAGCCTCAAAGAGAAATGTGAATTGGTCTCAGACAAAAAAAAAAAGAATTCCTGGAAGAACTCAAAAAGGATTTTAGAAATCAAATAAGAGAGGTAGAGAAAAATGGGGGAAAGAAATGAAAATGATGCAAGAAAATCATGAAAAACAAGTCAACAGCTTGGTAAAGGAGGCACAAAAAATACAGAAGAAAATAACACCTTAAAAAGCAGAGTTGGCCAAATGGAAAAAGGTATACAAAAATTCACTGAAGAGAACTCCTTATAAAGCAGAATTGGCCAAGCAAAAAAGGAAGTACAAAAGCTCAATGAAAGAAAATATCTGAGCATTCAAATATTGGTCAGCAGTATGATGTAGTAGGGCAGTTAGGTGGTACAATGGATGGAGTGCCAGACCTGGAGTTAGGAAGACTAATCTTTGTGAGTTCAAATCCAGCCTGAGACACTCACTAGCTGTATGATCCTGGTCAAGTCACTTCACTGTTTGCTTCAGTTTTCCTCATCTGTAAAATGAGTTGGAGAAAGAAATGGTAAACTATTCCAGTATCTTAGCCAAGAAAATCTCAAATGGGTCATGAAGAGTCAGACGTGACTGAAATGATACAGCAGCCAAAAAATGTTGATGTGATATTGTGTTATATTACGAGAAACATAGATTCCAGAAAGGAAGTAACTATCCCTCTGTACTCTTTCCTAGTCAGGCCACATCTGGATTGTGTTCAGTTCCAGGTGCTGTAGGTTAAGAAATATAATGTCCTACTAGGGCTACAGTACTAGATTACTCTGTGGGCACAGGTTGGGATTCCCAGAAAACAGAGGACAACTACTCATCAGGCTTTTAGGAGTAATTGAAGGTCTGGGGTTCTAGTTATGTTACTTATGAGCCCCCACTGATGTGCTTTCCATTAATATTAGTCATCTAGACTTTTTTAAAATTGAAGACTGAGTCTCCCTATCTTAGCCAGTCTGGAAATGTAGGGACTACTTATGGGACCAAGTCCTCATTGATTAGTTCAGAAGTTTTGATCATTTCTAACATTGACCAGTATGCCCTTTAGTCAATCTGGTGGTTGACTAAACCCTAGGAGGCTTACCATATTAATGCCAAATAGCTCAGAACCCAATAACTATATTTTAGTAGAATTTCTTACCTTTGTAATTATCTGTATTTTATTCACTTAAAAACATTCATCTCTGAAGGGATCAGAGCTTTATCAGATTGCCGAAGGAGTTAATGATACAAAAAAAAAAAGATTAAGATCCCCTGACCTTGGGTGTGTAGAGGGACATGTTAGCTACTCTAATTTGGCAAGATAGTTGAGGACCCCTCCTTATGCCCTTACTTCAAAATAAATATTAGCTGATATTTACATAGTGTTTGTTTTTTATTTTAGCAACAACCACAGAATCAAGTATTGTATTATTATCATTTCCATTTTATCAACAAGGCTACAGTGACTTGCTGGTCGTCCCAAAGTGAGTGTTGAAGCATGGATTCAAATCCAAATTGACTTGATTTCAAATCCATCATTCTTACTACTACACCAAACTTTCCTCCCCAAATCCTTGGATATTCTTTCATGGGGCTTGCTGGCAATTTATCTGGGTTAAAAACCAGAGACTCAGTTTTATGTTTTCTCCCATAGGTCATTGATAGATCCTGGGAATCTTTGCATGCACAGGAAATCCTCTGGCACATACAATAGCAGTTCCATTTGAGGAGGCTGACCTGGGAAGTTTGGTATTATTGCATGGAGATGTTTTGACTCAATTTGGTCTACAGCTTAGAAGAAGATGGATTAGTCAGGTGGCAAAAATATTTACTGCATTGCTATAGGCAAGATATCAGGAGAGCTAGAAGAAGCCCTTCAACCCACTGAGTGGACATTTTGTGGAAAGCTTGACCCTTATCTAGGGTAGTATCCATGTGAGTACAAGAAATAGGCGAACTCCAGAAATGTCGTGGAGGTAGCATCCACAAGATTTGGCAACTGATTGGAAAGTTGGGTGAGTTGGGCAAGGAGTTGATTCTGAGATTGTGAGCCTAGATGGCTAGAAGTTTGATGGTACTTTCTATAAGATTAGAGAAGTTGGGAAAAGGAGTGGGATTTTTTGGGGGGAGGGTGCAATATAATGAACATTATTCTAGACATGTTGATTTTGAGATGTCTTTGGAATAGTTCAACATTAAGTATAGAGATAGACACAGGGCCCATGATTTCACTGGCACAGGGAAAGGAACACTTGGAAGAAGAAACTCTCTCTACCAGGGCAGCTTCGCCTCTTTCTCATTACTCTCATTATTTCTCATTTCTCATTATGGTCTTCAAGAGTTGTCTAGAGAACTTAAACGTTAAGTGATTTGCAATGGGAAATCATACACGAGACTCACCCAGGATAGGTAGACCTGGACGGGTTGTAATCAATAACTTTGAATGGTCATATGGATGAGATAATAGATTCAGTGGAATATTAATACATAATGGGAAAGCTAATAATGGTATTAATCTAACCCACCTACAATGCAAGGTAAATATTCTTTACAGAGGTTGCCAGGATGGGTGATGGATGTGTTGGAGGAAAATAAAAATGACCCACACGTCTCCATTCCTTTGCCGGCGGCTGCATTTTTAGGGAGAGAGAGGAGGGAAGGAGGGAGGCCTCCGCAGGCTTGCTGAAACATGTACTGTCATTAAAAGCAGCAGCCACCACCTGGTACAAGTCTCAAACTTGAAAGTAGACACAGAAGCATTCTCATAACTCACAGGAACATCTTACACTGGTGAACCCTGCCTGACCTCTCTGTGATAACTGCTTTAATCTTTTTTAGCAGAGTAAAATTTCCTTCATTCATCAGAGATGATTCTGGTATTCTTCATTGAACCCCACTTTGGGTTATGCCCAGGGGAGCTGGGTTACCCCTGGTTCTGCACATATATTTTTAATTAACCCAGTACTCAAAAATCAAAACTCAAATCATAAAAGTGTTTTCTTCTGAGAGCGTGGAGTATGCTGTTTTTCATCTTTTATGAAGCCCCTATTGGGTGCATGGCATTGAGGATATATACTGAGGATATGATGCTTGATTAATTAAGTTAGATCTAAGATGGAGCCTTCGTTAGCACTATGTTCTAACTAATTTACTTTGCTATATGTTTAAATATATGGAATTAGGCAAAGAGAAGGGGAGGGAAGGAAACAAGCATATAATAAACAAAAAAACCCCAATATAATACAATTTTTAAATTTGTATATTGTATATCATATATACTATATATTATATATCTATATATTGATAAAATATAAAACATATAATAAACAAAAGGAAACAATAAAGCACCTATTATGTGCCAAGTACTTTACAAATAGTTCATCTCATTTAAACCTCATATCAACCCTGAGAGGTAATACTATTATGATGCCCATTTTACAAATGAAGAAACTGAGGCAGACAGTGTATAAGTGATTTGCCCAGCGTAATGCAGTTAGTGAGTATTTGGGGTAGATTTGAGCTCAGGTCTTTCTTACTCCAGACCCTGTGCTCTCTCCATTGGGCTACCTACCTGCTTAACACTGTGGGAGGAGGGGAGGCTGTTACTGTTAAGACCAATATGCATTTCATCCCCTCAAGCTTTTAGGCCCTAATAACTATTTTGCAACCTTGAGAGAACCATTTCACTTTTCTGAGTTTCCTCATCTGCAAAATAGGTATAATATCCTGCCTCAGACACTTACTAATTGCATAACCCTGGGCAAGTCACACCTCCTATTTGCCTCAGTGTCCTCATCTATAAAATGGGGCTAATAATAGCGTCTATCTCCCAGGGTTGTTGTGAGGATCAAATGAGATGATATTTGTCAAGTGCTTTACAATTTTTTTTTGCTTTTTTGGAGGGTAATTGGAGTTAAGTGACTTGCCCAAAGTCACACAGAGAGTGTGTCAAGGGTCTGAGGCCAGATTTGAACTTAGGTCCTCCTGACTCCCGGGCCGGTGTTCTATTCACTGTGCCATCTAGCCGCCCCATACAAACTTTAAAGCACTATAAAAATTCTAGTTGCTTTATTATTATTATTATCACTATTTAGAAAAATATTAACCAATTGAGCAGATTGTCTCCTATTATACTATCAAAGAGGAGATCAACTATTTTGAGTTCCTTCTTCTCCCATACCTCAAAGTCCCCCTTGAGTATCCTCTAACCAAGACCTGCACAACTTGGCAGTAGGTGGGGACCAAAATTAAAACAGGCTAAACTCTTTCAGACACAGATAGCTCAGACTAGAGACAGACTGAGGATGGTTGGTTGCCCTGGGTCACGTGACAAACAGGAGAGAGTACACTGCGACAACCCTACAGTTTTCACAGCCCCTGAAATCCTTTGGTGGATTGTACATTGTGCAGGTCTGCTTGAAACAGAGGTCTAGAGGTACAACCAATTCTTTTAGCCAGTCACGAGTTTCCTGTGTGGTATTGTGTGCCTTCATTCTATAGTCCCGATACTGTAATCCTTCAGATTGATTAAAGATTTAAACTCTACTATCCACTCAAACTATCTTTTCACAGTTGAAGTTCTGGGTCTCATTTCCTTATCTCCTGTTCACTCCCCAATGCCTGGCAAACTATCTTCAGAATTCACCACTTGCCTGAAAGCGCCCTCTTTAAGGTTACTCATGGTCTTTAAAAAAAAAAAAAGGAAAGAATTTTAAAATTTCAAACTTAAAAAATGATAAATAAAATGAGTGTTTGAATATACATAGTAGAACAGAAAAAGAGAATTATACATGAAACTTTAGATCCCTATTATATATAGCTTACTTTTATTTTTAAAATATATAATCAGTTCAACATGCAACTTGAAAGAGTATCCTGCTTGTATGTGATTTTTTTTTTGCCTTCTGTCTTCTGTGCATTCAAAAATGTTTCAATGGCCTTCTTTTTTTGGGGGGGGGGTAGGGTGGGGATATCCTTCCTTGTATCTGCTTCTTCTTCCCCCAACTGGGAAAAAAAAACTTTTATTGTTGTCATTTGTCCTTGTTTTCAAAGGGGACCAGTGACATCACAGGGTGATGTCTTGTAATAGTAATGGAATTTTTAGATCCCCCTGTATTGGCTTGGTTTTTGGATTGATTGTGTTAAAACCCAGAGCTTGTGAATCCCACTTGTGGGATGGACTTGTTGACATGAAGAGAGGGCTGAACTGGGAGAAGCTGGTGACATGAATTTAGAGAGGCACAATCAGAGAGAGAAGCAAAAGAATTTTTTGGAAGCAACCTAATGGAGGCAGAGAGATGGAGAGAATTGCTGAGGGCCAGTTCGAACTGCCCAGGATTTTTGAGAGCTGCCACCCAGAGCTGCCAAGGACTGAGGAGACATGGCTGTTATGCTGCTACTTTGTCTGTTTTGATGTTGTTTTGCCAGATTTGTCCACTGGTGAAGGATAGTGCTGTTGTTGCAGAGGTCCTGGAACCTTGCTGTTGGTTCAGGGGTCCTGAGACTGTTCTGCAGACAGAGAGTGAATTTGGTCTACTGGTGAAGGCCAATGCTGTTGTTGAAGAGATCCTGGAAACTTGCTGTTGGTTCAGAAGCCCTGAAGAAGGATTTTCTTGTTGTATGTTTACAGAAATCCTGGAAGAGGGTTTTGCTAATGTTTTCAGGGGTCCTAGGACTGTTCTGCAGACAGAGAATGAATTAATGAGGACACTGGCAATGTATCTTGTGGCCTTGCTAAGCTTTGTGTCCCCAGGAACAAAGATTGCTGAGAACTTGCCTCGGGTCAAGATGAAGAAAAGACCTCTCTTTGGGTATTAAATGCTGTGCTTAAGCTTGTTGTAACTCTGGGGTAGATTCCCTATTCAATTGTGATCCAAGGTGGGAAACTTTTGACTTTTTTGTTCTCTGTGATTGACTAAATGAATGTACTGCCTGGGGGTGGAGTAGTACTTAGAAGAGGGACTTTGTGATTGACTAAATGAATGTAATGTCCAAGGGTGGAGTAGTACTTGGAAATTATTGAATTACACTTGGTGAATGCTGTATTTTGAATTATGCTACATTTTGATTTTCTCCATTCTTAATTTGTCACTGAATAAAATGGAGAGCAGCGATGCTGGTATTTTGAACCTTGAGAAGTTGCCTTTGCTTGGCATTATATATCTTGATGCTGGTGAATTGGATTTAAGTGAGGCAGAGTTGTGCAAAGTCATCAGCCTCACTATCTCTTCCAGAGTTGTCAAAGTCCAGTGGATGACTGGTGACGGCCCAGGATACAGTGGATGACCTTGGCGTCTTTGATGTCTGACCAAGCTCTAAGTGTTTCACAGAATCTGCTTTAGCCACCTTCATGACCATTGGAACAAATTGTTCTCATCCACCCATTCTGACAGGAGGAGTCTTCACATGCGTGGAATAGACCTCCCTGACCCAGCTCACCGATGAGTTTGTGGTTGGTCAATTACCATCAAACTTATTTAGCCCATGTGCCCATATTACAGCTTCTTGGAGCCACAGGTGAAAGCTGGGTAACAGGGGCACACCAAAGAAAAGGGCTCAGCAAACCCTCCCACCAGAGGGGCTAGTCCTTCTTGATTGACCATACACATATGTTAGTTTTGCTTGGATATATAAATATATAACACATAAATCACATACATATATACACGCATATATGTATAGGTACTTGTATACAGTAAAGCAAAACTAATATATAAAATAGGCATTCACACACATGTATTATTATGTATGTATTATATGTATATATTATGTCTATATGTATATACATGTGTCTATATATTATATGTGTACATAAGCATGTGTATATTGTTCTATATGTATGTGTTATGTATATATTCAAGCAAAACTCTGTCCTACAGAGAAAATGTATGTCTCATTTTTTATCTTAAGTTCATCACTTTTCTGTCATGAGCCAAGTAGCTTCAATATCAGTCTTCTGCAATTCTGATTGGTTATCACATTGATCAGAGTTCTCAGGTCTTTCAGATTTTTTTCTTTATAATTTAAATGGGCAGCCCTTTCATTTCCAGTTTTTTATAGTAATTTTTTAAAAAAAAAGCTGCTATAAATATTTTTGCATCTTTTCTTTGATCTCTTTTCGAGCACAAGACTAGCAGTGTTATTGCTGGGTTGTAGATAGTTTAGTGACTTTTTGTGCCACATTCCAAATTGCTTTCCTGAATGGCTTTTACCAGCAATCCATTATTGCGCCTGTTTTCCCACAGCCCCTCCAACAATTGTTATTTTCCCTTTTTTTGGTCTTCTTTGCCAAAATGATCAGTGTAAGGGGGAACCTCAGAGTGGTTTAGTTTGCGTTTTTCTAATAATGAGTGATTTAGAGCATTTTTTTCATCTGGCTATTAATAGCTTGGATTTCTTCTTTTGAAAACTGCCTATTCATGTCTTTTGACCATTTATAAATTGAGGAATGAGAGCCAGTGCTCTTTCCACTGGATAGTCAAGAGATGATTATCTCCTTAATTAAAAAGACCTCATCTACAGATGAATTCTTCTTTTGGACCCTAGGAGCCCTCAGTTTCAGAGTATCTCTTTATTTCTCTAGTTTACATGCCCTCAGGCAGCAGGTACTTTGCCAGCTCAGCATCCCCAGAAATTCCCTCATCACACAGTCTGGTGCCTGAGTAGGGTCTCTTTTCTTGTACTCTTCAGCTCTACAGGAGCTTTTTGGATGTTGAGGCAGTACTAATAATAGAGATGGGAAGATTATCACTATTAAGGATAATATACATTCCACCCCCTCTGTAACTTGCAAGACCTAAGTCTGTTTTGTAAACCTGGTCAAGCCACCTCATTTCTCTAAGCCTCATTTACCTCATCTGTAAAATGGGGATAAAAATAACTATTGTACTTACTTGACAGGGCTAATGTAAAGATAAATGGGATGACCTATGGAAACTCTTTCATAAACCTTTAAATACTATATAAATGGGTCACTTATTATTTTTAGTACCATCATTATCTAGGGAAGAAAGACTTCTGTTTTCACTGCTTCTACCTCCTTACTACCTACTCACTTCTTGAGCCTCTAAAATCTGGCTTCTCTCCTCAGTATTTGGCTGATGCTGATCTCTTCAAGTTCACTGCAGGATTGGATAATGTTGACCTGTTCTCCTTTTTGATACTCTTTCCTCCCTTAGCTTCTAAGACATACTTCTTCCTGGTTATCTTGCTACCTGTCTTGCATCTGTCTCTTTTTTTTTTTGTTTCATCTTCTCCCTGTTACTTCCAACATTATCCCTTCCCTTCTCTCTTCAGCTCTCCCCTACTGTCCCTTCCCTCCCCTTCTCTTCTCTCCTTTCTTCTCTTTTCTTCTTTTCCTCTTTTTGTCTTATTGTGTTCTTATGCACAGCTTCAACTGTAATATCTCTATAGATAACTCCTGAATCTTCCTAATATTTCCCTTAAGCTCCAGTCACCACATTTCCAGTAGGTCAGTAGACACCTTCATTTGGATATCTCATTGACACTTCAATCTCAATCTGTCCCAAAGTGAATTAATCTCTCCCAACAAAACCTGTCCTTTGTTCTAACTTTTCTTATTTTGGTTGGTGGTATCACTCTCCATCACCCTTTTAAACAGTCTCAGAATTGGAAGGCAACTTGAAGGCTATCTATTATAGCTTTATGGAAAAGCCCATCCACAGCAGCTCCCCAAAGTGGTCATCCAGCCTGTGTTTGAAGACCTGTCACACTTTCGGCACCTCTCAAATCATTCTCTGTGGGCAACCATTTATTGTACCTGGTTAAAACCTCTTACTTCGGCTGCCAACCCATATATCATTTTTATCATTCTTTCTCTTCTTTTTTATGTTGGTTCTGTCTCCACTTATCCATCACTTTGGAGTTTTTACTTTCTTGACTATTTGCTGTGCCAGGCAGGATGTTGGCTATAGACTAGGAGACAATTTGGGTGCCAAAAAGCCCCTGCTGGGAAATAAAGTACTCAGGCTTGAAATTCTGGAAGCATCTTTGCTTCTTCTCCCCCATTCACCTCCCACATTTAATCACTTGCCAGATCTTATGGCATCTACCTCCATAACCTCTCCCACATTATTTCCTCTCACATTGCTACTATCCTAATTTGTGCCCTCAATACTTTTCAGTAACTATTATCATAGCCTGACTGCAGGCTCTCCTCTATGTGAGACCCTTTCAGGGGGTCTATGAGGTCAAAACAATTTTTTATCATAATGCTAAGATATTTAAAATTTTAATACGGTCAATATCGATAGCTACAACCCACATTAAAAAAAGGTTTTGGGGACAGGGTCTTTAATAATTTTTAAGAGTGTAAAGGGGTCTGGAGACCAAAAAGTTTGAGAACCACTGGTCTATATCATGCTGTGTCTTTGGTACTTAATAACTAAGAAAATGAGAAAGTTGTGGAACACAAGGGGGATTTTTTGGAGAAAGAAGTTTTTGTACTTAAACTTGAAGTAGAGGTAGGATTTGCCTGAGACCTTCTTTCCTCCCTCTATTTCTACCCCACTAGAAATTTAGATTCTGTTCTCACATCTCCTGATTCTGAGAGGTGAGATTTGTCTTATTTTACCAAGGCTCAGGGCTTCTAGCTGGTTTCCCAGTAGTCTGCTTACCTTGTTCTTTTGTGGGTAATGACACACCACCTTGCTTTCGGGCACCCTTAAATATCTTGTCTTCCTCTGTTAGAATGTAATCCCCTTGAAGGCAGGAACTACCTTGCTTTCTAGTATTTGCATTCTTTGCACTTAACATTGTACCTACCAGGAGTAAGTACTTCATGAAAGTTTTGTCTATCTTTCCCTCCACCTCCACCTTTGCTTTTGAAAACCTTTGCCCTTTGTTTCAAAAATGCAAATAGGGCCTTTGGGGGGTGGAGATGGGGGTGGGGAGGGTATTCAGTATCAGAAAATTTACCTTAAGTCAGGGATGACTCAAAGCAACCTGGAAACCATGCCAGTTTCAGCCCCAGAGTGTGGGGCAATACTCCAATGATGTATGTTGCTTCGTCTCATCCATTCATCTGGCTTAAGAAGGAATTAAAAATAATGAGAAGCACTTTGGATTCTTTTTTTTCAATTTCTCTCTCTTGAACTTTCAGACCAGAGTGCAGCAAAGGGCAAGGAAGATTTAAAGTTTAAATTCAGTCAAAGGGCTACATTTGAAGACCTAGAGGGCTACATGTAGCCTCCACGCTGCTGGTTCCCCACCTGGTCCAGGACATCTGGGTTTTGACCACACTCTGTAGTCACATACTCTAGCACCTGTGAGTTGTGGATTGAATAAATACATGAAAGCAAGGTTTTATAAATGAATATTGGGAAGAAGACAAGAGAAGAGAATCTGATGGCAGATCTGCAGAACTTCTAGCAATGCCTTCTGTGGCTGTTGTGGCATCCTAATTTTTAGGGGAGTCATTCCCCTCCCCCACCCAGCTATCTCACTCTAGTAACCCTAACATTAATTCTAATCATTCACAGCTATCCACAAAAGGCACAACACAGTATCCTAGACACTGGAGTGCAACGCCTTTTTATATCTGTGGCAAGTCTTATAATCTGTCCTTGTATGCTGTCTGAATCAGAGGGATTGACATACTGCATAGGAGAGGTGTTTTTAAAATTTGATACATTCCATGATACTTGTGTCTGATGCTCGATATGACAAGATTTTCCTAATCTAATGAACATATGTTGATTTTGGTAATGCTATGAAGTCTCAAGCAATCTTCTTGTTATAGCTGGATTTAAGAAGAAAGAGTTGTTAGTAGGTGAGGCAAAAATGAGTCATTTAAATTTAAAACAAACAAAAACCCAAACTTGAAATCAGGACCCAAATCAAGTTTTAGCAGAAATTGGAAAACAGTACTGGGGAGCTTGAGCTCCCCAAGACCTTGTCACATACCCGATGCAGAAATAAAATTCTAGAGAAAAGCAACTCAAATGACTGGAGAAATACATATGTAGGGAGGGAGAGTAACTATGTGAATATAGACTCAGGATATTAGTAATTGAGTATAACACAGTGGAAGAGAATGACTATACTGTCTTTCCTTAGGGTTGCAAAGGGGATTATTGAGAAATCAATACCATCTTAGTGGTTACCTTATGCTAAAAAGGGTAAAAGTACAAAGAAGTCCAGTGCTACTTTGAACAAAGAATGACACAAAGATACCTTTGGTCCTCAGAAAAGACCCTGCTAGTCAAGGAGTATGGCCTTGACCTAGGACTATTCTATTCTTCTTCCTTTCTGGTCAGATGAAGAGAATTGCCCTGAGACTCAAAAAGGAGTGGTCTGAGGGGTCTGAGGGCAAACATAGACAGGTTGGGACAAGGCCCCTGACACGGACAGGACAAGATCTCTCCAGAGCTAAGCATCCAGGGCTGGCATAACCATATATAAGGAAATGGATTTAGAATTAATTACAGGGAGGAATTAGGGGCTGACACTATGTAGAATTTTCCCTATCTTTTCTTTCTTTTGTTTCCCATACAATTCTCAGGGTAAAAACAAGAATAAAAACAACTCAATAATAAATTTAAGGTGCCTCATGGTTGCACAGGCTTTACTTAAAAGGAGTTGTGGTACTGGGTGTAAAAGTGCAGGTCACAAGCCAGCCATACTTTCTCACTCTGTGTGATTGTTAGTCTTATTTTCCCACAAATCCTTCCTTGATGGATACAATGGCAGAGATAACCTCTATGTTCCCTGAACATCAGTATCAACCAGCAAAAAACAGGGAGATGTGCTCATCAGAGATGTTTGCTGCAGTCATGGAGGATATCCTCGGCAGAATCTATATAGAAGAGGCTACTCCTTCAACCCGTGTTCCTGCTTATAGATGAAACTGTGGTCAATGCCCACACAGACCTTCTTCAACAGCATTGCCAGTAGCTTTAAAAAGATTAATTTAACAATCCACACAGGAAAAATATCAAAAGGATAGAGAAAGGAAACAAGCATTTATTAACCACCTACTATGTGCCAGATACCATCATTATGCCCATTTTACAGTTGAAGAAACTGAGGCAAATAGAGGGTAAAGTGCTTTGCCAAAAGTGACACAATTAGTAAATATCTGAGACTGGGTTTGAATTCAGGTTTTCCCAACTCCCCTGTATTACCCTAGTTGTCTCCATGAAGACAATGGTATACAAGTGGATTGACCACTTTAGATCTCTTCTGTGGCTCAATCTATGACCCTTTGACCTTGGTCAGGCACTGAAGATGGACAGTAGACTGGTCCAGAATTAAATGATGAAAGGAGAATGAGAAGATCATATTTGGGAAAATTTGTTTTTTTTTTCAACAAGCCTAAAATGCTCATTGTCATGAAAGTCTTTTTAAAAAGTGCTGATAATCTCTCGATGATGCCATTGGGCATGTATGATAAGTCCATTGACATGTATATACAGAACATTGTGTTGGAGGTACAAACAGACAGTATAGATGGAAAGTTTGCCTGAAATTAGCTAAATTCAAGGTATTGTGATGTGTTACTATTTACCTTTAGGGAGGCAGTGTGTTTTCGATGGAGAAGGTATGGGATGGAGAGTCAGAAGACTTGGTTTAGAATCCTGACTCCATCACTTGCTGCCTGTGTTACTTTGGTCAAGTCATTCAACACCTTGGGTCCTCAGTTTTCTCAGCTTGAGAATGAAGGGGTTATAATTGATGATCTCTAAGGTCTCTTCTCACTTTAAATATATGATCTTTCATCTGTTGCTCTAGATACTCTTAGGCAACATAGGAAGACCTTTTTTGGGGGGGGGGTGAGGGGGAGATACCTTCCACCTCCTCTTTTGGCCCTGTCTTTTCCCAGGCATTTCTTCTGTGTCTCAGGATGCAGTTCATAAATTCATTCCTCATATTCTTACCTCTGAGAAGTTATGATACAATGGTTTTCCACGTTTATCTCATGCATCTGGGAGGGATAGTACCCTATAAGAATTTTTCATAAAAGAAAAGAAATTTTCATGTTCTAATCTATTACAGAGCAGTCTTTGTGACTTCAGGGTTCCAGACAAGTGCTAACAGTGGAGTTTCAGGTACCAAAGCAGGACAATGGGAAAAGTATTTGGGGGTATAAGCCTCCTAATCATACCACTTAGGTGGCCACCTTCTTTTAGGTCAGTTTGACCTAAGGGTATCTATAAATAAATGGCTGATGGTGTAGTGAGACAGTCTTTTTAGCAGTAGAAATCCTTTCATGGTGTCAATTACTTTGAGAGCCCCCATCAGGGGGAAGAATATTCCTTTGGCTCTTGAAGGCATTTCTGGAATGTTAAGAAGTTTGGGGTGCCTCCTTATGGAGTTGGCATCTTGGGAAACTAGGTAATTTATTTTGCCTTCAGTCTAAATGCCTGTCAGAAGCCTAGATTTGTTTTTTGTTTTTGCTTTTTTTCTCTTTTAAATCATCAATAGCATCTTCCCATGGAGTACTTAGAAATAGCACTAGGCAAAGCTGTCCCTCACTATTGGGAGCTCACAGCATCCTATCCAAGGAACTTTAGAATTGTAAAGGATCTTAAATAATGATTTTTGAAAACATTTTAATTTTCATTTCCAAATTCTCTACTCCCTTTCACTCCCTCCCCCACTCATGGAGAAGGCAAGAAATGTTACAAGGGGCTTTGGAAACCATTTTGTCTAATCCTACTTCCACCTCCAATTTTATAGGGGAGGAAACTGAGAACCAGAAAAGGGAAATGACTTGCTCAAAGTCACAAACACACACACACACACACACACATGCACACACACACACAGAGTGTGTTCCTCCAAGTCACTGAAAGGTGATATTGTCCCTAACATAATAAATTCACTGTATGTGGTACAGTACAATGACAATAGTAACTAAGCACCTACTATGTGCACAGTCAATGAGTATGTAAAGGTGTCATGACCTAGTGGATAGGTGACTAGAACCAGAATCAAGAACTTGGGTTCAAATTCTGCCTCTGCCTAGCTGTGTAACCATGGGCGACCCAGTTAACCTTTCTAGATCTCAGACACCAGTCTAAGACAGAGGTTCTTAAACCTGGGGTCTATGAACTTTTAAATTGATCACTGTATTTCAATATAATTTATTTTCTTTGTTATTCTATTTTATGCATTTAAAAATGTTTTCTGAGAAGGATCTTCACTAGATTGCCAAGGAGGTCTATGACATAAAAAAGTTTAGGAACCCTTGTTCCAAGACTACTGTTGGTGAAAGGAGTTCAACTGAATCATAGATATGTGAATATAGTGGGCAGCTAGGTGGCACAGTGGATAGACACCAGGCCTGGAGTCAAGAAACTTGAGTTCAAATCTTGCCCTCAGATACTTCCTAGCTGTGTGACCCTGGGCAAGTCACTTTGCTCTGTTTGCCTTAGTTTCCTCATCTGTAAAATGAGCTGGAGAAGGAAATGCCAAGAAAACTTCAAATGGACATGACTTAAAAAAAACCAAACAACCACGACAAACTTGAGTATAGTACTCAATGCTAGGGAGCTACAAAGCTTAGATTAAAAAAAAAAGATTCCTGCGTTCATGGAGTTTGTAGTCTAGTGCTGATGTTTCAAAAAAGACTCAAATACTATAAAGAGACTTTAGGAAGTAAATGCTACCTTGGCAGAGAGCCTCAGAGTCCTTGGCAGATTGCATTTGCTTGTCTCTGTGTAATAATTCCATTTTAATCTCTCAGAGAATATTTGAAAGTGACAAGTCAAGTAATTTTAGAAGAGTGTTGGCCAACCCTTGTATCATAGATAGCAGAGGAATAATACAATTTTTGAGTTAGAAAGGATCTTGGTGGCCATCGTTCAACACTCCCATTTTACAGATGAAGGAACTACGAATCAGACAGAGGAAGTGATCTACCCTAATTGAATAGTATAATAAAGCTTTGAATCCAGGTCTTTTAATCCAAATGCTCTGGGAGATGCTTGAAAGAGGGAGTACTGGACATCAGTAATCTTAATGAAAATAAATTTATTTTTATTTATTTCATGTAGGCAGTTGGGGTTGAGTGACTTGCCCAGGGTTACATAGCTAGTAAGTGTCTGAGGGCACATTTGAACTCAGGTCCCCCTGACACCAGGGTTGGTGAGCCATATATGCTCGGTGCCACCCAGCTGACACTTAAATCAATGTATTTTTCTCCTCCTAAATCAATGTATTTTTAAAAATGATTTTTAAAGATTTGCAAATAAATATTGCCAGCCAGTATTTGAATTTGTGATGATGGGAAGTCAGGAGCATATGGAGAGGGATAAAGAAGGAAATATCAAGAAAATCAGTGTAATTGTAAAAAGGTTGCTGATTTTGGAACATTGGAGGTGGGAGAGATTTTCATGGAAATGAGATTATACCAACAAAATGCTTTGTGAGCTTGGTCAAATCACACCACCTCTCTAGGTTTCAGTTTCCTCCTATTCTTTAAAGTTCAGGAATTGGACTAGATCAGGGGTTCTTAATTTTTTTTGTCATGGACCCCTTTAACAATCTATTGAAGCTTATAGAACCCTCCTCAGTGTCATGTTTTTAAATGCATCAAGTAACAAAGGATTGCCAAGGGAATTAACTATGTTGAAATACTGATGTCATTTTTTCCCACTTAAGTTCATTGATACCCTGAAATTTGTCCATGGCTCTTTGGAGGACTGGGTACCCCAGGTTAAAATCCCCAGTATTAGATGATTTCCAAGTTCCCTTCTAATTCTAACATTAAGGATGTTGTATTTCCAAGATGTAAGGTTATTGACATGAAATTTGGTGCTCTGAGTATCTCAGTGATAGATCTAAGTTTAGTTGTATATGTCTTTGTTTTTTGTTTTAAGGCACAAACCAACCTGGTTCCCTAAAGCTGTGACCTGCAAACTTCTTTGTTTGCATACTCTTATCAGTAAAGAAATTTTTAGTTCATTTTCTCAAACCCAGTTTTCTTCAAAGATCAAAAATTCTTTACTGATAGAGAACAAATTCAGAGACCACTGCTTTAGGGAAACATGTTGGCTTGTGCTTATGTGACAGAGGGACTGGTCAGTGGGAGCCCATTCCTAGCATATGCACAGCACACTGTGATTGCTAGCAGCCCACATGGTAGAAGCAGGGGAGCCTGATTCTAGAAAGGTGTGATGATGTATTAAAGAATGGCCCTATTGCAAAATTCAAAGCAGGCAAAGGTATTCTAACTGTTTCTGGTCTGCTTTTTTCTTGGTGAATCTCTTATTTATTGATTGTTGAACTAGAACTAAGAGGGAGATAGACTTCCATGGAGGTCAATTCACTCTCTCTTTCTTGACTGGAGGTTTGAGTGAGGAGAACATGCTGAAAGCCTCTGGGTAGGGCAAGAGGCCTTGGGCCTTCCCCATCTGGGCCACATTGGTCTCTCCCTTTCCAGAGACTTACAGTTGTTGTCTTACTTGAAACAGCAACAAACCTTTTGTCTGCCTCTCAGTTCTCATTCAGCAGTCAACTGCAAAAGGTCCATTTTTACCATGAAGTAAGCAGAGTGGAGACAGAATATCTGTCTGCGCAGGCTCTGAATCAGGCAGTGAGGTCTTTCTATGACATGACACCATGGCTTTCTGGAGGGAGGTTTCCTAACCTCTTCCATGTGGACTGGCAGCAGGCCAAGCATTCTGCACATTCTATGGGGCAAGGCTCCCACTGGGCAGTCGACTCTTCTATTATCCTTAAAAAAAAAAGACATAAACAACGGAGAATTCTAAACTCTTGAGTTCCACCTTTCAAATGAAGAATTTCTGGAGTCCCATCACATGCTCATGGCTTCCTATTCCCTCTCCTTCCCCTCCAGTTATCTTGTTTCTAATATGTATCAGTCTGTATATCTACATGTTATTTCCTCAGGTTAGATTGTAAACTCTTCACGGGCAGGAAATGTTTGTCTTTTGTCTTTGTAACTCTAGCTCTGTGTCTGGCACGTGGTAAGCATCTAATATGGACCCTTGTCCTCTTGCAGAATAAAAGGAACTCAGGTGAGTTTTTATACTGAAAGTCAGGGCAGACAAAGGGTCTCTCATTCAATTTGAGTTCTAGTAATGACTGCTGTTGAAACCCAACCAAGAAGAACTATATGAAACATCTGTTCAGTCATGTAGTATATACAGCAGGTACCTGCTCTCTAGGTGATTGACTAGGTGGCACAGCAGAGGGAGTACAGGGCCTAGAGTCAGGAAGACCTGAGTTCAAATGTGGCCTCAGACCCTTACTAGCTTTTAGACCCTGGGCAAGTCATTTAACCTCTGCCTGCCTCAGTTTCCTTACCTGTAAAATGGGGATAATAAGAGTATCTACCTTCCAGATTTGTTGTGAAGATCAAATGAGATAACATTTCTGAGGCACTTGCACAGTGTTTGGGTCATAATTGACACTTACTAAATGCTTGTTCCCTTTGTCTTCTCTTTCCTGGAAACTTAATAGTCTAAATAAAAAGGGATTGACCTCTTTGATTGAATCTTCAATCTACCTGAGCCAATGATGCAAGAAAATTCCTATGCAGGTTGTAATTTCACAGGATCTTTGCTAGGGTTTTCTCCTGTTGCTAAAAAGGTGAGTTCTGCTGTCCTACCAGGTCCCAGGCCCCTGGCCCTTTGCTTAGCCTGCATCTGTTACTAAAGCCCCAGGTGCCTTCCTAAGTCTGTAACTGTCTTTTCTCCTTGGAGGGAGATGGGGAAGAAGAGAAAATTAGCTTCAGTGGACCCAGACTTCAGAAACTGCCATGCTGCAGCAGGGAGGGGCTGGGTCCTTATTTTCATCATGCACTTCTCTCACCCCATCCTCACCACTGGGAGTATGGGTACCCCACTTTGGATATCACTGCACTTAAGTCTTCCTCTGATACTTCATTGTGGCCTCACTGTGACCCTGGCCTCTAAAAGGATATACTAGCAGAATGCCAGCAGGGGCAGGCACAAATCTGAGGAAAGACTTTGAGGCCAGTCCCGCGTACCCATTTTTGAGCTCAAGCCCACCCAAGTTTGAAAGGATTTAGGATAGAAGACCAGCTATCAGGTGATGATTTCCTTTTTAGCTCCAGCAAGACATGAAGATAACCTCTTAAAATGGAAGTGTTAATCTCTTTTCTCCATGGCCTGTTCTTGGTCTCCATCCTTCTTGACTTCTCTGTAGCCTTTGACACCACTTATCACCCTCTTCTCCTGGGTATTCTCTGTTTTGTAGGTCCTTGGAGCACCACACTGTCCTTGTTTTCTTCCTATCTATCAGATTACTCTTTTTTCCTTACTAGATTCTTCTGCAGCTCATTCTCTCTAATCGTAAGTGTCTCAAAGGGCTCCATCCTGGCCCTTCTTCTCTTCTTCCTTTATAACAATCTCATTTGGTGATCTCATCAGTTTCCATGGATTGATTTGTCATAGCAAGTATACTCTTTGGGCAGCTAGGTGGCACAGTGAATAGAGCACCGGCCCTGGAGTCAGGAGGATCTGAGCTCAAATTCGACCTCAGACACTTAACACTTACTAGCTGTGTGACCTTGGGCAAGTCACTTAACCCCAATTGCCCTGCCCTCCCCTCTACAAAAAGAAAAAAAAGTCTACTCCTAACCTCATCTACACTCCAGTTTTATATCTCCTAACATCTTGAACTAGATGTCCTATAGACATCTTAAACTCAACATATCCAAAACTGAACTCATTATCTTTCCCCCCAAACCCTCTCCCTTTTCAGACTTCTATATTATTGTCTGGAATACCACCATCCTTCTAGTCTCCCTGGGGTTCTAACTCTAGGTACCATCCTCAACTACTTACTATTTCTCACCCCTCATACCAATCTATTGCTAAGGTCTGTTGAGTTTACCTGTGCAACATCCCTCAAATAAGACCCCTCTTCTCCTCTGATATTTCCACCACCTTGGGCTATTTCAATAGCCTTTGTGTTGGTCTATCTGCCACAGGGCTTTCCCTATTTTAGTTTATCTTCCACTCAGCTGGCAAAGTGATTTTTCCTAAAGTGCAGGTCCCACCATATCACCCCACTGCTCCAATGATTCCCTATCACTTCCAGGATCAAATATAAAATTCAGTTTGACCTTTAAAACCCTTCATAACCTCCTACATTGTTAGTCTCACCTTATACTGCTAACTTCCCCAGAAAATACAGTGACACATACTCCTTGCTGTTCCTTGAACAAGATATTCTGTCTACTTACTGGGTATTTTCTCTCATTATTTCCCAGGCTTGAAATGCTCTCCCTTTTCATTTCTACCTCTTGGCTTTCCTGGTTTCTTTCAGGTTCCCAGTTAAAATCCTACTTTCTACCGGCAGCCTTTCCCAGTCCACTTAATTCTAATACCTTCTCTAGGTGGGTTATTTCCTTTTTATCTTGTATATAGCTTATTTATACATAGCTGCTTCCATGTTTTCTTCCCCATTAGACTGTGCGTTTCTTAAAGGGTTTGTA
This sequence comes from Petaurus breviceps papuanus, assembly GCF_028583685.1. Taxonomy (NCBI): domain Eukaryota; kingdom Metazoa; phylum Chordata; class Mammalia; order Diprotodontia; family Petauridae; genus Petaurus; species Petaurus breviceps. The sequence goes on from NW_027185764.1 coordinate 18,547,600, forward strand.
TCTCCATTGTTTTTCCTACTGCCTGGCACATAAAAGTTGGGAGAATTCCAACAAGAGAATAAGAAAAACTTTGGTCTCAGGTTCCCTTATTAAACCCTTTTGTAGTGGAAAGAGCCCTGCACTATGACCTTGATGAAGTCTCTTCACTACCAAGCCCTTAGTTTCTTCCCTCTAGTGGGTGAATGAATGGGTTGCACCAAATGGTCTCAGCAGTTCTAGGATTCTGTATTCCAAGATAGTTATCAGATCAGTATCAACATGGTGATTTCAGTGATCTTAGATGGGTATGGAAAAGAAAGACTGATCTGGTTGATACTTTGCAATTCACAATTTTAGAGAGTTGTCTGAGGGGCACTGAGAGGTTAAGTGACTAGCCCTTGGCCATGAGGCCTAATATGTGTCAAAGGCAGTACCTGAATTTAGGTCTTTCAGACCTCAAGGCCAGACTACTAACTGCTATGCTATGCTATGCTGTCTTTCTGAGCTCAGAACTTGAAAATTGGTGGTTGAGCTGGGGCTTGCTGGAAGGCCTCCTAACTGACTAGGTTTAATTTGATTCAATTGAATCAAATTAATTTATTTATTAAGTACCTACTATGCTCAAGGCATAGTAAAGCTCTCTGGGCAATTAGGACAGGCATCCCTAATTTAAAGATTAAGAAAATGAAGGCCAGACTTTGGCCTATTGGGAGAATTGGATGAACTAAAAGTATGAGGAAAGGATCTGAAGAATATTTAAGCCTTGTCTTCCCCAGGGATACCATGTTGTCACTGAACTGAATTTGATGTTTTATTGTCAGGTTGTCTGCTGTATAAGGATGAAATGATGTCTCTGCTTTACCTATACAGTTTTTAGTCTGAAAAGACGATTCATTCCTCAGAAACAGCCTTGATGTATTTGCTTCTGACACATGAGAGAAGTACAGCTGGAAAGAATAGAAACAAATTGATGGAAAAAAGAAATACTTCAATTCAATAAGAATACGTTAGGTGCTTATGGTATATCAATACTATGAAGGATAGAAGAGAAACAGTCTGGTCTTCAGAACAAGATTGCTCTGGATGCAATTTTATAATATATAATTATAGTTTATATATTGATATAATATTAATTAATATATTTATAATGTAAATATGTAATTAACATAATATAATTTGCAATTATAACATTACAATTAAGGACTTCCAACCAGTTCCCTTCTGAGGGTCTATGGTATGCTATACCAATATTTAGCAAGTTTCTAAAAAATACTTTTTATTGACATCTTTTGTTTTTATATTGCCTTCATTTTTACAAATATCCCTCTCCCTTGCTTTCCCTCCTCCACAGAGTCAACCCGTGTAATAAAGAATAAAAATAAAATAAGGGAAAAAAAGCAGTTTAGGAAAATTAACTGACATATCAACTAAGACTTATACAATATGAAATGTTCTATACCATAGTTCCCCACCTCTGCCAAAAAGGGAGGGAGGTGTATTTAATCCTCTTCTTCAGTGCCAAAGTTGACTATTATATTTACACGGTATTCTGTTTCTTTTTGATGTTGTTCTTTCCATTTCTCTTGTAGCATTATTGCATATGTGTTTTCATGATTCGATTTAATTCGCTTTGCATCAGTTCATATAATTCTTCCCATGTTTTTCTATATTCATTTAAAATGTTTATATTATTTTATCTTTTATAAAATATATTTTATTCTGAACTTAACAAAGGCCAAATAAAATGAGCATTTCCATATACATTGTGGAATAGGAGGAAAGAATTGCCTGTGAAACTTTGATGTATTCTTCATATTAATATTTTCTCCAAGCATGGTAATATTCTGTTACATTCATGTATTAGAAGTTAGCCCTTTCTCTAATTGGTGGACATTTACAATTTTTAGCTTTTGAGTATTCAAAAAATTACTGTCATAAAATTTTTACTCATGAATCTATGAGACCTCTCTTTCCATGTTTGACCTTCTTGGGGGTACAGACTTACCTCTGAAATCTCTGGGTCAAAGAAGTCATTGATTTTTAACCCAGGGTTTTGAGCAAACAGAGAACAAAGTATCACAGCTCATTAGCCACCAAATTGCCTTATTTAAGGGGAAGTCTTCTTGGCTTCCAATGGTTTTGGTCTTGTAGTGGCACTTATCCCAGACCCGCTACTAAATCCCAGAAGTTTCCATCACTTTGGAGAAGGAATAGAGGATTCCTGGCACTTCTCTTTTTATACCTAAGGTGCTATCACTGCACCTCAGTTTCCCATATCTGTAAAATGAGGGGGTTGTGTTCTGGGGTCCATTCCAGCTCTAGGTCTATGAATACATGATGCTTTGATCTGCAAAGGGATTTGAATGAGGGCACTGAAAAAACTTCCCATTTGTGGGGTGCTGGAGGGAAGGGGAAGAAAACTGGTTGCAAGGATGAGTGACATGATTGTAACCTTCTGCAAGGATCGAGGTCACTCAGGATGGGAAGAGGCCTCTCTGCTGCCCTAGCAACATGTTAACATCTTTGTATAAGCTGTTTAAATACACTGGGTTGTTTGCCCCCCAAGCCTGCTGGTAGCAGCTTTTTTAGTGTTTACATAATACTTAGTGGGGCCCAACATAGGCTGCTTTGTAAATACCATTTTAGAGTGTTTTAATGTTACTTATTTCTGATTCAGTGGTTTTCAAATGGGAGCTCAGCAGTGCATACCTTTCTCTCCCAGCTTCATGCCCTTCTCTGGCCACCTTTTTAAACTCTGACCTATTGAGATTTCAAACAAAGGAAAATCTCTAATGCTAACTTCCCATTAATGACTGGGACATTAAAAGCCAGAATGGATTCAGGTCATAGAAGTCCTCTAAGTAAAACAGACCACCCTTACAGTCCCTTTGAGCAAGGGAGACTTAATTCACTCTAAGAACTACATGAGAAATTGTTGAGATGGCTTGCAAGGCTGCTTTTATATTAAAGATGCAATTATACGTTTGTACCGTTATTGTGCTTTGATTTGGGTCGGTTTTTTACTGGGCAAGGGCAATTTAGTCTCAATTAGAAAAACCAAAATGGCGGAGAAATTGGATTAGAGAGATATTAACGTTTGTGGTGTGTGTGTGTGTGTGTGTGTGTGTGTGTTGTGGTACATAGGATGGGGAGAAAATAAGAAATTAACAGATAGAAAAGCTCAGAAGGACTCTTTCCAAAGACATATGGTATATATACCCATAAACATTCATACATGCATGCACACAGATTTCCAGGTATACACGTGCATGTGAATATAATACATGTGTACATGTGTATGTGTGCATGCATATAGAGGTAAAAACTCTGGGGATTCTTATGCCCACTCCCATTCTCACTAGCAAGGCACAGTTCTCAGAGGTCAGCTAGATACATCTCTCCTTTGGGGCCCTAGGGGTATTCATGAGGAAGTAATGGATGGCAATTATTCTTTGTAAAAAAAATCTATTTTATTTTCAGTTTCCAATTCTATTTCTCTGACCTCCTCCTTCTCTATCGAGAAAGAAAAAACAAAACCTGTTACTACTCCTACTCCCACCACCATCACTACTACTACTAGCTACCATTTATATAACACTCACCATGTAGCAGGCACTGTGCTAAAGGCTTTACGGTTATGCCTTTCACATGGGGACTTTCCCCATTGCAGTTTTAATATGTCGAGAACCAGCATAAGAAATTAAATGGGAATTTTTTTTGTGAATTTTGCAGAAGCCACAGATAACATGCAAAGGTTTAGAAACTCAGAAATGCATAAAATATATGTATTATATTGTATAATACCAGCCCAAATTTTATAATAAGAAAACTGTAAATATTCCATAAAAGAAAAAGAAAAAAAATCAGATTTCTTCTCTGGTACAAAGGGAGTGCCAAAAAATTTTACATAGATTTTCCAGAACATGAGGGTGCTATGCCCCTCACTCCCACAATATGGAAGGGATAAGTGTACAATTATTATTTCATTTGATCCTCACAACAACCCTAAGTGATCGGTTCTGTTATTGTCTCATTTTACAGTTGAGGAAACTGAGTCAAACAAAGGTTAAGAGACCTGCCCAATGGTCAGATAACTAGTAAATGTCTGAGGCCAAATTTGGATTCAGGTCTTCCTGCCCTCATGCTCAGCCCTCTTTTCAGTGAACCACCTAGGTACACCCTTCCCTCCTCCCTTATATGACTATGTATAGTCAATCAGATCTCCCACTGCATCCTGGGCCATCTCTAGTTGCCTGATCGGTATCAGGCCATTGGACCCAGATGGCTCTGGAGGAGAAAGTGAGGCCGGTGACCTTGCACAGTCCTCCCTCACTCAAATCCAAGTCAATTGCAAGTCATGTAATCATTTCCCTGATGTCATGGTTCTCTTCAAAAACTAAGGACAAACACAGCCTATGAGTAGTTTGAGCTGCCTGAATGGGGGACCCAGCCAGTTGGGTAACTTAGCTGGGTGCTTCTGCCTCTCCTTTCCAAAGGAAGGTAAATTTTGATGACTGAAAGCTTCCTACTTAACTTGGGGTTTACTGGCTAGATTTCTTTCTCATAGACCAAACCTTCAACCCAATTCACTCTGGAGTTCATGGACTGGACAGCAACAGGTCCCTGTCCAAGCACCACTTAATGATTATTTTTTGGGCCCTCCAGACTCAGAGTGAAAGTAAATAGTAACTCTTTTTCTTTTGACCAGCAACCCTAAGGGTCTTCCTCTCCCAGTTTGAATTTTTTTTTTTAAATTAAAGGGGCCATCCCTTGACTTACTTCTTAAAGAGGCCTATTCACCGAATGGGTGTGACCTCACTCAAAGTGTGAACCTGAAAGGATCTTAGCCTACAAGGGTCAGGGTCTCCCATTGCATCCTGGGCCTTCTCTAGTCTTCCAGATTGTTATCAGGCTACTGGACCCAGATGACTCTGAAGGCGAAAGTGAGGCTGGGGACCTTGAACAACCCTCCCTCACTTAAATCAAAGTCAACTGCAAGTCTTGTCAGCATCTCCCTGATGCCATGGTCCTCTTCAAAAATGAAGGACAAACATACAATAGTCAAGCAAAATAAATTCCCACATTAACCATGTCCACCTACACACACATAAGCAATATATACACACAAATATATATATAGACTTCTATAATATACACCTATATGGTCAGGTATATATGGACATATACATGCATATGATGTATACATATGTACACAAGGCATATATATGTGTATACATATATACCATGCACTTGCTCACATATTTATACACACACACACACACATACACATACAGCAATCTACATTAAGTCCATCACTTTTCTATCCAGAGGAAGATAGCATATTTCATCGAGTCCTTTAAAACTATCGTTTCTATTGTGCTGATCAGAGTTTATAAGTCTTTTAAACTTATTTGTCTTTGCAGAATTATTGTCATTGTATAAATTATTCTCTTGGTTTTCACTTTGCTGTGTTCATACAAGTTCATTCAAGCTTTCCTAAAATCATCCCCTTCATCTTTTCTTATGGAACAATAACATTTTGTCACATAAAGCTAGTATAACTTGTCTGGTCATTTCCCAATTGATAGGCAGGGGTTGATCTTTCTAATGTTACTGACTTGGACCCCTATTCCATGTGTTTTCCTCAATATGGAATCACCAGTTATAGTTAGTATCACCCATATATCATTGATTGATCTGGTGCTTAGGGCTCCAAATGCATTTAATCAATTGACATCAGATAGTTTTTATGAAGGGATGTTCACTAAAAAGATATAGCAAGGTCCAAAGTACAAAACAACCTTCCAAAGTGGGGAATACTCTCCCCTGTTTTGGGCAGTTAGATGGTGCAACGGATAGAGTGCTGGGCCTGGAGCCAGGAAGACTCATCTTTCTGAGTTCAAATCTGACCTCAGACATTTACTATCTAGGTGACCCTGGGCAAGTCACTAGCTGTGTTTGCCTCAGTTTCCTCATCTGTAAAATGATCTGGAGAAGGAAATGGCAAACCACTCTAGTATCTTAGCCAAGAAAACCCCAAATGGAGTCACGAAAAAGTTGGACATGAATGAACAGCTAAACAACAAAACTCATAGTATCTCACTCTTTGGCACTTGATTATAGATACACATGAAAGTGATGTATAATGTTTTGCTTCCTCAATGAAATAAAAAGCTCTCTGAGGGTAGAAATAACTAGGTACTTGTTGGTTCATCTGAGAATAGAGGAAGAGTGGGAAGGCTGATATTATTTATTGTCCCTCCCTTCCCTGGGTCCCAGAATAGAAAGAAGTGATCAGAAGGTCAGAATATTTCCTGACTTAGTTTTCAGTGTCAGAAGCTGGTGACCCCTGGGTGTTTATGGCAGTATTCTTCTTGTCCTTCATAATAGAGAGATGGTGCTTATCAGTCCGGGACTGTTAGTATCTTGTCAGCATGAATATTGAATGATTAGATTTGGGTGTGAGAGAAAGAGGGAGCAAATCACTTAACCTCTTTCAACCTCAGTTCTGTCATCTGTAAAACAGGGGTAATAATGGCATCTACCTCATAGGATTATTGTGAGGATCAAATGAAATAGCATGTAAAGTGCTTCACAAATCTTTAAGTGATATATAAATACTAGCTATGATAATAATTGTGGAAGTCCCTAACATTTAATAAAGACTAATTTTGAAAATTATTTTTTAAATTAAAAGTTTTTCAATTAATGAAAATTCACCTTCCCTATCTCATCCCCAGGCCCCAAACCATGTAAAATAAAGAGAAAATAAAACTGTTATAGCCAACATGCCTAGATAAGCAGAACAAATTCTTTATTGGCCATGTTAAAAAAAACAAAAACAAAAATAAAAGCTCAATCTTCACTCTGAGTTCATCGTTGCTCTCTGAGGAGGTGGGTATCGTATTTCATCATGAGTCCTCAGGAATCATGGTTGACCATGGAGTGTACATGGCTCAGGAATCATTGATCAGGGTTTTGAAGTTTTTCAAAGTTGTCTTTACAATATTGTCAATATATAAATTGTTCTCTTGGCTCTACTTCTTTTACTCTGTATCAGTTCATACAAGTCTTCCTAGGCTTCTCTGAAGTCATGCTAGTATTTCATATATACTATAAATTCAGTCATTCCCAAATTATGTTGGCATTCACCTACAGTGTATCAATGTGCCTATTTTTTTTCACAGATCCTCCCAGTTCTTATCATTTTTCTTTTTTTTTTGGTCATCTTTGCCACTTTGATGGGTGTGAAGTAGGATCTCAGAATTGGTTTAATTTGTACTTCTTTAACTAAAATATTCCTTTTTTTTTTTTTTTTTCTTTTTTTGGTAGGGCAATTGGGGTTAAGTGACTTGCCCAAAGTCACACAGCTGGTAATTGTGTCAAGTGTCTGAGGCTGGATTTGAACTCAGGTCCTCCTGACTCCAGGGCTGGTGCTTTATTCACTGCACCACCTAGCCACCCCCAGAGTATTCTTCTGGAGTATTTTTTCATAAGATTATTGATAGCATGGATTTCTTCTTCTGAAAACTGCCTGTTCAAATCCTTTAGTCATTTTAATAAATACTTGTTGATATGAATTGGAGCACTATTTCCCCATAGCTGGTTGACAGTTTTTAAACAGTTAGATTTTTGTTGTTCATTTGTTCAGTCATGTCCAACTTTTTATGAGGCAGTGAACCATAGCACACCAATACATGGATTTGGTTGGCAAAGATACTGAAGTGGCTTGTCATTTCCTTCTCCAGTGAATTAAGGGAAACAGAGATTAAGTGACTTGCCCAAGGGCACACAACTAGTAAGTGTCTCAGGCTATAATTGAAGTCAGGTCTTTCTGACTCCAGGCCCAGCACTCAATCCAATGAACCACCTAGCTGCCTCCAAAGAGAAGGGTATCATAATTAAGAAGCCTTTAGTTTGGGAGAATCCTGATTTGGGGAATCGAGTAAAGTTTTCGCAAGATAAAAATATTGAGATGTGAAGTAACATTGCTGTTTCACAAATTGCTAATGAAAAGTTGGAATGGAACCAAACTCTTTACATGTGTCTTTTGTTTTAGACCTTCTTGTGGTATGTGTTAAAAAGAATGGGATAAGAAAAGGCCCAAGAGTTATTCTGTAAAGAGGTCAGAATGGTATTGGGTCCCTCCTGAGACGTGGTCCTTGTGTCTCTGGTTATACCAACACCCAGACCTGGGAATGTTTGAATAAAAGTGACCAGATTTCAGATACTAGGCAAACCTGGTGGATTAAGTGTTTATGGTTAGGACAAAGGAGGAGAAAGGCTTATGTGCTGTGCAGGTGGGGCAGAGTCAGGAGGTTCATTGGATTATAGATTTAGAATGGGATGGGACCTGAGAGTTCATCTAGTATATTAATGGCCTCACATTACAAATGAGGTAACTGAGGCACAGATAAGTCACACTGGTGAGAAGGGACAAGAATGAACAAGACTTTTCTGAAAGGGACTAGGCCTGTGACTGGGGTGGGCCCAGAATCTTGACTGGGGGGATAAGGACAAAGGAAAGATGAAAAGACACATCAGTCTTGGTTTAAGCTATTGGGAATAAGAGGAACAAATTGATTTTTTAAAGGAATCTCCCCTCCCTGCTGCCAACCCCGTGCCTAATTTATAATACAGGGTGAAAAAAAAATACCTTACAGAAAAAGCACCAAAGTCATCTTGTTTCAAAAATTCTGGCATTTTCCCCCTCAAAATCTGTCCTAGTTATGCTGGAGATCTTCTGACCCCAGAATACTTTTATTTATGACAGAAAACTCATTTCCATGGCAACGCATTATGAAGCTGCAGAGTCAAGATTATAACTTCCCAAGCAATGAAGAAACATAATGGAATTTAAAAAAACCCCAGCAAGGAACTACTCTGCAAAGCCAAACAAAGTACCCCACAAAATTCCAGGGCCCAACTGGGGCCTGGCAATCTGGGGTGGTGAATACTGAGGGGAGGTAGGGTGAAATAGGGTAGGGAGGGACATGAGAGTGGGAACAATCCATTTAGATGAGGCTCAAAGCCATCTTCTTTTCCTAAGGAGCTCAGAGGCAATTAAGGACATTTCTCAGATATCCAGATGTCTTATCCTTCAAACATGAAATGTTCTTAATGCTCTATAGAAATGTAAGTTACTATGACAAACTGTATCATGTAAGCTCCTTGAGGGCAACTTAAAATAAGTTGTCTTTGCCTTCCCAGTGTAAAAGGAACAGTGTCTTGTGTCTTAATAAAGACGCTGTTAGATGCAATTACATTGAATGACTGTCACAACTCGAATCTTCATCTACTTTTCTAGACTGGGAGATGAGCTGCACAGAGCTATCCGCATTTCCACCTGATTCCCTTGTGACCAAGGACACATATTTACAGGATGGCCAGGTGTGGAAGACAGTGAAATATGACTAGTCCTTTTAGGAACTTTAAACTGCTTCTATGACTTTATTCCTCATTCCAGCTAAGCTGCCCGACATACCTGGACATCAGGGGAGGGAATAAATATTGTCTGAGGCCCAGGCAGTGACATGGGTTTATAAATTTATAGAATTTAAGAGCTGAAAGGGGCACTGGAGATTTAGTTCATCATTTATCTCTCTGTCCCTCTGTCTCTATTCTTCTCTGTCTTTCTGTTTCTCTCTCTGTCTCTGTCTCTGTCTTTCTCTCTCTCTTTACAATTTACAGATAAGGAAACTGATTGACATACAAATTATAAATGAGGAGCTAGGACTGACTGAGGAAATTTCCCAGAAGCCCACACCTCCTCTTTGTCCCCCTCCTTTCATCCACTTAATCCCCCATATTCCTTTTCCTAGAACACAAGAGGGTAGCTTGACATAGAAGAATATAGAACACAAACTCCTTGAGAACAAGGATTTTTTGTTTGTTTTCGTTTCTGAATCCCTAGTTCTAGCACAATGCTTTGCAATATTGTTCAGATTCTTTGGACATTTTGATAAATACTTGTTGATATGAATTGAACCACCATTTCCCCACAGCTGATTAAGACGCAATTTTTAAACAGTTAGATTTTTGTTGTTCAGTCATGTCCAACTTTTTATGAGGCAGTGAACCACAGCACACCAATACATGTATTTTATTGGCAAAGATACTGGAGTGGCTTGCCATTTCCTTCTTCAGTGAATTAAGGGAAACAGAAGTTAAACTGTGACTTTCCCAGGGCACATGGCTAGTGTCTCAGGCCAGAAGTGGAGTCAGGTCTTCCTGACTCCAGTCCCAGCACTCTATTCATGGAGCTACCTAGTTGCCTCCAAACAGAAGGGTATCATAATTAAGAAGCTTTAGTTTGGGGGAAATTTTGATTTGGGGAATAGAATAAGGTTTTCACAAGATAATTTTTATAGGGGAGGCTAGGTGGCACAGTGAATAGAGCACCAGCCCTGGAGTCAGGAGGACCTGAATTCAAATCCAGTCTCAGACACTTGACACAATTACTAGCCATGTGACTTTGGGCAAGTCATTTAACCCTGATTGCCCTCCAAAAAAAGAGAGATAATTTTTATATCTATATACACACATATGTACACATACATACATACACACACGTGTATGTGTGCATGTGTTTTTGTAGTGAGTATGTCTCTTGGTCTCTTGGCACTTTCAGAGTGAGGGCAGTTGCATACATCTTTCTCTCAGGGCTCTAAGTGTACCCCTAAGAAGTTGGGGTGTCTTTCTGTAATGCTATGGGTTTAAGCTCCCATTATGGATGCTTCCCCCAAATTAATGTCAATTGGCTTTTACAAAAAGATATTTACTTCAAAGATATAACAAGAACAAAAATACAGACATTTTCCCCCAATATCTTGGGAAGATGCGTCTCTATATAGTGTTGTTTCTATATAGTCTTATAAAATTGGTACCCAAATGTGACCCTGCTGCCAGATGAGTCCTTGTTTTAGCTCCCTCTGGGCTAGGTCCCAATGGCAATCCCATCCTCACTCCTCAGAGCATCAGTGCTGGGGGGGGGAGCTTCAAAATCTGACACGAATGAGCCTCTCTGAACTCCTAGACTCCCGTGCTGCCAGCCTTTTGAATGGCTTGATCTGGGGACCTTTGGAAATTCATGAAGCTGTAGCCTCCACATGAATCTCTTTCTCTGTGTGCCAACCATGGAGGAGCACAGTGGACAGAGGGGCTGGAGGCTAATGCCTAGTCGAATGCCTCCATAGCTAGTCAAAGAGTTTACTATGCGGTTAGCCAGCTAGAGCGAGTTAGAGAACGTCTGCACGTGCTCCAAAGTCTCTCCAATGCACAGCTGTTACATGTCATCATGACTCTCCTAGAAGTAGGGTCTCTAGGGAATTGCATCAATGACACTGTACACAGTTATAGAGATTAGGCTCATTGGTCAGTCCCTCATTTTATATATATATATATATATATATACACACACACACACACACACACACACATTCTTGCTATATATAAATATATGTTTGTATATATACATACTACAAATACACACAAACACACTATATATACATAATCCATATATGTATATATGCACACACACATATAGCACTGTGCTAGGTCCTATCTTTTTATTTTTATATTTTTTAATATTTTAGCTTTAATATATAATATATTTAATAATATATAATATATTAATAATAAAGTATAATATAATATTTTATAGTTATATATTATAAATTATAGATATATATTTACATATTATGTAAAATAAATTATATGATAATATATTATATAAAATAAATATATACTTATATGTAATAAAATAATAATAATAATGTAATAAAAAATTTTAGCACAAAGCTAAAAATAATGCCTGTTCTTAAGGAGTTTATATTCTACATTTTCCAGTGGAAATCTACTAGGGTAAACTGCATTCTCTCTCTTTCTCTCTTCCATAAGACACACTATATATACATGCATACCACACACATGTATAGATACACATACAACATATACACAGACACATGACGTATATAAATACTATGTGGCTGTATATATGTGTGAGACTGTATGAGTATAGTGGTGTAGGGATTTAATTGGGGAATTACCAATCAACATAATGCTGGTCTACTTTATGAAAATATAGGTCATCAGATTTTGAGCAGACTGTTTATAATTTGTAAGGGTGTCAGATTTTGAGTGGCCCATTTCCAACTTTAAGGGTGTTAGGATTTGAATAGCCATGTTCGTATATGAAAAAGTGAGACTGAGGATAGGGAAAGACAGGTGACTTGACTCTGGAAGTGGATTGCCTCAGGGCCTTTTCTCTACTCACTTATTATGAGTGAACTGGAAACACTGGGAGTTTAAAAATGGGGAACTGAGTCAGTTGAGGAAATGGCCACTTTGAGAAGTCATCATGTTTGGAGATCATCATGTAAGTGAGGGGAGAGAAGGCCCTGAGGCAATCCACTTCCAGGGTCAAGTCCCTTATCTCTCCCCATCCTCAGTCTCACTTTTTCATATACGAACATGACCATTCAAATCCTAAGGATTTCAGCAAAACCAGAAGTTGAGGGCGATAGAGACCATAGCCAAGTAGTGTCTGGAATTGTTTGATAGGGTAATATCTTGCATAAATGGTAAAACGAAGGCCAGTGGGGGCCATAGGAGAACATTGCAGCCCTGAAACCCCATGGCACAGAGTTAATAATTGACCCCTTCTCACACATGGCTTAACCACACATGTTCCTAGGCAAGATGTGCTTTTCTACTTGTGACCTCCATGTATGTCAACTCTCTCTCCATTGACTATTGTACTTTTGGAAGATTGTGCCCCAGGTTTGTGGAGAAAGTGTTTTGCAATTACTTTTCTTACTGTGACATTTCCAACTCCCTCTCCCCACTCCTTTCCCGACATTTTGTCCTCTGACTGAGTATTGCTCATCTGCTAAAAGTTTAGGAGTTTGAATACGCAGAGGACTTTGAACCTGGGGCTGCTATGCTCTGAGGTGCTGACCTGAGAGGACTAGTTGGGGCATAGTGACTTCTCCAGCATTATAAAGGCAGTATGTGTCAGAGGCAGGACTGGGAATCAGGTCTTCCTGACTCTCAGGCTGTATTGTTTAGCATCTTCCTTTCTTCCTCCTCCCCCATTCCATATTCAATTCAATTCAATAAACCACCTATGTGCCTGGCACTAAGCTAAGGGTTAAGCAATGAGGGAAAAGGGAGACAGTTTCTGCCCTCAATGAGCTTACAGTCAAATGGGGGAAGACAACATATAAAAGGAAGATGAAAAAGGGAGGCCTCCAAGGGGTCCTGAGAATAGGAGAATGATGTTCTGTGGAGTCAAACCAAACAGAACTATTGATCGAAGATGGAGAGTTACCTGGAAAGTTCCGGTCTGACCCCTCTATAAAGAAAAGCTTTAGGAAGAGTTTATTGCTTTATCCTCTATCCTTTAGCCTTCCAGTCAGAGAGGAGAGGTCACTGAGGAATTGAGAGAGTGTTGCTATCAAAAGCTGAGTCAATCAGTGTAGTGTTGAGATTTTAGGTTATCCTGAGGCAAGACTTCCCTAGAGTTAAACCAATCAGGGCTACAAAGGGAGAATGGAAAACCTGTGTATCTGTGACCGTATGCGTCATCTGTTACTCTTTCTTCTTATACATGCACATATGTACATACACACCCATACACATAAACACATATATTTGGTCCATACCTGTGATGTCATTGGTGTGAGGAGCTCCTGATTTGAAAAATCCTTCCACCATAGGTGTTCATACAGGGTGGGCTTGGGGTTCTGGGAAACCTTGACATATTCAGCCCATACTCCAGTCCAGGCTATACTGTCAGCAACTCTTCTTTCTTAGAGAGTCACCAGGGGATTCTGGAGGCAAAGTCAAGATGGTGGAATAGTGAAAGCACTCAACTGAACTTTCCCGACAACTTTAAAATTATGCCTCAAATTGAATTCTGGAGCAGCAGATCCAACCCAACAACTTAGGAGGTCAGAGAAATTTGTGACATGGTGCTGGAGGCTGACCCAAACCTCCATGGATAAAATACCAATGGTGGGACCAGGTGGTGTTAACAGACTCAGCAGCAACTTCAGGAGCTCTCAAACTAGAGATGGTAAGGGGACCAGGCAACTGGTCAGAAAATTACAGGAGATCCCTGTGCTAGCACTTGATATAGGGCCAGATGCTGTTTGGCAATTCCATTGTCTAGACCTACTTCTGGGTTCAAGGGCAGAGAGGAGCACTTTTGGTCAAGAGGGAGTGGGAGTGCTGAGAAGCAATATCACTTTTGGTCACAAAGACCAGGGACCCTGAGGAACAGTATTATTTTTAGTCCCAAGGGAGCAGGGGTCCTGAGAATCAGTACTGATTACAATCTGAAGAGATCAAGGGCTCTTCCTGGGAAAGACTAGAGTGCAGACCAGGAGAATAGTGAGCATACCTTTCCCAAGATCGTACCACCTTGGGAGCATGAAAAACTTCTGAACCACTGGAACTAGCTATGAATACAGCAGTGTGAAGAAACCTGAAGCTTGAGACAGTCCCTTACTGTTACCCCCCTCCCCAAATTGGGAATAGAGCACATAAAGTTCATAAACATAAAGTTTGAAATCAAGAAATAGGATGGGGGGAATATAGGCAAACAAACAAACAAAAAGAACCTGATTATAAAAATCTGCTATGGGTGACAGAGAGCAAGACAAACTCAGAAGAAGACAATGAAGTCAAAACAGCTGCAAGCAAAATCTCAAAGAAAAAGTGTGAACTGGATAGAAACCTGGAAGGAATTCCTAGAAGAGCTAAAGAAAATTTTCAAAATAAAAGTAGTCATGAAAAATTTAGGTAAATAAATGAGAGCAAAGGAAGAGAATTATGAAAATACCATTAATACCTTGGTAAATGAGGCATAAAAATACTGAAGAAAATAACACCTTAAGAAACAGAATTGGTTAAATGGAAAAAGAGGTACAAAGGTTTGTTGAAGAAAATAATTCCTTAAAAATGAGAATGGGGCAAGTGGAAGGTAATAACTCTATGAGACATCAAGAAAGAAGAAAAGAATGAAAAAAAGGAAGAAAATGTGAAATATCTCATTGGAAGAACAACTGACCTGAAAAATAGATTGAGAAGAGGTAATTTAGGAATTATTGAACTATTTGAAAGCCATGATCAAAAAAGGATCAGACATCATATTTCAAGAAATTATCAAGGAAAACTGTCCTGGTATATTTTTTTTTTTGGAGGGGGGAAGGCAAGGCAATTGGGGTTAAGTGACTTGCCCAAGGTCATATAGCTAGTAAGTGTGTGTCTGAGGTCAGATTTGAACTCAAGTCCTTCCAAGTCCAGGGCCGGTGTTCTATTCACTGTGCCATCCAGCTGCCCCTGTGCTGATATCTTAGAACCAAAAAGGAAAATAGAAATTGAAAGAATGCACTAATTACCTCCTGAAAGATCTCAAAATGAAAATTCCCAGGAATATTATAGCTAAATTCCAGAGCTCCCATGTCAAAGAAAAAATACTTTAAGCAGCTAGAAAGAAATCATTCAAACACCATGGAGCCATAATCAGGATCACACAAGATTTAGCAGCTACCATGTTAAAGAAGTAGAGAGCTTGGAATATGATTTCCTGGAAGGCAAAAGAGCTGGGCTCACAGTTAAGAATAACCTACCCGGCAAAACTGAGCATAATCCTTCAAGTGAAAAATTAATATTTAATGAATTAGAGGGCTTTTAAACATTCCTGATGGAAAGACCAAAGCTAAATGGAAAATATGACTTATAAGACTCAAGAGAAGTATAAAAAGGCAAACATGAAAGAGAAATTGTAAGAGACTCAATAAGATTAAACTGTTTGCCTTTCTATATAGGAGAATGATGCATGTAATTTCTAAGAACTTTATCATTATTACGGCACTTAGAAGGATTCTACATCGAAAAAGGGTACAGGAGTGAGTAAATTATGTTGGGATGATGTAAAAAATGGATGGGTGAGAAAGAGGGGTGCCTTGCAAGAAGGACAAAAGGAGAGGTAGAATAGGGAAAATTATCTCACATACAAGATGTACAGAAGGAAGAGTTTTTATAGTGGAGGGGAAAAAGCTAGCGGGTGGGCAACACTTACACCTCACTCATCTCAACTGCTTCAAAGTGGGAAAACATATGTACTTACTCAGTTGGTAATAGGAATCTATCTTATCCAACAGGGAAGTAGGAAAGGAGAGGATAAGGGGAAGGGAGTAGGTAATAAAAGCAAGGGCAGATAAAAGAAGATAGTGGTCTGAAGTAAAACAGACTTTAGAAGAAAGAGAGGAGAAGAAGTGACAGAAAAGGGTAAACAGAAGAAAATAGGATGGAGGGGAATGCAAAGTTAGTAATAATAATTGCGAATGTGAACAGGATAAACTCACCAATAAAATAGAAGCAGATGACAGAATGGCTTAACCACAATTCAACAGTGTATTGTTTACAAGAAACACACCTGAAACAGAGACACACATAGACTTAAAATAAGGGGCTGGAGCAGAATTTATAAGCTTCTGCTGAAGTAAAAAAGGCAAGGGCAACAATCATGATCTCAGACTACACAAAAATTAACACTAGACCTAATTAAAAGGATAAACAGAGAGACTATTACATCTTGCTAAAAGGCACTGTGGACAATGACATAATCTCAATACTAAACATATTTGCATCAAATGGTAAGCATCCAAATTCTTAAAAGAATAATAGGAGGAAACTATTCCAGTCAGGGACTCCGACTTTTCCCTCTCAGAGCTAGATAAATCTAACTATTAAATAAGTAAAAAAGAAGTAAAAGAGATGAATAAAATCTTGGAAAAGTTAGATATGATAGACCTCTGAAGAAAACTGAATGGGAATAGAAAAGAATATACCTCCTTATTAAATGTACATGGCACCTTTGCAAAAATTAACCATGTATTAGGTTATAAAAACCTCACAACCAAATGCAAAAAAGAGAGTTGTCAGGGTGCAATTAAAAGTTAAATGCCTTGTTCACTTTCACAGAGCTAGAGTATGTCAATCAATCAATTAACAAAGCTTTACATGCCTATGCTGTGTCAGTCTTTGCACTAGACACTGGGTATGCAAAGGCCCTGCTGTCGAAGAGTGTACATGCTATTGGGAAGATAACACATGCATATGTAAGTATATACAAAATATGTAAATAATAAATACCAGGTCATGTGTGTGTGTGTGTATGTATGTCCTTAGCAACTGGGGATATCAAGAATTTTTATGTAGGATGTGTTATTTAAAAGGAACTTTGAAGGAAATAAGGGTAGTAGTTAAGAAGGAGTGCATTACAGGGATAGGATGAAAAAAGGAGATAGAGAAACAGTAAGAAAGCCAGTCTATTTGGACTACAGAGCAGAGAAGAGGGAGAAACAAGACTGGAAAGGTAGATCTTGCAAGAAAAAGAGTTTATATTTGATACTAAATACAATGGGGACACAACAGAGTTTAGTGATTAGGCAAATGACATAGTGCTGCACTTTAGGTAAATCACTTTGACAGATATTTGGAGGATATGTTGGAGGGGGAGAGACCTGAGGAGGTGGATCAATTAGGAGGTTATTACAATCATCCAGGTGAGAAGTGATGAGAGACTGAACTAGGATGGTAGCCATGGAAGCTGAGAAGAGTGTAACTGTAAGAGAAGGTGTAGAGACAGAAAAAAGATCTGGGGAATTGAATGGTCAGTTACAGTCAGTTAATGAACATTGATTAATTGTCTGCTATGTGCCAAGCACTGTGCTAAGTGCTAGGAATACAAAGATAAAAGACCAAACAATCAAGTGAGAGAAATAATAGGCAAATGGCTCTATACCAATAAGCCATATATAGTATAAAATGGAAACAAGCAACAAAATGAAGGCACTAGATTTAAGAGGAATTGGTAAAGGCTTACAAGGCAAGAGAGAGTAAGGGTTCAAGAATCATACTGAAGTTGTGAAGGGTGTCCTAGGGTCAAGATCCACAGTTTAAAAAGTGCTGAAGGGGTTGAGAGTGGAAAAAGTTTAAGAAGCCCTCTCTGAGACAGACATTGGGGAGGTCAAAGAAGGTTTGGGTTTTGGGGGAAATACAGTGAGTTCTATTTCAAACTCATTGAATTTGAGATACCTATGGGGAATTCAATTTAAAATGTTCAATAGAAATTTGGAGCTGTATAACTGGAGCTCAGGAGACAGACTAGAACTGGGTATGTAGATCTGGGAGTCATCTTGTATAGAGATTATACTTAAATTCATGGAAGATGATGAGGTCATGAACTTAGAGAGTTGAGAGAGAGAGAAAGAGAGAGAGAGAGAGAGAGAGAGAGAGAGAGAGAGAGAGAGAGAGACAGAGAGAGAGACAGAGAGAGAGAGAGACAGAGACAGAGAGACAGAGAGACAAAGAGACAGAGAGAGAGAGAGAGA
>NW_027185764.1:18566082-18590604 GCF_028583685.1 Petaurus breviceps papuanus
AGAGAGAGAGATGAGTGAGAGTGAGATTATAAAGCGTAAGGATGCAGTTTCCAAATATTTGCAAAATAGAAGTTACACAAAGTCAACCAACAAGAGACAGCATTTGCTAGAGGCTGAGCCCTCCTCTGGCTTGTTTGTAACACGTTCTCAGGTACAGCACAATTAGCAGCAGATCAGTTTACCAGCTGGAGAATAACGTGTTTATGCTCTAAGTAACTGCTGATGTACCAGGGTCCCTCCTGAGTTCCTGTACTCATCATTAATGGGTCAAATTAAAGTTGTTCCTTCTCAGTAAATGAGGAGGTAAAATGAGATGATCTTTAGGTGGGTGGACCCTAGAACCTGAAAAGAGAATAAGATAGTAAAAAAAAAAAAGCTCATAAACAAATAGAGGAACACTTAAAAATTTAAAAAACTCAGGGAAAATCCTTCCTACAGTGTCTTTCTGGAGAGGGTTCCCCAGTGTTCTAAAAGTCCATCCTACCTCTGGGAGATACCCAGCCATGTAGACAAAGGGGTTGTAAGTTTTTGACCTGAGGGAAATCTTGGTCTGAGTTCCTGCCTTGAACTCTGTCATTCTGAGGATATCTGCCAGGGAAATGTAATTGAGCTTGGATCTTCAGGAAGAATTTAGGAACCACGCATATCAGTAGGAATTTTCATTTTAAACATAAAATGCTAATAGAAATGTCTTTAATAAATGCTTTAATAATAAATTATTCCTATATGAATATAAAAGTCTACCTTCCTTACCCAATGTGTTTCTGAAAAGTACAGGAACAGAAAATTTGTAAATTGAATGGTTTATTACATTTATAAGAAGAGCTGGCATTATATTATTTAATATTAGTATTATATAATAATCAATAATGCTATAATATATTGATATTTAATTTTATTAATATATCATAATTAATAACAATATTATTTTATATATAGTATTATATCGAATACTATGGGAAATCCTTAGATAGTTTTGGTAGGAAAGGGAAGAATATTTCTGCAGTAAAAAAGACATTTATTTTTTTCCTCCCTTTCTTATTATGATCTCAATAATCATCAATAAACACAAACATTTAAACATACAAGGAATAAAAAAGAGAAGTTCAGTAACAAGAGAAGAACTGTAACAAGTTCAAGGTGTAAGAAACCATGAACTTCTTACAGTTTTTTTTTTTTGGACGTATATATTAAATTTAGCAAGATAGTAACAAAACTATTCTGTTTGTGTGCCTTCTGGACTTGTTTTTGTTTTCTGTGTATTTTAATGTTTTATTGACAATCTCTTCTTTAAAAACTTTTTTGCATCTCCATCATTATCATTTGCATCTCCCCCTGTCTATAGAGCAGAGAAATACAATCAAGCAAAACAAATCAACACATTTTCTGTGTCTGAAAATGTCTCATTCAGCACCTCCAGTCAATTATCTTTCCAATTATAGGTGGGAAGCATGTTTCATCATTACTCTTCTGAAGTATAATTGGTCACTTCTTTGATCAGTTTTTTGAAGTCTTTTCAAGTTGTTTTCCTTTATAAAAGTGGGTCTCAAAGCATGGTCTTAGGGAGACTCCTAAGGATTCCTGAGACCCTCTCAGGGGGTTGGCAAGGTAAAAATCCATCTGTCATAATAATATTAAGATGTCTTAATTTCTATTTTGGTAAATATAGATATAACTCACACAAACTAAAGCTTTTTGGGAGTGGATCCTTAATAATCCTAAGAGTGTAAAGGGGTCCTGAGGCCAAAAAGTTTGAGAATCACTGCTTTACTTTATTGTGGCTGTTGTTATAGTAAATTGTTCTAGTTTTGCTTTTTTTTACTCTGCAAAAGTTTATGTCTTCCTAAGTTTCACTGATTCTGCCATATTCAGCATCCCTTACAATGTGACAGCATTCCCTTCATTTATTTTCTAAATTAGGCAGGTGGGTGACATATAAGATAGAGTGCTCACCTGTGGCTCCAAGAAGCTTTAGCATGAACAGTACCACATGCTGGCAAATCATAGTGGCAGACAGGTTAAAACAGAGTAACTGACCAACCACAAATCCTTTGGTGATTAGCGGGATGCCTATCCCAAGCAGATGAAGACTTTCCCAGATGGAATGGGCGGATGAGAACAATTTGTTCCAATGGCCAAAAAGGTGGCTGGAGTGGGAGCTGTGGAGTGCTTAGAATTTGGATAGACATAGAAGAAGCCAAGGTCATCCACTGTATCCCAAGCCATTGACAGTCATCTTGACTTTTTGTTTTGCCACTGGATTTGAATGACTCTGGAAGAGAGAGGCTAATGACTTTGCACATCTCTGCCTCTTTTAAATCCAATTCATATGCAAGTCAAGACATCATCCCATGATGTCATTGGTTCTCTTAGAAAAATGAAAGATGAACAAAAAGTTGTTATTTCATTGATCAAAGTTCTTAAGTCTTTCAAAGTTGTTTTTCATTACACTGTTATAGTCATTTTATAAGTTGTTCTCCTGGTTCAATTCACTTGAGTTTTCATGTTTCTCTGAATTCATCCCTTTCAACATTTCTTTCAGTGAAATAATGTTTCATTACATTTACATTTTATAACTTATTCCATCATCTCCCAATTGGTGAATGCCCCTTAATTTCTAGTCCTTTGCTTTCTAAGGAGAAAATTTTGTCTCCTTTATTGTCACTTCAAAGTTTCTACTTAGTTTTGATCTTTTCATCAAGAATGCTTGAAAGTTCTTTATACCATTAAAGACACATTTTCCCCCCATGTAGAATTATATCCAGTCTTAAATAACGAGGAATAATATTATTATTGGTTGTTAGCTTTTATCTTTTGTCTTTGGATTATTGTATCACTAGATTTTCTCTTATTTATGCTTATTGCTACAAAATTTTGTGTGATCCTGATAGTAGTTCATTGGAAATAAACTTTCTTTTCCGACTACTTAACAGTATTTAAAAAAAAGCTGGAAGCTCTGGTTTTTGGACATGGCATTCTTAGGACTTTCATTTTGAGGTTTCTTTCAAGAGGTGACTAGTGAATTCTTAAAATTTTCATTTAACCATCTGGTTCTAGAAAATAGGGGCAGTTTTCATTTACGATTTCTTGAAATTAAGCATTTCTTTGGTCATGGTTTTCATGGAATCTGATGAGTCTTAAGTGATCTCTCTACAAGTTTTCCAGGTCAGTTCTTTTTGATAGGAGATAACATATTTTCTTCAATTTTTAAAATATTTTTATTGTGTTCTAATATTTCTAATATATCTCATGAAGTCATTGAAGTTTGTTTAGTTTATTTTAATTTTTCGGAGTCTGCTGTTTGGGTAAAGTTTTTTACATTCCGTTCCAAGCTATTGTTATCCTTCATTTTTTTTTTTCATTTAGAGTATTTATTTAACATTTTAAAATCTCTTACTTTATTTTTTCCAGGTATTCTTACAATCCTTGTAGCCAATCTATTTCTTTTCCTGAGATTCTTCGTGTACATATTGTGGAGTAACTCTCTTTTTCTGCATTTTCTTTTGGGCATCTCTTGACCCATAATATTTCTTCACTGAGTTTGGTGACTTCTTCTGTTTACTCATATATCCAGTCTCATTTCCTGATTTTGGACTTTGTGTTTGGTCCAGGCTCTTCTTCTGTCTACAATTTTGAATGGGTGTGGTCAGGATCTGTTTGTACATAAATTTGACTTTCTGGGTTCCCGCTACTAGTATTCACTCTGCTTACTGGGTCTAGGCTTAGAATGTTGGCAGGTTTCAGTGTCTTCTGTTAGAGTTTGTCTGTCCTTGCCAGGATGTTTCCATAATCTCTTTTTCCCCCTGAGGTTTATCTAGTTAGAGGCTAGAGGTGCTGCCATGGTCTTTCATCACCTTTGCTGTATTTCTGCTCAGGGTGCTACCAGAGGCTTGCTGATTGTTCACTTGAACTTGTGGGGTCCCTGTTCCGGGACTTTTTGGCTTCTGGCTGTATTTTTGTGCCCCCCTGGGCAGAATGAAGGAGATGACTGATGTTTCTCTTTGAATTTCTTTTTCTTTTTTGATCTAGTAACCTTTTTTAGGTTACTGTTGGAGTATATTTGGGAGGGCTGAGCTCCTCTAACTTTTCACACTGTCATCTTAATGAGAACTAGACTTTACTATCCTAGTTCTGTTACTATGCCTTTGGACAAGTCATTCGGTCAATTTGGGCTTTATATTTTTAAAAAATTCATATTGTGGGTATGGGGCTCTTCCTAGGCAACTCTAACTGGGGAAGAGGATAAGATTTTATTCCCTGTATTTAAAGTATCCCAAGAAGGCATGTAATCCCAAAATATCAGAGTTTAGCAATTATTTAGCAAGAATAATTAGTTGTTAGGAAGCTACCAGATGATAGGCTGAGGGGTGTTCCCCATCTCACATTGCTTTTACTGAAATGTATCATCTCCCCAGGAATTACTTCGTTGCTGGTGTCCTGGGGTTTCCACTCCCCTACCTGATTTCTCCACAGGGCACTCCTCTCCTCACTTCCAACTGAAGGAGCTCCTCTTGGTATTTGCCCAGGGAACAATTCATCCTAATTGTTCTTGGTATAAAAATTCTTCATCTCTGATGATTGTGCTGGATAGCCAAGACAACTAAGGCTGTCTTTTGTTTGTATCATATCATGATGAATGATATGACACACCGTCCTCCCTCATTCTCTGACAGGTCTGTGCTAATGGTATAGCCACTGTCATAGGTAAAAGGCAGAAGATAAATATGTGATATTGAGCCCCAAGGTTCTGGACTTTCCAAATGTGCATAGATCCATCCTGAGACCTCAGATGCTTAAGTAAAAGTCTATTTCTAAATACTCACCAGAAATGACTGCCCTCCCAAGAGTGGTTTGACATTTGGTATCTGTCAAAGTCTTCGAAGGAAATAAAAGTTCAGATCTTTTTGGAGTGGTTCCTGTGGTGGTCTGGAAACATGAAAAATCTCACCTTGAAGGTTCTGGGGGCAAGAGAGATGGGAAGGAGCCTCTCACTCAAGAGCTTTCAACACGGTCTATGGTTCAGACTTGAACCTGAGCCTATGTTTGTTTTTGCTACACCACCCTTTCCGTCCTGGTTAATGGGCAACTTGGAAACTGTGCAGTCCTAGGCCCTCTGTTTGATTTGCATTTCAAAGACAGGGCAAGCTTTTTAAATGACTTGTCAGCAGAAGGGAAGGAGATGACACAGTTGGAAGAAAAACGGAGACACATCTCTGACCCAATACAAACTTTCAGTGCACCTGGTCAGCCCAGGGAGCATCCCCCAAAGCCCTAGATATTGGCCACCTCCCCATATGATGAAGGCTACCCAGTGCAATACATCCAGATGGAGCAACCTCACTGTCTTCTTTGATTTATAACTTTTCCCCCCTTAGCTGTAACACCGCTTCCTGTTTTCCTTACTTAATGCAGCTGTGCATTAAGGTGGGTTTTGCTAGCCAATACCCAGAATACCTTACAATCTCATTGGAGGGGCCTGGGATGAGGTCAAGTAGATCAGTTCAGCTAAAAGTAAAAATTAAAAAGACAAGGGGTAGCCTCTACCTGTACCTGGGGGAGGAAAAGATGGTAGGTAGATGGAGATTTAGTCAAACACAACACATTTACTGAAGGCCTATTCTGTACCCAGACTTGTGCTAGGTTGTAAGGGACTAAAAAAAAATGTAGCAAACATTGTTATACAGAACACAGCATCAAGGATTTAGAGGTTGAAGAGAACTTAGAGGCTAGTGAGTCTGACCCCCTCATTTTACAGATGAGGAAACCGAGGCTTATAGAGATTAAGTGACATGCCCAAGGTGACTGAGGTAGAAGAGGAGAAACTTATCACATTATCTGAACTCCACTCATCCAGCTGCAGATCCAACCAATCAGTACGTATTAAGTAAGCGAGAGTAAGATTCTTTCCTATTTTTATTTAGTTGTTGCTGCCTAAGAATGTACAGTTTCATTGTGAAAATAAACCATATACATCTGAGAAGAAGATAAGCGGAACAGCTGGGGGAATTGGCAGTGGTTAGCCTGGAGAAGAAAAGATTAAAGGGGCAGGTCTGGAACATGATCACAGTCTTAATGAAGAGCCCTCATGTGAAAGAGGAAACAGACACTATGGAGTTGGACAGGGGAGGGTTAGGACCAATGGGTGGATGTTACAGTTCAGGAGGCTGACTTTGATTAATTATAAGAAAAAGCTTTCTAATAATTATAACTGTTCAGCAACAGAATGGGCTATTCATAAATTAGTAAGATCCTTCTCGCTTGAAGTTTTATTTGATTAATTAATTTAAATTTTATTTATTACATATTTAAGTAATTTATATGTAAATATAATAACGATATAATGATATGTCTTTTATATAAATAAATAAAATAAAATTTTATGTATAAATAAATTTATTTATTTACTTCCTTCAGAGTCTGGAGGAACATAGAGGGGATTCTGGAATTGGGTGGGAGGTTAGAATATATGATCTCTATCACCCTTTTCCACTGAAAGCTTTTAAAAATGAGAATACAAGGGCCAAATGAGCGGTACCATAGGTGGTCAGAGAAGGGGGAAATCATGGTGAGCTGGAGTGGTTGGGGAAGGCATCACAAAGGATGTGAGCTTTCAGCTAGGTTTTGAAGGATGCTAGGGGTCAGATAGAGATAGGGGAAAGGGAGGGAAACTTGTAAGCAAAGTGACTAGGATCATAGATCAATCTGGAGCTGGAGGTCATCTGGTCCAGACTTCTCATTTTACAGATGAGGAAACACAGGCCAAGAGAGGTTAAATGACTTGGCCCAGGCCACACAGGGAGTAAGTGACAGAGGGAATATTTGAACCAAGTCCCCTGACTCCACATCCATTCCTCCACTGATTCTTGAGGCCTGTTCTGAGGACATGAAACAGACCACTCCTTTCCTTCCCAAACTCAAGCTAGGTCCTGGGAACCTGGGTTGATGTTTAGCAACCAGCCAAGAAGTCATTGAACAGTGTTTCTGAATTCATCAAATCCTTGACCCTGTGTAGAGAGGAATGACGCATTCATTCCACAGGACAAGAGAGGAAAGCTCTGAATGAGCCCAGGTCACCGTATTATTACCTCACTGTTTGACTAAGGTGTTTTGTCTGCCCTTGTCAACTGTTTGCTTACTGAATGTAAAGAAATGTTGGCTGGTCCTTCCAGGGAGTCACGGGCGAGTGCCAATGGATGTTTTGTAAGGAAGGGAATGGTTCCTCTTTGCAGAAAGGTAGGGAAGCTTCCACTCCCCATTTGACCTCAAAAAAAAAAAAAAACCAAAACGACAACAAAGAGTGATGTGAATCTTGGAAGCCTTTCTTGGCCCTTTTCAGCAGCAATAGGCCCTCTACGGGGAGGTCAGAGATGGGCCTCTAAGCTCTATGCCTGTATTCTCTTGAGCATTATTATCTTCTGTACCTGGGGTAAACTTGTTTAACTCCAGCTCACAAGTGGGACTGTCAGACTAGATTGTCTTTTCTAATTATCATCCCACAGCTCTGACCTGGTTTTCTGTGAAACTAGAAGCTTGCCTGATTCTATTTTTTTTCCCCTTTTGAACAAAAACTTATCATCAGAGGGGAGCTAGGTCACACTCTTCCCCATTTGGAAAAGGGGGGGTGGTGGTAAGCAAGAGAGTATCCTCAGAAGCCTCTTTGCCCTCAAGCTCTTCTGACCTACATAAAACTGGCCCTCTAGAACCAGGATTTGCTGCCCTGGCTCCCATTTATTTTTTGGATCCCTGAATTTACCGATATATCGTTTGCACAGTTTCATCAGAGACATGATTTATTTACACTCGCAGCTGACCTCCTGGGTCGTTAGCTGTGGTTATCTTGCCTCTGATCATCTCGCAGTTTACGTTCCCGGGTCTTTTTGCTAGTTTTCTCATCTGCTTTGGGGCTCTCCCTCTCCCTGGGTGTCTCCAGATCCACACAGCTGTCAGCACTCAGGGTCGGGGGCTGCCTCCACTTGCCCACTAGTCCAGAGGGGAGATTGTGGGGAGGGGGGCAGTTTTCTCTGGTGGAAACAAAGAGGGTGAGCCACATCACAGCTTCCCTTGTGGTGGGCACCAGCCCTGCCGTGTGCAGAATTGCAACTGGATAAACAGACCCCCTTTCCCCTACTTCCCCTTTCTAATATCTGCTGCTCCAGCAGCTGCTTTCATCTGAGGATCTAAAAATGCTTTACAAACATTCATTAATTAAGGATCCCTTAACTCCATGAGGGAGGTAGACCCCTAGGTAAATTACCGTTCAGAAGGGAGAGGTTGGGCTCCTGATAAGACATTCAGGGATAGAACAGGCAAGAGGCTCTGTCCTGACCAAGCTTCCCCAAACAAATGCATTCACTTACTAGGGGGAAGGTAGATGAAGCCACCCAAATGATTCTTTGGGAAATAACCAAGCAACCTTCCCCAGGCCTTGTTGCCAGCCCTTAATTTCTAATGGGGCACTTTTATTTTGAAATAAGATAGAACACTCTAAGAAAGGAATGTCCACTATAGTCTCTTTCAGTAAAGGGCCATAGCTGAAGAATTCCTGTTCGCTATTGAAGTAAGGCCTTTCCTTTGGAAACACCATTAGCTGACCTTAACTGTTGGAAGCATATCAGAATGCCTTAGGAGTCTTTCAAAGGCTTACCCCCACCCCCAACAGCTGAAATGGTCCTGGGTTGCCTCTAAGTGCTAGGGAATAATAGCTGCCCTGTTGGTCACAAATGGCTCCCTGGGGGACAGCTCTGCTTTTTATCCCTCTAACCTTTCCTGCTTGGGGGGGTATAGGTAACCCCAGTGTTTGTCTTGGCAGCCTGAAGAGCCCATCATCTCATCCCCTGGATCCAGGTTTTTGGAAAATAATGTTTAATTAAAAAGAAAGAAAAAACCGAAATGAAACACCCCATTACCCTGGGAAATACAATCCCTGATTTTTGTCTGTGTATTCAACTGTGAATTCAGAACAATTATTTTTTCTCTCTTCAGTTCTCCACCTCTCCCTTGCCCCTTTTTAGGCTGAGTGTACAGAGATGACTGCTCTTGGGAATTATGAGAGTAAACCCCCACTCATGTATAATCCTGCCCTCAAAAAACTATGGATTGATTTAATGTCTACTGTTCCCGACATGCTTTATGAGGTTTCCCTCCAAAAAAAGGTCCACATGAAGATCCAGCCACTAGGTGACACTGTCCAAATAGAAGCATCCTGACTCTCCTTTCTTCTTATCTAGATCTTAATTTGGTTTTCTTAGTGCTAATCCTATAGGAAACACAGAAACAAAACAACCCAGTCCATTGTTTCTCTTCACTGAAGCAAGATAACTATGGGAGGGAAGGAGGAAACTAATATTT
Organism: Petaurus breviceps papuanus; assembly: GCF_028583685.1. NCBI lineage: Eukaryota > Metazoa > Chordata > Mammalia > Diprotodontia > Petauridae > Petaurus > Petaurus breviceps. The sequence goes on from NW_027185764.1 coordinate 18,575,431, forward strand.
ATTAAATGCCTACTGTGTGTCAAGCACCTTGCTAAGTGCCTTGCTCATTTGATAACATGGAAGCCGTGGTAGAAGCTGAGGGTCATGTAGTCTATAAAAGACAACTTCCAGACAAAGATAAAGGTCTCTAGCAAACAGGCCTTGAGCCAGTTATGCAGAGCAGCGGAAACTTCTAGGCTTGGAGTGAGGAAGACCTGAGCATGAACCCACTAAAGAGACTTACTGGCTGTGCGACTCTGGGCAAGTAATTTTTTATCTCTCTCCACCTCTGTTTACTCACCTGTAAAGGAGGGATAATGATAGCTCCTAGCTCCCAGAGTTGTTAGTGATTGAGGATCAACTGAGATAAGAAATGTAAAGTTCTTTGGCAAACTTTAAGCACTATGGTCAATGCTATTGCTATCAACCTCTAGCCAAATGGCCATCTCAAGCTCTGTGGTACCTCGCAAGAAGTAAAGATAAGCATGGCCATCTAGCTTAACCCAGAAGAAAAACAGCAGCAGCATGTCTGTATGTCCTTGGTCTTAAGACGGACTGGACCAGAGGAGGAAAACGAACTCAACGTCGCTCCTGGGACAATTTGTAGCACGTGAACAAATGAGCGGAAAACAAAACAAAACAAAACAAAACCCAACACTTATTGGACGCTTGCTACGTTCTGAGCATGGAGAATGCAGAAAGAAAAGTCAAATTTTTCCAGCTCACAAAGGACTCATCTTCTAATCAGGGGAGATAATACATATAGGAGGCTTTGGCTGCTCGTCAGACAGAAGGGTCCCATGTGATTTATCTGTGGTGGTGTCTTCATGTGCTAAGGGAAGCATATAATCAGGTGCGTGTGACAAAGAAGTTTATGAATGCTTGCGTCTCCAGGATGAAAGGGACCTCAGACTCCAACCCATATGTGAATTAGGGCCTCCTTACAACAGCACTGACAAGTGGTCACCCAGCTTTTCCTTGAAGACCCAAGTGAAGGTCTTCAATCTCCTTCCTCACAAGGTTGCGCCTTTTTTCCATTTTGGGGAGGCTCTGATTGTTAGCAAGTGTTTCTAAATCTGTAACTCATATCCATCTGCTGCTGTGGCTAATTGTGCCCTCTGGGGCCAAGGAGAACAAGCCGAATCCCTCTGCTGAAAGTTAGGTGAATTGCCCACGGTCACATCACATAGTAAATGGTAGAGCCAGGCCTTGAATCCAGGCTCTCCTACTGTACCTTCTAGCTCTCATTTTTTATGAGATCCGTGAGTGTAACAAAAGCACTTCTGTGGGTTTGATTGTCCTATACTCAGTCACCATAGACCAGGCCTGTAACAACAGCCTGCCAAAGGGATTTCAGGTTGCCCTCGAAAAGTGTAGAGAATGTAAAAGAAAGTAAAGATGTAACAAGTGCTTTGTCCATGCTTCAATGAACCCGCCTTGCACTGGTCACATCCTCTACTGTTTGTCGAAGTCTGAGAGGAGGGAGAGTCATTATCTTTTCATCGTGTTTTTGGTCATTGCTGAATGTAAATAAGTAAGAAGGCCTCAAAAATGTATTAAAAGTTATACTGCTTAGAAAAGTAATTCTTTTTAACCTTAATGTGATTTCATGATAAATAAAAACTTAATTAATCGATATTAATTGAAATTTCCCTTTTGAAAAAATATAGTTTATTTGCAAAATAGTTTAAGCATTAATTAAACCTTTACTTGGAAAATGAGCCACCAAAATCCTATCTGTGGGCCAAAGAAATTTAGCCTGTCTTAATTTTGGCCCCCACCTACTGCCAAGTTCTTTAGGTTGGCCATAGACAAAAGCAATCATCCAAACACACATAACCACAAATGGTACATAAAACCTTAAATTCAATTATTTATAATTTATTTCAAAAGATATATAATCGTGAGATAATGAGAAAATTATTTTGTCTGCTTACAGATTCCTTCCTTCCTTCCTTCCTTCCTTCCTTCCTTCCTTCCTTCCTTCCTTCCTTCCTTCCTCCTCTTTCTTCTCTTCCTCCTCCTTCCTTTTCATCTTTTGTTGACAAAACTGTTATCATTTTTCATATTTGTCATCAGTGTATATCTTGTTATTCTGATTTTGCTTTTCTTCATCCTGCTTCCTATGATAGGTCTTCCTATATTCCTTTTTATTCTTTGTATTTGTCATTTCTTATGGAGGAATAGCATTCTCTTTAATTTATCACCATTTATTCAGACATACCCAAGCTGTTGAATACACACAGTCACACACACACACACACACACACAGACAAAGAAGTCATTTCTTATGAACTATTCCTCTATCACTGAACTCACATTATAGGTGGGGAAACTGAGTCCCAGAGACTAGTGATTCAGCAAAGATCCCACAGTTACTTAGTGAAAGAATTTAGAGTAGAACCTGTTCCTCTGAGATACTTGACTAGTGGTTTTTTTCCACTACAACATTTTGCCTCCTCTTCCAAGTCTATGAGGCACATTGGTGTTATTTCCCACACACAACTCACCATTTCCACTGATAAAGTCATGTTATTTTCTGATGTTGAACCATTTGAGAGTTCTAAGGACTTGGAGGGCAAGAACTTTCTTTTCTGTCTTCAGTAGATATAGCTATAGTGTCAACTGGAGGAGTTGCCAGGCTTCACTTCCACAGGGGCTGCTTCCTAGTATAATGGTTGGGAACATGGGATTTCTAGCCAGCCTCTTGGGTTCAGGGTCCTGGGCTGTTTCCATTAGGGCGTGAGTGAAGATGGTGGTCAGAGTTGGCAGCTAGGTGGAAAGAGTGGACGGAGTGCTTGGCCTGGAGTCAAGAAGATGCTCTTTTAAATCTAACTTTAGATATTTGCTAGCTGCGTGATCCTGGGCAAGTCACTTCACTTCTTTGTCTGCTTCAGTTTCTTTAACTGTAAAATGGAAATAATAAGAACACCTACCTCCTAAGTGCTTAATAAATGCTTGTCCTTCTTTCCCCTTCCCCTTCTCCTTTTCCACTTGATCCATCAATCGGGGAATTGTCTCTTATTCTTACAAATTTAAATCAATTCCATATTATGTATATCTATATATCTACCTATACAAAATGTATATCTATCTATCTATCTATCTATCTATCTATCTATCTATCTATCTATCTATCTATCTATCTATCTATCTATCAAGTTCCAAATCTCTTCACTCTCCCCATTGAGGAAAAAAGCAATTTGACATTGGCTATACATGTGCAGTCATTATGCTGATTTTTAATTTTTTTTTTGCCTTTTTGGAGGGCAATTGGGGTTAAGTAACTTGCCCAAGGTTGCACGGCTAGTTTTTTTGTGTGGGTGTTGAGAGTCTGAGGCTGGAACTGAACTTGGGTCCTCCTGACTCCAGGGCCGGTGCTTTACTCACTGTGCCACCTAGCTGCCCCCTCTGATGATTTTTTAAGAAAAGCTTCCCAGCATATATAATGCTGACTCTTGATATAGGTGCTACTTCATCATCACCATCATCATCATCATCATCATCATCATCATCATCATCATCATTATCACCATCATCATCACCACATTACCACTATTATCATCATCATCAGACAGCTGTGGCACAGTGTCCAGAGAGCTGGCCTCAGAACCAGGAAGGTCTAGATTTAAATTCTATTTCAGACCAACTTTTAAAATTCTTTTTTTTTTTCACACCACAAATTTCCTGATGGCTTTTGCCTTTTCTTTCTTTGAACTCTACCTCATAAAGAAAATAGTTATGCATTACAAAAACTAACCAAATCTGACAGTGTATGCATAATTTGAAATTGTTTTTCCAGAATGGTTGGATCATCTCAGAGCTCCAAAAGTGTATCAGTGTGCCCATATTCCCTTAGTCCCTCCAAAATGTACTATTTCTCTTTTTTAAATTTTTTTTGCTTTTTGGAAAGCAATTGGGGTTAAGTGACTTGCCCAAGGTCACATGGCTAGTTTTTTGTGTTAAATGTCTGAGGCCAGATTTGAACTCAGATCCTCCTGACTCCAGGGCTGGTGCTCTATTCACTGTGCAACCTAGCCACCCCCTTTTTCTCTTTTTTTCTTCTCATCATTTTTGACAATTTTATGGGTATGTGCAACTAAGTGGCACAGTACATTCAAGAAAGGACCTGGATTCAGAGAGAACTGAGTTCAAATACTGTCTCAGACACTTCCTAGATATTTGACCTTGGACAGGTCACTCAATCTATCCATGCCTCCGTATTCTCATCTGGAAAATGGAGATTATAAGAGTACCTACCTAACAGGCTGTCATGAGTATTAAGTGAGTTAACATACATAAAAGGGGGGCGGCCAGGTAGCACAGCTAGTAAGAGCACCGGCTCCAGTGTTGAGAAGACCTGGAGATCGAATCCCGGGCTCAGACACTCAGCACCACACCCAGAAATAACTGGCCATGTAACCTTGAGCAAGTTACTTAACCCCGATTGCTTAAAAAAAAAAAACATACATAAAAGGCTTTACAAACTTTAAGGTGCTGTATACATGCTAGAAATGATGATAATGAAACCTCAGATATTTTGTTGACATTTCTCTTATTATTAAGGATTTCTAGAATTTAAAAAAATATGTTTTTAAACACATTTTAAAAATCTTTGAGGTCCAAATTCTCTCCCTTCCTCCACGCATTGAGAAGGCAGCCAATATGATATCCTTTTCATGTTTTTTGATAGTTTGTATTTCTTCTTTTGAAAACCATTTTTTTTTTTTGCATGAAGCACGGTCATATATGGAATGTTTTAAAAGTCTTAGTACAGTTTTCAGTTTGATTAAGGTTTAAAGCTGTATTTGTGAGAATTCAAGCTGGGGACCTTCTGGATGTGTAATTAGAGATTAGTCACAATGTAAGGAACCTGAAAGAGACCTGCCATTCACCAACTTGGAATGGTAGCAAAGAGGATTTGAAACTCTTCCTTCCATGTCCTTTATCATCTGAGTCTATGGATAATTTTCTGTCATCTTCATTAGCAAACCCTTTTTGTCAAGCACATTGTTGTACGCAGCATTGAACAAAGAGGGTAAATTGGCATGGTTTCTGCCTTTTTGCAGCTGACTTTACACATACAGGCAATTGGAAACTCCATTTTCACTTGGGTATTTTCCAAAAGGAGCTATGGATTATTTTAAACTTGTGTTTCCTTTACCTGAGAATTTGGACTCTGATGCAATCAGCAGGAAAGAAAAATATTTTTCAGATGTTGAAGTTGTTCTTGATGTTTTTTCACCTCCTAATGCTTGAGTTGAAAAAAAAAAAACACTGCAAAACATTGTCTATATCCTAACAGGCTACGTGTGTGTGTGTGCGTGTTTATATTCTGTTACAGTTTGTATTTGTTTAACCCTTCTAAGTAGGTTAGACTTGGTTTTATTCAGGCCTTCTAGAGCTGTCCAGGATCGAGGACTAACTTTTTCGATGCACTTTTGGATGAGTTATTTGACTGGAACCCTGCCACCACCCTCAGGTGTTTCCTTCAGCACCTAAATGACCATGTTATTCCTCTACTCATTAAGTTCCAGTGGCTCCCTTTGTCTCTGGGATAAGATATGAACCTCTTTTATTTTGAATTTAATGTCCTGGGGGTGGCTAGGTGGTGCAGTGAATAGAGCACCAGCCCTGGAGTCAGGAGGACCTGAGTTCAAAGCCGGCCTCAGACACTTAACACAAAACTAGCCGTGTGACCTTGGGCAAGTCACTTAATCCCAATTGCCCTACCTTCCCCCTCCAAAAAAGCAAAAAAAACAAAAATTAATGTCCTTCACAACATCGCTCCAATCTACCTTTTCAGCTTTGTCCATCATGGCCTTCCTACACTCTGATCTAGCCAAACTGGCCTTCTCTTTCTTCTTTACCCATGATACTCCATCTCCATCCTGTGCTAGGCTCTTTATCCTCTATACCTGGAATGCAATTCTTCCTCACTTCTGAATTCAAGAAGAGCTTTCTTCCTTTGAGTACTAATGCCTTTTGTGATTCTCTCAAGTGTTACTTTTTTCCCCTTTTAACCTTGAATTTGTATTTCTTTTTATATAATATATTTATGAATATAAATATATTTATTGTATATCATAATATATTTATAATGCATATATATACACATACATACATACACATATACATACATATATATATAATCTTAGCACAGTGCCTGGTACACAGTAGGTATTTAATAAATGCTTTTTCCTTCCTTTTCAGTGAAATTACAGATCCAATCTTATCCACATCCCTTTCTCTGTTATCTGTACCTTGCTTTCTGTGAGTACATAAACTAGTTGACAAGTTATAGAAAGTAGGGCTTAAACTGAGAATGGGAAAGTAAGGAGTGTGTGTGTGTGTGTGTGTGTGTGTGTGTGTGTGTAAGGAATGGAGGGAAAAAAAGAGAATGTGTAGAGGGAGAAAACACAGCTTTAGGATGCAGAACAAAGTTCTTTTCCTTTGAGTAAAAAACATACCCCATAGGGAGTCAGCTTGGTATCTGGGTGGCAAAGTGGATGGAGTGTGGGGACCTGGGAGTCAGGGAGACTCAGGAACTTCTTAGCTGTGTGACCTGGACAAGTCCAGCCTCAGTTTCCTCCTGTGAAATGGGATAATAAAGCACCTACCTCCTAGGGTTGTAGTATGGATAAAATGGGCTAAAAATGTGTGTGTGGGGGGTGGCCAGGTAGCACAGCGAGCACCAGCCCCAGAGTTGGGATGGCCTGGGATTGAATCTGGGCTCAGACACTTAGCACCCACCCAGAAACACCTGGCCGTGTAACCTTGAGCAAGTTACTTAACCCCAATTGTTTAGGGGTGGCCAGGTAGCTTAGCGAGTAAGAGCACCAGCCCCAGAGTCGGGATGACCTGGGATCGAATCCGGGCTCAGATACTTAGCACCACATCCAGAAATAACTGGCCGTGTAACCTTGAGCAAGTTAATTAACCCTAATTGCTTAAAAAAAGTGTAGAAAATAAGGCATATATGTATGTGTGCGTGTATGTATGTGTGTATATGTGTATACACACACACACACACACACACTCACACTGAATCTTCCCCCATCACAGGGTAAACTCTTTACAAGAAGGGAATTATTTCAGTCATGGTCTGTGTATGCCAAACATGCAGCATGGTGCCGGGCATAGAACAAACACTTAAATAAATACCTGATTGATTGAACCATGTATGTTAGATAAGAGTTTCTTCATCAAGAAACATGTGACTTGCCCAAGATTGCACAGCATGTCAGTTGCAGAGGCAGGACCAGAACTAGGTCTGCTCCTTCTTCCTCTGTCTCAGGCCCTCCTTTCTTAGCTGTTGTCCAGCTGTCTCTTTGCAATGGTCTCTAACTATATAAATTGAAAGGATGAATGTTGGTGAATGATTCCCACCAACTTAGCCAGCCCTGGGTAGCCATCAGCTCTAATTCAAGTTGAAAATCTGCAGAACTCATTACCTCCCAAGAGGTGATAGACAGGAGATATACAGGAATTCACAAAGAATTTAGAAAGATTTATGAAGGGCAGAGTAAGAAACACATACTAAGGGAAGGAAGTTGGGCTACACCTAGCCTTTAGGGCTAAGTTCAGGAAGGACAATCACACACCCTTTGGGGGCATGCCCCTGGAGCCTCTGCTGGCAATAGAGTCCTAGGGTAGGTCTCTCTGACCCTCTTTAGCAATTCCTGTGTTCTGTGTGGGTTGTAAACTCTGACATGGGTGGGTATGGCAAATCAACTCAAAGGAGCCTAAACTTTGGTTCTCCATAGGATTGATCTGACCTCAGTTTATTGCATGTGTGTATTCAGACACACTGACACAGAGACAGACACAGATAGACAGACAGACAGACAGACACACACACACAACTTGAGGAAGATGGTGGGAAGGACCCAGAATGCATCTTTGTCTTTTCCTGCCTTCTCTTTATCTGTCAACTTTAGGATTTAGAAAAAGTGGATAAAGGGAAAGGAGGAAGGTTAGAAAAAGAAGTTGAAGGGAAAAGAAGGTCAGAGGAAATCAGAAAGGGTGCTCTGAGGTCCCTACTTTCACATAGAGTAAAACTTCCCTGGAGTTTTAATCACTCAACAATGAACTATGAGGGAAATTTTGTACATGTAGGAGGCCAATAATAAAAGAAATATATGCTAAGGTTTCTCTGCCTTTAGGTGACATAGAACTACTTACAGAGGATCTCAAACTCAGTTACTCTCTAATTCTTTGGACTGACTGTCTCTTGAATTCTTCTCCTACTCTCTTACCCCATGCAGAGATTGCCAGGGAGGTCAGAGCTATGCCAATTGTGTGTGTGTGTGTGTGTGTGTGTGTGTGTGTGTAAGGATATATGTATATGTTTATATTTATCTGTATGTTTATGTGCACACATAAGTGTGCATACAGGTATACATACAAACATATACACAAACACATGTGTGTATGGTTACATAGACATATAATTACACAATGTTTATATACATATACCTACAATAGATACATTCATACATATAAACATATATGTATATACACACATACATATATACACCTATGTCTGTCAGGGATTCATCTTTACAATTCCCAAATAACAGAATATCTCTGTGGAATTTGGTATTAGTATCCAATGTTCCTTATTCTTGTTGACTGGGTGTCTATGTGATGCTGTATTTCTTAATCCCCCCATGCTATATAAATGAAGGTTTTCTTGTGCAGTGTAAACTGTTAGCTAGTTTATATAACCACAGAAAGTAAGGTACAGATATCAGAGAAAGGGATGTGGATAAGACTGGCCTGGTGATTTCACTGGAAAGGAAAGAATCATCTGTTAAATACTTACTGTGTACAAGGCACTGTACCAATAACTTCACAAATATTATCTCATTTGATCCCGCCACAACCCTAAGAGAGAGGTGCTATTATTGTCCCCATTTTGTCATTGAAGAAACCAAAGGAGATAGAGGATAAGCGATCTCTCAACTACTGTAGTTTATTGAGTAGGGGTTGAACCTGTTTTTTCAGGAAAATCACTTTGTTGCCTGAATGGAGGAAGGGAACTTCTGGATGAGGAAATTCTCTCCATCAGTGCAGGTCAGTACCTTTTCTACAACTTATAATCTTAAGGAGTTACTCTAAAAAGTTGATTGATTTGCCTAGGGCCAAACAGCAATATGTGTCAGAGGTGGTACTTGAACCTGCATCTTCCTAATTCTGAGGCCAGCTTTCTATCCATTATACCACACTGTCTCTCTAAAAAAGGGTAGCCTAGTATTAATATAGTAAAGAAGTTCAAAAACATGTCTATATCCTATTTTCTATATACGTTTTCCCTTTACAAAGTGTGAAAATAACTCTCTGACTAAATGGGAGGGGAGCCATCTATTTTCCAGGTAAAGACTGGCTGTACCCTAGATGGCCCTTAAAAGACAAACCCACCATCCCAAAGTCATTTTGAGAGAGGTACCACTGCCATATATCTAGGAAGGAGCCAATCTCTCCATGGATACACAGGCTTATAGAAGAGCAGCATTCAGGCCAGGGAGCAGTTTCAAAGAGCATGACCTCTGTCAATAGAGAAGACTCAATAAGTTCTAGCAGTTGAGCTTTGACCTTCAGGGAAGGGCTTGACTCAGAGAAACCCGATGTGAGTTCCTTTCAGCGGGGGGGGGGGGGGGGGGGGCGGAGGGGAAGCAGCATGGTGACACCATGAGAAGAGAAAGGACACTAATGTCCTCTGGTATATTGGACTCAATGTGTTCCCTTTGTATGTGATTCCCTAATAGTGTGCTCTAAGTTTGTGCCCACTCTTCTTACTGGTACTGTGGGACAAATCTCCTCATTTTATTAGGGGAAGGGTTGTGTTTTGTCCTTACTGTTTTTATTCCATCGTCTTAGTAAATACTTTTGTTTTGAGCTAACCATATATCCTGACTATTTAATGTAAGTTTGCTAGTAGGTGCTCACGAAGCCATAGTTTTAGGGGTAAAAATGGATAGTCTTGGAATGGAGTTAGCAGTCATCCCTCCCTCTCCCATCCCAGAACCCTAATGTATGAATGCAAGGAAGTTAGAGGAGCCCGCAAGTGGTACTACATCTGAAGGGGCAATCTGTTCTCCCCAAAGAACCGTACCTGAAGAATTGAGACATTGCCTTGCTTAATCATAAAATACATTGGCTCACATTTCCTCAGTCTTCATAAGCTGTATCACTAACAAATCATTCTTTTTCTTTTTGATACAATCTCTATCTTCTGTGCTATAAATTTTACTCTTAATACATTCTGTCACAAATTCCAGAAGTTAGCTTCCCACCACACCTACTGTACGAATTACCAACATCTGAAGACTCTTTTAACACTTTCTTACAGCCCAATGGAAAAGCAGTCACAGCTACGAGCCCTCTTCATAGGAACGGAGCTGCCTTTCAGGTTGAGTTCATAGAATCTAATATTAAGTAGCCAACAACCTAATTTTTAAGACAAGACTTACATCCCTTAAACGATTAGAAGTCAACTTTAAAACGATCAGAGGACAACAAAAAATATAATTAAGTGCCAAAAATGTGTGTTAGGATTGTTTTAAGAGCCATGGAAAGCTGGCAGTGAGAGAGATCACTGAAGATTAAACTACAGGAGAAAGTTTTCGTAGAGGAGGCAAGATTTCATCTGGCTTTTGAAGTGTGGCTACAATTAGATAGAAGGAAAAGAGGAGATAATCTTAGGTGGGAAAAGTAGCCTCACCAAAGGCAAGAAATAAGGGAATCATTGGATCAATTAATCATCAATAAGCATGTATTAAGTGCCTATTATGTAATAGGCAGGGGTCATCTACAGTTGTCCTGATGTGTATCTGGCCCCTGGACCCACGTGGCTCTGGAGGAGAAAGTGAGGCTGGTGATTTTGCACAGCCCTCCCTCCCTTAAATCTAATTCACTTACATGTCATGGCATCACCTCCATGATGTCATGGTTCTCTTTGAGAATGGAGGACAAACAAGAACAGCCACCAGGAACTTTTCTAGGTACTGATACAGACAAAATGCCCTCAAGGAGCTTCCATTTTGCAGGTCTAGTGTGTTCATAGGATGGTGGAGAGACTGGCCTAATCGCAGTGGATGGGTATGTCAGATCAGATATTTATTTATCAGGAGTCAGATCAGATATTTAAAGCAGGGCCAGATTATGGAGGTCTTTGAAGGAGTTTGGGCTTGATTTAATAGGCAATGGGGAGCCATTGTAGGCTTCTGAGCAGGACTAGTGAGATAAATGCTGCATTTTAGACCTAAGATAGAGAATTCAGAATCCCCAGGGAGAAGAAACCTAATCACTGTTCTCTTTCCCAGCCACCCTCCCTCCCTTCACATCAGTCACCACATGCCCAGTCAATCCCGTTGTAAAGGGCTCTGAACAGCAGCGTCTGCGGACCACACTGAGCGTTGGTGGTAGCCTGTGCCTACACTAGCAGGGAAGCAAGACTGCCTCGAATTCCTTCCACATTTCATGCATAATCTGAATGAGTTATCAAGAGAGCCTCCCATCTGGCCTGCAGATCAGGGCTCTCCAGCAGACAGACGGTTTCCCACAGAGCTCGATGAAGTTAACAGCATCAGCAGCACTATTTTTAATGGACTGAGTCGATAGAGTTGTGTCTTAATTCATAATTTGGGGTTTACACGGCTTGGGAACTCTATCCTCCCCTCAGGGAATTTTGTGGAACAGTAGCTGTACCAGGGGAGTCTATCATTGTACCTTTGGCCCCTGGTTTTATGTGAGTGAAGATGACAAACCTAAAAAAGAACCAAGGAGGAGCCGATGTCCTTTGGCGAGACCACCATTAAGTGTGGTGGCAGAGGACGTCCGTTTGAGTCCTGCAGCTTTCTATCTGAGGGATCAGCCATGGCCCCAGGGTCATCCGGGATAGTATGGGGCTGAAACCACACTGCCCAGGGAATAGAGAGGGGAAGCACCTTCCTTCCCTTTTGGGGAGACAACTCTCGGTCATCCTGAGATTCTGAAGAATCTTTTCCTGCCTTTAGTGGCAGGGAGAAGTCAAAGCCCTCCAAGTAAATGTGGGGACTTCACAGGATCCATTGATTTAAAGTAGGAAGGGACTTCAGAGGCCATCTGTTCCTACCCCTTCATTTTACAGTTTAGGAAACAGAGGCTCAGAGAGGTTAACTGACTTGTCCCCCATGACTGGAATGCTGCCCCTCTTCCTTTCCAGCTACTGGCTTCCTTTAAATCCCAAGTAAAATCCCACTTCTAAAGGAGATCTTCCTCAGTCCCTCTTAATCCCACTGCTTTCCCTCTTTTAATTATTTCTTATTCATCCCGCATGTAGCTTGCTTTGCATGTATTTGGTTTCATGTTGTCTCCCCCTCTAAGGCAGGAGCGCCAAACTCAAATAAAAATGGGGACCACTACATAAGTGTCCTTGCTGGTCACATCTTGACTTGGTTTTGTATATCTAGGTTTTAATACATTTTTAGTTATATTGTTAAATATTTCCTAATAACATTTCAATCTGGTTTGGGCCACATTGGACATGTGGCTTGCATGTGGTCCTGGCCTTGGCTGTGTGGTTGACACCTCTGGTATAGAAAACAACTGAGAAGGGTGGAGTGTGTTGTGGTAAAGAGGACAGTCGGACTATGGCTAGAGTCACATTGTAGGGGTATGGCTCATCCCCCAGAGAGTCAGGCTTGCACCTGAGGGCATAGATCCTAGGAGAAGAAAACCATGGCAAAGGGACCCTAGGGACATAGTTCTCGGGGACTAGCTAAGGTAGCAGGATAATAGTACCTTGCAGTGGAAAATCTTGAAGCTCAAGGTTCAAGAACTGTTATGGGGAGGAAACATGCCTGCTTAGATGTCAGCACCCCAAGACAAAGCTCAGCTCATCCTGCCCTTGTTGTAACTGCGATAATGGACATTTCTGTATCACTTTCAAGTTTGCAAAGCACTTTATGTATACATTATCTCATTTGATCTCCAAAGCAACCCTGTGTAATATGAAACAGGTATTACATGAGGAAACTAAGTTCATTGAAATTGTTTGACTTGCCCATGTGATTTAGCCAGCAAATATCAGGCTCAGGTTTTAAATCCAAATCTTACTAACTTCAAAGGTAGCACTCTGTATTTTTTCCCCCTCATTCAAAATAAACTTTGGTTTGACTCTGTTCAGTAAAATATTAATATTTGGGTTTGGATAAGGATTCAGTACATTGGAATCATGAAATCATAACTTCCTAATTTGTTAAATGAGGAGGGGAATGAACAATACTAAGGTCCTTTTCAGTTCTGAGATTCTGAGGCCTAGAGATGAGTGCCTTACTTATGGTCACACAGCAAGTTGAGGCCATTCTTTTTGACTCGTGACAATCCAGATTTCCAGCAGAAGCAATGCCCTCACAGGAAGATTCCCATGTTACTCTACCACCCTTCTCCTCAATCAAAGGCTTCCTGTGCCACCTCCAGTCCTCCTGATGAATATCTGGCCACTGGATCCAGATGGCTCTGGAGGAGAAAGTGAGGCTGGTGACCTTGCACAGCCCTCCCTCCCTCAAATCAAAGTCAACTGCAAGTCATGTCATCGTTTCCCTGATGCCATGGCCCTCTTTGAAAACGAAGGACAAATACAGCAACAATCAAAGGCTAAAGTTTGTTTTTAATTGAAATCTTTCTGACTTACTCTCTTTCATTTTAAGTTTTCTTTTGACTTCAGAAAATGAAACAAAAACTTCCAACCCCTTGCTTTGGGTGGCTATGGGGCAATAAAAAATCTAGGGATTGGACCGAGCCAGAAACATGACCTCATATGATGTAAAGAACATTGAATTTAGGGTTAGAGATTTGGGTTTCAGCTTCAGCTCCTCTACTCATTAGTGATATGACCTTCTCTCCCACTGACTCAGTTTCCCCATCTGTCAAATGATAGAATTAGACTAAATGATCCCTACGATCTGACATTCTAGGATCCTAGCTGTTCTTCCCCTCATCTCCCTTACAGCCTCTATTTTCCTCAGGTAAATCCCATTTAATCACTAAATAACTCACAGTGAGTAAGATAACAGAGCAGAGACTTCCACACACCCTGGAGAGAGTCTTCCTTGACAAGTATTAAAGCAGAGTCAGGTCATTTATCATGAAATACACGGTGGGTTGTTTTTTTCCCCCCCTTTTTCTATATGCCTGGGAGAAGGCTGAAGATGTCTATAACTTCATGAGGAAAAGGAGCTGAATCACACAAGCAGTCAGTCAGCATCATTTATTTAATAGACTTCCCTGCATCAGAGACTTGGAAATATAAATAATCCAAACAGTAAAATATTCTCTGAATCAAAACACATTTAAGTCATATCAGCTGTCTCAGTAGGTGGTTTTTAGTGTTGATGTGGTTGTCATCATGGGATATAACCTCAGCTGTGTCCTAGCTATGACTCCATTAACCTTCACCTCTACCCATAACCACTCCTAATCTCATTCCTCATACAGACTCTTCCAAACCTATTTTTCTTCCTTTCCTCTTGACACCAACAATATAGTGTGGGATTAAAAGAAAACACCCTAGTCCAAGACCAAGCAGTAATTGATCTCTAAACTGGTCTGTCTATCTCTAGTTCTCCAGCCTAGGTTGGTCTGTCTTGAGTCTTTCTAGGTTTAGCATGCCTGGCAACCTGATAGTTCTAGATGACCATGGTGCCAGAAGAATTTGTAGGCAATTGGAATTGGTTTACCTGGGGGCTGTGGACTAAAACCACTGGCTCATTCTATCATCGTAGGCTTACTGTCTTCCAAACAAGAAGCCTCAAAATGGTGCCTGGGATTTTGGTCCACCAGTGATATTATGATATATGGAGGAAAAGGAGTGATGAAGTTAAATACCATGATCCGTCCTTGACCTGCATTTCTAGGTGACACAGTGGATAGAGGACAGAGTCTGGAGTCAGGAAGGACTGAGTTCAAATCCAACTTAGCCATGTGACCCTGGGCAAGTCACTTAACCTCTGTTTGCTCCAGTTTCCTCATCTGTAAAGTGGAGATAATAATAGCATCTACTTCCCAGGGCTGTTATAAGGATCAAATGAAACAATAATTGTAAAGCACTCAGCACAGTGCTTGGCACATAGTAGGTACACGTAAATGTTAGTTATTTTTTTGAAGGGGGGAAGACAGGGCAATTGGGGTTAAGTGACTTGCCCAAGGTCA